>NC_091991.1:29501071-29815829 GCF_044704955.1 Pristiophorus japonicus
AAACTTGAAAGAAAAACCTGAGGCAGTTGTAAAATCAAAAATCGTGTGACTGACTTGCACCGTATAATGCTTCATTTAGCCTCTTATTGAGATTCTATTTGCTGACATCATCATCGAAAGTCCCAGTATGACTGTGATTAATTATGAGTAGCATGTGAAAATACTCAGGGAAAAGGATGAAAATTCCCCTGACCTGCAGGACTGCACACCTAATTAATCAAGTGGCAGCTGCCATTGATCTGAACTCCGCAGTCTGCAGAGATAGATCATTAAAGGATCTCGTATCTCCTTATATGTTATAGAATGCCTCCGCCGTTCCTCGGCTCTCTACGCCATCAAAACTTAGCCAAGGGGACCCAAAAGCTGCACATGTGACACGCTGATGCAGTTAAAGGGCGAGTGGTTTATTCCTCAATGACTGAAGCTTTCCTCTTCTGAGAAAAGATTCATTAACCAGTTAGTAGATTACTTAGTGAGGGCTGTGAGGCATCAGGTTATAACGTCTTTAAGCTTTACTTATTATCTTATCCTGTGCTTCTCTCCTTTCCCCAGGAGATTCACAATACTGCAGAAACATAGCCCGTTTCTTTACTATTTACCTATGAAGTATTTGACAAAACAACAACAACTTTCATTTATATAGCGCCTTTAATGTCGTAAAGTGTTCCAAGGTGCTTCACAAAGGAGTTATTCAACAAAATCACCCACACACTTAGGCAGATGTCTGCCTCTATTATTTCCTCTGCTTCTCTGGCACTCCAACTAAAGATAGCCCAGGGAACATCACTCGGAGGCTTGACTATTCCAGTATCTATAATAAGCTTGTAAACCTGTAGGATCCATAGATTTAATGATACTGGTGCTCCTAGGTGTTATATATGCAGACTATAGAAACATAGAAAATAGGTGCAGGAGTAGGCCATTCGGCTCTTCGAGCCTGCACCGCCATTCAATATGATCATGGCTGATCATGCATTTCAATACCCCATTCCTGCTTTCTCTCATACCCCTTGATCCCTTTAGCCGTGAGGGCCACATCTAACACCCTTTTGAATATATCTAACAAACTGGCCCCAACAACTTTCTGTGGTAGAGAATTCCACATGCCCACAACTCTCTGAGTGAAGAAGTTTCTCCTCATCTCGGTCCAAAATGGCTTATCCCTTATCCTTAGACTGCGACCCCTGGTTCTGGACTTCCCCAACATCGGGAACATTCTTCCTGCATCTAACCAGTCAAATTCTGTCAGAATTTTATATGTTTCTATGAGATCCCCTCTCATTCTTCTAAATTCCATTGAATACAAGCCTAGTCGATCCAGTCTTTCTTCATAAGTCAGTCCTGTCATCCCGGGAATCAGTCTGGTGAATCTTCGCAGCACTCCCTCAATAGCAAGAATGTCCTTCCTCAGATTAGAAGACCAAAACGGTACACAATATTCAAGGTGTGGCCTCTTTGGTGGTACAAACAGAGAGACAGACTATTATCTGAATGGTGACAGATTAGGAAAAGGGGAGGTGCAACGAGACCTGGGTGTCATGGTACATCAATCATTGAAGGTTGGCATGCAGGTACAGCAGGCGGTTAAGAAAGCAAATTCCATGTTGGCCTACATAGCGAGGGGATTTGAGTACAGGGGCAGGGAGGTGTTACTACAGTTGTACAGGGCCTTGGTGAGGCCACACCTGGAGTATTGTGTACAGTTTTGGTCTCCTAACTTGAGGAAGGACATTCTTGCTATTGAGGGAGTGCAGCGAAGGTTCACCAGACTGATTCCCGGGATGGTGGGACTGACATATCAAGAAAGACTGGATCAACTGGGCTTGTATTCACTGGAGTTCAGAAGAATGAGAGGGGATCTCACAGAAACGTTTAAAATTCTGACGGGTTTAGACAGGTTAGATGCAGGAAGAATGTTCCCAATGTTGGGGAAGTCCAGAACCAGGGGTCACAGTCTAAGGATAAGGGGTAAGCCGTTTAGGACCGAGATGAGGAGGAACTTCTTCACCCAGAGAGTGGTGAATCTGCGGAATTCTCTACCACAGAAAGTTGTTGAGGCCAATTCACTAAATATATTCAAAAAGGAGTTAGATGTAGTCCTTACTACTAGGGGGATCAAGGGGTATGACGAGAAAGCAGGAATGGGGTACTGAAGTTGCATGTTCAGCCATGAACTCATTTAATGGCGGTGCAGGCTCGAAGGGCCGAATGGCCTACTTCTGCACCTATTTTCTATGTTTCACCAAGGCCCTATACAACTGTAGTAAGACCTCCCTGCTCCTATACTCGAATCCTCTCGCTATGAAGGCCAACATGCCATTTGCCTTCTTCACCAACTGCCGCACCTGTATGCCAACCTTCAATGACTGATGTACCATGACACCCAGGTCTCGTTGCACCTATCCCTTTACCAATCTGTCACCATTCAGATAATAATCAGCCTTCCTGTTTTTACCACCAAAGTGGATAACCTCACATTTATCCACATTATACTGCATCTGCCATGTATTTGCCCATTCACCTAACCTGTCCAAATCATCCTGCAGCCTCTTAGCATCCTCTTCACAGCTCACACTGCCACTCAGCTTAGTGTCATCTGCAAACTTGGAGACATTATATTCAATTCCTTCATCAAAATCATTAATGTACTTTGTAAATAGCTGGGGTCCCAGCACTGAACCTTGCAGTACCCCACTAGTCACTGCCTGCCATTCTGAAAACGACCCGTTTATTCCTATAGTTATACTTTCTTGTAGTCACTGTATAGTTGCATAAGATGGAGACTTGTTACCTGATGTACTGTCAATAAGGTTTACACAGTGTATATACTATGCTGGCACCACTAGAGGGTGCAATTGGTGGAGACTGGGGTTTCCTGCGCCTGTGGCAGAGGCTGTGCACCAGAGGGCACTGTGGTGGGAGACCTGAGGGTCACCTGCATAGGTGTGCAGGGCCCAGTACAAAAGGCTGCCCACCATGCTTGTGCCTCACTCTGGAGTTACAAATAAAGGACCAAGGTCACTACAGTTTGAGTACAACACAATGCCTCGTGGAGTCATTCACAAGTGCATTACAGACATAACATTAGGTTTATATATGTTCCCCCTATTCCCAGAGGAATTTTACCCACCTTCCGCTCAGCAATGGACCGCAATAATACAATTGAAATCAGGAGCTAGCCTGTTGCGAGCTGAAGTACTGAGATCACGATTCGTGTTAATGCTAATCTGTGGGAGGGTGGCTACAAAATCGGGAATCCCCAAGCAAATGTAGTGTTAGTTATAACCAACCCCAACGTCAGCGTTCTGGGAAGTTTCCATCCAGCCAGGGATTGTTTGGCAGGTTGGAGAGAAGCCCCATTTCCTGCTCCTGGTCTCCTCACCTGCCAATCACAGACACAAGCCTGTCATCATCATAGGCGGTTCCTCGAACGAGGATGACTTGCTTCCACATGGATTCACAGATGTTTCAATGAAGGACCCGATATTCCAGTCCTGAACTCCAATTGAAGGGGTGGAAGATGTTTGTGCGTGGATTTTTTTAACGTGTGGTGACCATTGTACATCAGCCACAACACGGGCCTGACAGAGCTGGGCCTTTATCCAGTGGCAAGCGTTAACCAGGAGAACTGGAGACCAGCTCTGCTGCACGGACCGAGTGCGCACACATATCGCAGGGTCGGCTGGCCCGTGCTGCACATGGGCCCTCGGCTCTTCTGGGCCCTGTACCCTCATTTTCTGCACTCCTGCCATGTTCTTTAGCCGCTCCTGCGCCACAAACATTCGCTGCACCTCATATTCCTCATATACTGACCTATTGTCCAGCTGCCAATCACAGCAGCAAACCCCGTGCCTGCTCACAGGCCTGTATCCCACCGCTGTGTACCACCATATGTTGAAGCAATTGTGGGGGTTACTTTTGAGCAAGCTATTGTGTTCCTAACACAGATGAGACTGCACACAGGGAGGTTAAAGTAACAGTGACCTCAGTCTTTATTAAGACACTCCAGAGTGAGGAACAGGCCTTAGGGGCCAGCTTATATACAGTGCTCCCAAGGGATGCTGGGATCCCTTGGGACGTCAGGGGATTCGCTCCCTGGTGGCAGAACATGGGAGTGCATGCTTTACAGATACACAACACAAGCCACTGAAAGGAAGAAAGCCTTGCATTTATACATCAACCTCAGGACATTCCAAAGCACTTTATAGCCAATGGAGTACTTTTGGAGTGTAGTCACTGTTGTAATGAAGGAAACGTGGCAGCCAATTTACACGCAGCAAGCTCCCACAAACAGCAGTAAAGTAAATGACCATATCTTTTGCTTTAGGTGTTGATTGAGGGATAAATGTGGGTCAGGACACCAGGGGAGAACTCCCCTGATCTTCGAATAGTGCCGTGAGATCTTATATCTCCACCTGGTTTAACGTCCCATCTGAATGACGGCACCTCCGACATTGCAGCGCTCCCTCAGTACTGCACTAGAGTGCCAGCCCAGGTTATGGACTCCAAAGCGAGGGTGCTACCATTGAACCGCGGCTGACACTGCTGCGATTGTGGCCTTTGTCATAAAATTAGTGGATGACATTGACATCGAGTTGCCAGTTAAAATACTGACAGCACCTAACAATGTTCACAGTGTTACTAGTAAGAGTGGAGATCCTACATCCTACAAACCCCCATATTGTAGTACCTCTTAAACAAGTGTTTGTCTTCATTAAACTGCTGATCATTTCAGGTATCAATCACTTTTTGCGTGAAGAAATGCTTCTTGGCTTCAGCCCTGAACTTGCCTTTTACCAATTTGTACCTTTGTCCCTCAGTCTCTTTCCCTACTGCTGTGGCTCAGTGGGTAGCACACTCCCCTCTGAGTCAGAAGGTTGTGGGTTCAAGTCCCACTCGAGGGAGCGCTACACTGTCAGACGTGCTGTCCTTTGGATAAGATGTTAATTCGAGGCCCCATCTGCTCTCTCAGATGGACGTAAAAGATTCCATGACACTATTTTGAAGAAGAGCAGGAGAGTTATCCCCGGTGTCCTGGCAAATATTTATCCCTCAACCAATGTCACTAAAACAGATTACCTAGACATAGACATAGACATAGAAAATAGGTGCAGGAGTAGGCCATTCGGCCCTTCGAGCCTGCACTGCCATTCAATGAGTTCATGGCTGAACATGCAACTTCAGTACCCCATTCCTGCTTTCTTGCCATACCCCTTGATCACCCTCGTAGTAAGGACTACATCTAACTCCTTTTTGAATATATTTAGTGAATTGGCCTCAACAACTTTATGTGGTAGAGAATTTCACAGGTTCACCACTCTCTGGGTGAAGAAGTTTCTCCTCATCTCGGTCCTAAATGGCTTACCCCTTATCCTTAGACTGTGACCCCTGGTTCTGGACTTGCCCAATATTGGGAACATTCTTCCTGCATTTAACCTGTCTAAACCCATCAGAATTTTAAACATTTTTATGAGATCCCCTCTCATTCTTCTGAACTCCAGTGAATACAAGCCCAGTTGATCCAGTCTTTCTTGATATGTCAGTCCCGCCATCCCGGGAATCAGTCTGGTGAACCTTCGCTGCACTCCCTCAATAGCAAGAATGTCCTTCCTCAAGTTAGGAGACCAAAACTGTACACAATACTTCAGGTGTGGCCTCACCAAGGCCCTGTACAACTGTAGTAACACCTCCCTGCCCCTGTACTCAAATCCCCTCGCTATGAAGGCCAACGTGCCATTTGCTTTCTTAACCGCCTGCTGTACCTGCATGCCAACCTTCAATGACTGATGTACCATGACACCCAGGTCTCGTTGCACCTCCCCTTTTCCTAATCTGTCACCATTCAGATAATAGTCTGTCTCTCTGTTTTTACCACCAAAGTGGATAACCTCACATTTATCCACATTATACTTCATCTGCCATGCATTTGCCCACTCACCTAACCTATCCAAGTCACTCTGCAGCCTCATAGCATCCTCCTCGCAGCTCACACTGCCACCCAACTTAGTGTCATCTGCAAATTTGGAGATACTACATTTAATCCTCTCGTCTAAATCATTAATGTACAATGTAAACAGCTGGGGCCCCAGCACAGAACCTTGCGGTACCCCACTAGTCACTGCCTGCCATTCTGAAAAGTACCCATTTACTCCTACTCTTTGCTTCCTGTCTGACAACCAGTTCTCAATCCACTTCAGCACACTACCCCCAATCCCATGTGGTTTAACTTTGCACATTAATCTCTTGTGTGGGGCCTTGTCGAAAGCCTTCTGAAAGTCCAAATACAAGGTTCTCCCTTGTTCACTCTACTGGAAACATCCTCAAAAAATTCCAGAAGATTTGTCAAGCATGATTTCCCTTTCACAAATCCATGCTGACTTGGACCTATCATGTCACCTCTTTCCAAATGCGCTGATATGACATCCTTAATAATTGATTCCATCATTTTACCCACTACCGATGTCAGGCTGACCGGCCTATAATTCCCTGTTTTCTCTCTCCCTCCTTTTTTAAAAAGTGGGGTTACATTGGCTACCCTCCACTCCATAGGAACTGATCCAGAGTCTATGGAATGTTGGAAAATGACTGTCAATGCATCCGCTATTTCCAAGGCCACCTCCTTAAGTACTCTGGGATGCAGTCCATCAGGCCCTGGGGATTTATCGGCCTTCAATCCCATCAATTTCCCAAACACAATTTCCCGACTAATAAGGATTTCCCTCAGTTCCTCCTTCTTACGAGACCCTCTGACCCCTTTTATATCCGGAAGGTTGTTTGTGTCCTCCTTAGTGAATACCGAAACAAATTACTTGTTCAATTGGTCTGCCATTTCTTTGTTCCCCGTTATGACTTCCCCTGATTCTGACTGCAGGGGACCTACGTTTGTCTTTACTAACCTTTTTCTCTTTACATACCTATAGAAACTTTTGCAGTCCGTCTTAATGTTCCCTGCAAGCTTCCTCTCGTACTCCATTTTCCCTGTCTAATCAAACCCTTCGTCCTCCTCTGCTGAGTTCTAAATTTCTCCCAGTCACCGGGTTCACTGCTATTTCTGGCCAATTTGTATGCCACTTCCTTGGCTTTAATACTATCCCTGATTTTCCTTGATAGCCACGGTTGAGCCACCTTCCTTTTTTTATTTTTACGCCAGACAGGGATGTACAATTGTTGTAGTTCATCCATGCGGTCTCTAAATGTCTGCCACTGCCCATCCACAGTCAACCACTTAAGTATCATTCGCCAATCTATCCTAGCCAATTCACGCCTCATACCTTCAAAGTTACCCTTCTTTAAGTTCTGGACCATGGTCTCTGAATTAACTGTTTCAATTCTAATTTAGAATTCCACCATATTATGGTCACTCTTACCCAAGGGGCCTCGCACAACGAGATTGCTAATTAATCCTCTCTCATTACACAACACCCAGTCTAAGATGGCCTCCCCCTAGTTGGTTCCTCGACATATTGGTCTAGAAAACCATCCCTTATGCACTCCAGGAAATCCTCCTCCACCGTATTGCTTCCAGTTTGGTTAGCCCAATCTATATGCATATTAAAGTCACCCATGATAACTGCTGCACCTTTATTGCATGCACCCCTAATTTCCTGTTTGATGCCCTCCACAACATCACTACTACTGTTTGGAGGTCTGTGCACAACTCCCACTAACGTTTTTTGTCCTTTGGTGTTCTGCAGCTCTACCCATATAGATTTCACATCATCCAAGCTAATGTCCTTCCTAACTATTGCATTAATCTCCTCTTTAACCAGCAATGCTACCCCACCTCATTTTCCTTTTATTCTATCCTTCCTGAATGTTGAATACCCATGGATGTTGAGTTCCCAGCCCTGATCATCCTGGAGCCACGTCTCTGTAATCTCAATCACATCATATCTATTAACAGTTATTTGCACAGTTAATTCATCCACCTTATTACAGATACTCCTTGCATTAAGACACAAAGCCTTCAGGTTTGTTTTTTTAACACCCTTTGTCCTTTTAGAATTATGATGTAGTGTGGCCCTTTTTGTTTCTTGCCTTTGTTTACTCGGCCTTCCACTATTGCTTTGGTCATTATCACATTGCTGTTTGTGGGAGCTTGCTGTGTGCAAATTGGCTGCCGCGTTTCCCACATTACAACAGTGACTGCACTTTAAAAAGTACTTCATTGGCTGTAAAGTGCTTCGAGATGTTTGGTGGTCATTAAAGGTGCTATATAAATGCATGTCTCTCTTTCTTTCAATGGTCGGTACAGGATGAGGAAGATGGTACAGCCATCCCTGAGGACAACAGCACATACCAGGCCTCCAGCTGTCCCTCTAATCTTTCTTTTTTTTTCTTTCTACCATGTACCTTTATAAGGTCTCTCTCACTTGCCTCCTCTCAAGGAAAGGTTTTCCTAATTATCATCTTAATTATTGTGTATATAGGCACTCAGTTAATGACTCCATGAGGCAGGGGTATGGTACTTAAACTGTGAAGATTGTAGTCCTTTATTGCAGCTCCTAGAGTGAGGACACTAAGAGGTGAGCTCCCTTTTATACTGGGTTACCTGCAGTGTATAGGTAAACATGCATACATAACAACACTCCCCCCTAAGCATTTTTCAAGTCCTTATTGCCATGACCTGGGGAGGTGATCAGTAGTGGGCTGTGGGAGGTTGTGGTGAGGGTTGTGTGGATGCCAGGTGTGATCCCTGTACTTGAGGCTGGCCTCATACATTCCCCACCCCCCACCCCCCCTCACGTACAGACCATGTGGGTGTCACTGTTGTGGGATCCCTCAGTGGGGGAGCCAGTGCAGCAGTGGGTAGGATACATACTCTGTAGAGTGGGTAAGTGTTTGGTGGTGGGCAGGGCCACAGGACAGTGTGGGCTCCTTGTCCTCCATTTGTGATGAATGTCTGGTCATCCCAGGGTCCACCAGGAAAGCTGGAGGGTACTGGCTTCTCACTCTTGGTGTTGGCCCTGGTGGCCAGGGGGTATAGGGCCGACCTGGGGCAGGTTGCCAGTGGTGGTGGCTGGGCTGCCCATTGACCGCTGTCCCTGCAGTGGGTCTGCTCCCACTGTGTGTGTGTGTGAGCACTTCCTGGGGCATCACATTTGTCCCAAAAGTCCAGGCTACATGGTCAGGTAGCCCATGAACCTGGGGGTCTCCCACGGGGGGATTCCTCTGGCATTTACATTGTCCCTGTAGAACCCGGTGTCCTTTAACAGTCTACTTCCTATATACATTACACATAGGCTCCGATCATACATAGTCGAGTCTACACTGTTATCTCTCTTTACATTGTTACTCACAGCATTTACAACACTTGTATCTCCATCTCTCCATACATGGTTACATTTGTCATTTTAAAATTTCTATCATCATCATTATGCATTACAAAATTGTTCTTAACATTACATACACAAGCATTCATTTCATTTTTCTCATTGGTTACTCTGGCATCACAATTCAACATTACATTATCATACCTGCATTCGCTAACTGCATTTTTAACTTTAAAGTCCTTGTCATCTTTAGAGTGAAACTGTCCCTTTAAATTCTTTGGGTTACCAGTCTTCTTTAAGGGGGCCTTCCAATCCAGTTTTGATTTTAGGTTCTTCGCCTCGTGGTGCGGTCTCCATCTTCTCGCTCTCCTCCAGGTAGACTGTGGTGATCTTTTCCTTCTCGGGTTCAGCCACAGATGTCGGGAATCCACTTTTTTCGATGATATTCTTCCCTTGGAGTTCTGCCACAGCCCGGAAGGTGAAGTCTGGACATTCAGTTTGGGTGATCTCGCCACAGTGTTGTGAAGTCGTCGCCATGCAGTCAGGCTGGACGCTAGGATTTCTAGGTGCAGCGATGGATCCAAGTTCGGGACTGTGTGGGATGTGGATTGCTGGAGCCCGGAGGCCATCGTCACTTCGACCGACTTGGACCTGTTTCATCCAACTTCTTCCAGCAACGTTGGACCATCGCCGGCAACAATCCACAGGGGGAGTTTGTTCATCGCGCCGCTCTGGGAGACCTGGACGTCACGCTGCCAACCACTGGGATTTTGCCTTTGGTGTAGGTGAGCAGCTTCGCCTGGACAGGAGACAGGTTTGGTCATTTGGTGGGATTGATCCAAAGTTTTTCAAAGGTCGTCTGGCTCATCAAAGACTGGCTTGCCCCTGTGTCGATCTCCATCGAAACTGGAACTCCATTGATGTCTACTTCCATCTTCCACGGGGAATTTTCGGTGGAGCAGGTATAAATTCCATACTCTTCTTCCAGGGGTTGAGCAGCTTCGTTTTCATCTGCGTCGGAGCCCAGGTGATCAGCCAACTCTTCAGCGACACGGTGAGTACAGCTTTTTCTGCACATTCTCTGAAAGTGCCCTTTCACGTTGCAGCCTTTGCAGGTATAGTCTTTGTAGCGGCACTGGTGGGCCCTGTGGTTTCCTCCACAGCGCCAGCATGGGGCTAGCTGATTGGCCCCATGTGCCGGACTCAGGGTTGCGGGACTCGGGGCAGCATTTCTGCCTTTAGAAGTCGCCATTCGGTTCACTGCGCTCGTCAGTTTAGAATCCTGGCTGTGGGTCATCATTCGCTTGGAGTTGCCGACCGAAATCATGTAGGCCTGGCTCACTTTAATTGCCTTCTGCAGGGTGACTGTGATGTCCGCAGAGAGCAGTTTGTGGAGGAGGCCCTCATGGCCAATAACAAATATGTCCCTTAGTGCTTTGTTAAAACCACACGATGTAGCCAATCTTCTTAAATCTGCAGCATACTTAGCAATTTCTTGGCCTTCGGGTCGCCGGTGAGTGTAGAACCGATGCCTGGCTGTGAGGATGCTTTCTTTGTGTTTTACTTGCTCCTGTATTAAGGTTACAAGTTCCCCATAGCTCTTGGTTGTTGTCTTCGCTGGGGCTAGCAAGTCCTTGACGAGGCCATGGATAGTGGGCCCACAACTACTAAGCAGAATGGCCCTGTGCTTGTTCGGCAGTGTAGCCGGTGTGTCCCCATCCAGGTCATTGGCTATGAAGAAGTGTTCCAACCTTTCCACAAAGGCGTCTCAATTTCCCCATCGGTGAATTGTTGAAAGTTGCTGAGATTCGACATGTTGTGCGTGTAGTTCGTGACCGCGTCGTCAGTTATTGTTTATGTAGGCACTCTGTTAATGATTCCACGAGGAAGGGATATGGTACTTAAACTGTGAAGACTGTAGTCCTTTATTGCAGCTCCTAGAGTGAGGACACTAAGAGGTGAGCTCCCTTTTATACTGGGTTACCTGCAATGTGCAGGTGACCCGCAGGTCTCCAGCAGCAGTACCCTCTGGTGTACAGGTATGGTATATACAGAGTGAAGGTACATTCAGTGTTACAGTACATCATAACATTATAAGCTGCATACATAACATTAATAAAAATTGATTTTTTAATACTTCGATGGGCCTGAAATTCCGGACGGAGGCTTCCGTCGGATAAACGCCTCCCACCCAAAAATGTTCTACAAAAGTACCTGATGGTCCCGGAGATGCTTTTGATTCCGGTCGGAGGCCTTCTTTCACCATCGCAGCGCGCCCCTGTCTTCAAGGTATGTAAGACCAAGCTGGAGTCACATGGGCCTGGACAACCAATCACGGTGCAGTATTCTCATTGATAGTAATGGGAACTCCATTTCTCCGAGTTCCCATTACTATCAACGAGAAAAACCCCTAAAATACCCAAACACAACATAATAAATAAAAAAACACCTCACATTTAAAAAAAATAATTGAAGTTGAATTAAATTAAATATTTTAGAAATGGTTTAAAAGGGTTAAAAATAAACTTACCTGAATGGACAAGATTGTTAATATAAAAATTAGTGATAAAATATAATTTTTATATGTCTTAAAACTCTTACGTTGGTAAAAGTAGGCTATGCACCTGCGTTTAACAGGCGTAAAAGTTTCAAGGACATTCGTTGGGCAAGAGATGGGCAAATAGTCCAATCTCGCCCGTGCAAATGTCCTTGCTGAGGGATGCAGAAGATGTGTCAAGAGATATATTGACAGATCAGAAGCTGGTTTTCGTCGCATGCGCATTGCACGCCGAAAGTCGGCTTTTGCAAGGCCTCGCCACATCCTTACGCATTCCGTATGGATCTGGCAAGGCCCAGATTTTACAGTCAATCACACTTACAATTACAGAACACTCTTCATAAACGGCTCCAGAACGGCTCAAAGTGCTTCAATGACTTACTTTTGAAGTGTAGCTACTGTTATAATGTAAACAAACACAGCAGCCAATTTTCACACAGCAAGCTCCCACAACAGCAATGAGATAGATGAGCGGAAAACCTGTTTTTAGTGATGTTGGTTGAGGGATAACGATTGGCACTGTAATGTATTTGCTTCAAGGGTTCTTTGTTTATGTTGTGTATGCAATAACTGTTAGACTGAGTACTGTTTAACTCCAAGAGGTATGACCTTGGCACTGCTTTATTAAGGCCCAAAGTGCCTAATATACAAAATGGCTGGCCTTTTATACTTGGGCTGCACACACGTGACACCATCTAGTGGCTAGTGATCCCAAAAGTTCATACACGACAGTTTAAGAATTCGTGGCAACACATTGCTATGAAGAATTAGTTGGTTTATTAGTAAAGGTTTAACAATCACACTACAAATTACGGGCCCGAAATTCATCAGGACCTAAGATCCATTCATTTCTCGGCGGTATTCCGATGGTGCGTCGTTTAAAACCGCTGGAATACCGCCGAGACCGAAGAGGGCTATTTTGATGACATTTCTTTCAGCGGTATGTGAGCGGTATACGAGTGGTGTGCAGCGGACAGTATGCAGCATTATAGTCAATCAAGATCGATTTTCTTGTCGATGGACGGTATGACACTGCGCACGCACAATTGTTTTTTTGCTTTTTTTTCACAGATGCTTTTCCCCCACGATTTTGGGGGTCAGGGGTCACCTGCTCATGTGCAGAGAGTTGAAGTCGAGGGAGAGAGAATGAGAAGGAACAAAATATTCGAGGGTCAGTTGTTTTCATCAGAGATTCCAGAGTCAAATAATATTAATAACAAATAATAATAATACAATATCAATAATAATAATACATATTTTATAAATAAAAAATAATGTAATAAATATAATAAACATAAATATAATGGAAATGCTTAAAAAGAAGTGGAAGCGCAGGAACATCGAGAAGGACGGGAGGTTGAGGCACCCGCCTTCGACGAGATGGAGCTACCTGCTCTGCTGGAGAACATCATGGAGAGATATTCCGACTTAACGAAGGGTGGTCGTGGAAAGCCCCCCCCACCCCCCCCCCCCCCCCCCTGCCCCGCTCCCCAAAGGAGTACAACAGGATATGGGACGAGATCGGGGAGGCTGTCTCCTCCACAAGTACCATGGTACACACCGGGGAAAGGTGACGTAATCGGCGGAATGACCTGGTGAGGGTAGCAAGAGTAAGTAATGATTTTATTTATGCAGCCCCAATGTGCCTTGTACCAAGTAAATGTAGGTTCAGTGTCACACAGATGATGTTATTTATCCCAAGGTCACGGCGATGTATTTGTGCTTTCAGGCAATGACAAGAGGATCAACCCAGTGTTTTGATGTGTGTGTGTGTGTGTGTGTGAACCTGTGTCTGCAATGTTAAATGGATTGAAGATTTTTACTTTCATTTACTTCACTTTCAGCAGAAGACGACATCTGCAATAGCAGCGTACGGTGGGAGGACCCCCAACGCAAGAATCATTGACAGGGACTGAGATCCATGCCCACTCACTGGTCAGGGATAGCAACCGTGCCACCACTAGTGTTGGAGCTGACCCACCCACACAGGATGGTCAGTTCAATACAATCCCCGGTCTGTGTTACAGTCCTGTAATGTCATGTAATGTAACTGTAACTGTAATGTTGGCTTCATGTAATGTAATGTAAGTTTATTGCACTGTAATGTTGGGCTCATGTGATGTACTGCAACGTTGGGGGCATATAACGCAATGCATATGTATACCTATATATGTATTGTCTGTCTGCGATATGTAATGCAGTCATCATCATCATCATAAGCGAGGATGACTTGCTTCCACGCCAAAAAGGGATGAGTTCACAGGTATTTCAATGAAGGACCTAATATTCCAGATCCCGTGGACATTTAAGTAAGACTGCGCTACGTCACTGTACTCATATACTCATGTAACACTGACCCCTCCCCTGGTGCCAAGCACTTTTAAATGTTGTTTTGTACTTCCAGACTCGGAAGATTCAGACCAGACCTCCGCAGAGAGACCAGGCGACAGACCCACTGCCTCCACCTCTGGCGTCACCCAGCCCTCTCCCAACTTCACTCCTGCCAGAGATGATGAAGAGGAAGAGGAAGAGCAACTCATCCTGGAGCCAATGGAAGTGGGGGTGGAGGTGGAGGGGGAATATAACAGTTCCATGTGGGCCAGCTGGAACATCCTCCACCATCTATATTCAGGGGATTCCTCCATGCCTCCTTTGATTCTGCGGGACTAATCGGTGCACAGCAACGCGCCCCCAGCGTTGCAGCGCCTTTGCCGCAGCGTCAGAGTTGGTCGGTTGCTGCACGACAGATAGGCGCGTACCAGGACATGGTGCGTCTGTCACAGGCATTGGTCGAGAGCTGCTCAAGGCCATGGCTACAAGAGCCGCGATGTTTCCGGCTAAATCAGAGCGACAGTCGCAGGATATGTCGCATCTGTTCACCATGATGGAGCAAACGGCCGACTCCGTTGATGCCATGTGGCAATCGACGGGATTGGGACATGGCGCGGAACCCCCCCCTCCCCCAACCATGTCATAGTAGTTGGGTCGACAGCACCTGAGGGTGGTGTGCTGTCAGTAGCTTCCAGCCCTGAAGCCGAGCCTTCCACATCACGAGCTTCTCCTAAGGCCCCATTCAGTGCTGCAGGCTGGCTTGGTACCACCACGGGGAGGTCCGGGCTCAGGGACAGTGGGAAAGGGAAGGGCGGGAGTAAGAAAGGGGGGTGAGTCTGAAGGGTGGTGGAGTACACAGTCGAGGTCAAGGACAGTATAGGGTGCTTTGTTGCAGTCAAGTGTTCATTGTTCATTTAAAATAGTTGAAGTTTGATTTTTAAAAGTTTATTTCAAGTTGTTAAAGTTGTTACAGTTGTTCAAAGTTATAGTTATAAGTTTTACAAAGTTTTACAATTGTTGTATATTTTTTACATTTTTACTTAAATGTTTCAATTGAATTTAAGCACTCTCTTGTACAGTGTCAAACCTTTGGGGTAACAGTCATCAAGGTCCCAAAACGCAGCTCTCCACATTCAAGCAAAGCGTTCATTTATAAGCTGCTGACGTAACAATTTTGCAGTGGCTCCGCGTGCCCTCCGTTGTGATGTTGGCGGGAGGGGTGGGGGGGTGGGGAGAGGAGGGATGGTGCCATGGGTTCATCTGGAAGCTCCTCCTCATCCTCCTCCCCCTCATTTTCCTCTTCTTCCTCCTCCGTCTCCTGCACTCTCTCCTCAGGTGGTCCCGCAGTCCCCTGTGGCAATTCCTGTCCCCGCATGATTGCTAAATTATGCAACATGCAGCACACCACTGTGAACTGGGCAACCTGCTCAGAGTGGTACTGCCTCCCGAGTGGTCCAAGCATCGAAAGTGCTGCTTCAGCACTCCAATTGTCTTTTCGATAATATTACGTGTGGCTATATGGCTCTTGTTGTATCGTTGCTCGGCTTCTGTCTGAGGGTTCTGCAGGGAGGTCAAGAGCCAGGTGGCGAGGCCGTACCCTTTGTCCCCCAGCATCCAGCATTTACCTTGTGGCTCAGACTTCAACAGGTCAGACACTGTGCTCTCACGCAAGATGTGCGCATCATGGATGCTCCCTGGAAAGTTGGCATTCACTGCCATTATGCGCTGCGTATGGTCGCAGACGAGCTGCACGTTGAGGGAGTGGAATCCCTTACAGTTTCGGTACACCTCCGCCTCCTGTAATGGTGTTCGCAGGGCAATATTGGTACAGTCAACAGCACCCTGCACCTTGGGGAAGCCGGCAATGCGTGCAATTCCCGAAGCCCTCTCACTCTGTGCCTCCCTGGTCATTGGGAAGTTTATAAATTCCATCCGGCGTGCATATAGTGCTTCGGTTACCTGTCAAATGCAGCGATGAGTAGCGTGCTGAGAAATACAGCATATATGCCTAGCTGATGCCTGAAAATGGTATGTATGTGAACCTCACCTGTGTGCAAGACTTGCCACTAGAGGGCACACCTGTGGGAGACCTATGGGTCACCTGTGTACCCTGGTGCAAGCAGGTATAAAAGGCAGGCCACCATGTTGCTGCCTCAATTTGGAGTTATATTAAAGAGACCAAGGCCACAATGGTATAAGCTTACAACACAGTCTCATGGAGTCATTCTCAACATAACAACTGGCGACGAGTTACAGATCACGAACTTTCAGGCGGAAATGGCTGCCGTTGGTATTCTTGCGAGATTTATTGAGGGTGATGACTGGGAAGCCTTCATTGAGCGCCTCGACCAGTAGTTTGTGGCCAATGAATTGGACACGGCTGAAACAAAGATCAAGCGCAGGACGATACTCCTCACCGTATGTGGGTCATCGGTATATGACCTCCTACAAAATTTGCTGGCACCGGCCAACCTAATGGAAAAATCATACGCAGAGCTGTGTACGCTAGCTAAGGAACACCTCAAGCCAAAGGAGAGCATCCTGATGGCCAGGTACCGCATCTATATGCACCGTCGCTCCGAAGGCCAGAACGTGGTGAGTTTTGTCGCCGATCTAAGGCGCCTTGCGGGGCAGTGTGACTTTGCAGGATCCTTGGGGGAAATGCTACGGGACTTTTTCATGCTTGGAATTGGCCACGAAGGCATCCTTCACAAACTGCTGCCTGCTGAATCCCTGGATCTGAGCAGGGCCATCACGATAGCCCAGGCCTTCACATCCACGAGTGGCAACACGAAACAGATAACTTCACAGAATCGAAGCTCACCGGCAAGTAATGTGCTTAAAATAATGCCTTCAGCAGGCAGGACTGTACATTGTAGGGCCCACACGACTGCAGAGGCCTGGCCCAGGGTGACCCAGAGGCCACTGGGGAGTAGTAATGCCATGCTGACGCTGCGGGGGCAGATTCAAGCACTATGTGTGCAAGGGCTGTGGAACAATGGGGCATCTCCAGCGAATGTACAAGCGATCTCGGACCCACCACTTGGCAAAGTCAGCAGAGAGTGACCGATCCAACGCGGATCACGCTGAACGAGCAGGAGAGGCAACTCAACTGGAGGAAGTGAATGGGGTACACACCTTCACCACCAAAAGCCCTCCGATAATGTTAAAAGTCAAACTGAACGGCATTCCAGTCTCCATGGAATTGGACACGGGGCGAGTCAATCAATTATGAGCCAGAAGGCCTTTGAGAAACTGTGGAGTAACAAGGCACAGAGGCCAAAGCTGAGCCCGATTCACACTACACTGCGCACTTACACCAAAGAACTCATACCTGTTATCGGCAGTGTGGCAGTGAAAGTATCGTATGACGGGATGGTGCATGATTTACCACTATGGATTGTACCAGGCGATGGCCCAATGCTGTTCGGCAGGAGCTGGCTAGGCAAGATCCGGTGGAACTGGGACGACATCAAAGCACTGTCCTTGGCGGATGACGCCCCGTGCACCCAGGTGCTAAACAAATTCCCGGCGTTATTTGATCCAGGCATCGGCAACTTCACAGGCAGATCCACCTTGTTCCTGGGGCATGGCCCGTTCATCACAATGCCCGAGTAGTCCCATATATGATGCGAGAGAAAGTCGAAATCGAGCTGGACAGACTTCAACGAGAGGGAATCATATCGCCAGTCGAGTTCAACGAGTGGGTCAGTCCAATCGTGCCGATATTAAACAGCGATGGGACGGTCAGAATCTGCGGGGACTACAAGGTGACGATCAACCGAGTTTCGCTACAGGACCAATACCCGCGACCTAAAATGGAGGACTTATTCGCAACGCTAGCAGGGGAAAGTCATTCACCAAGCCAGACCTAACCTCTGCTTACATGACACAGGAGCTGGCTGAACCGTCAAAGAAGTTGACGTGCATCAACACGCACAAAGGACTGTTCATGTACCACAGATGCATCTTTGGGATTCGCTCGGCGGCGGCCATCTTCCAGAGGAACATGGAAAGTCTGCTGAGATCGGTTCCATGCAACGTGGTGTTCCAGGACGCAACACCACCGAACACTTGCACAACCTGGAAGAGGTTTTAAAATGACTGGACAGAGTGGGACTCAGGCTGAAACGCTCCAAGTGTGTTTGCCTGGCACCAGAGGTCGAATTTCTGGGGCGAAAGATTGCAGCGGTCGACATCGGACCCACGGACTCCAAGACGGAGGCCATCAAGAATGCACCCAGACCACAGAATGTGATGGAGCTGCGTTCGTTCCTGGGACTCAACTACTTTGGTAACTTTCTACCAAAGTTGAGCACTTTGCTGGAACCCTTGTATTTATTGTTACGCAAGGGTGACAGGTTAAATGGGTTTGGGGTAAATCTCAAGAAACAGCCTTTAACAAGGCCAGAAACCTGCTACGCTCTAACAAATTACTTATATTGTATGACCCATGAAAACGTTTAGTACTAGCATGTGATGAGTCGTCATACTGGGTCAGTTGTGTGATACAAATGTGTCAGGCAAACTGCAACTGGTTGCATATGCATCCAGAAATTTATCCAAGGCTGAAAGAGCCTACAGTATGGTTGAGAAAGAAGCATTAGCTTGTGTATATGGGGTTAAGAAAATGCACCAGTATCTATTGGTCTCGGTTTGAGCTCAAAACCGACCACAAGCCACTTACTTCACTGCTCTCAGAAAGCAAAGGTATCAACACCAAGGCTTCGTCCCACATCCAAAGATGGGCACTAACATTGTCTGCATATGACTATGTAATCCGTCACAGACCAGGCACAGAGAACTGCGCTGACGCCCTCAGTCAGTTGCCATTGCCCACAACCAGGGTAGAAATGGCGCAACCCGCAGACTTGCTTCTGGTAATGGATGCCTTCGAGAGCGAGGGGTCACCCGTCACGGCTCGCCAGATCAGTATCTGGACCAGCCAAGACCCCCTGTTATAACTAGTAAAAAGATGCATCCTCAATGGGAGCTGGTCGGGGGTTCCTGGGGAAATGCAAGAGGAAATTAAGCTTTTTCACCGACGCAAGGACGAACTATCAGTCCAATCAGATTGCCTCCTGTGGATTTTGCCCAAAAAGGGCAGGGAAACATTTATACGTGACCTACACAGTACCAACCCAGGCATAGTCATGATGAAAGGCTATCACCAGGTCTCACGTCTGATGGCCCGGCATTGACTCTGAATTAAAGTCATGTGTACACCAATGCGACACTTGCTCACAGCTGAGCAACGCACCCAGGGAGGCTCCACTGAGTCTGTGTTCATGGCCCTCTAAACCATGGTCCAGGGTCCACGTAGATTTCGCTGTCCCCTTTCTAGGGAAGATGTTTTTAGTAGCAGTAGATGCTTACTCAAAATGGATTGAATGTATAATAATGTCATCATGAACGTCCACTGCCACCATTGAAAGCCTCCGGGCCATATTCGCCACCCATGGTTTGTCTGACGTCCTTGCCAGTGACAATGGACCATGTTTCACCAGCTCGGAATTCAACGAGTTCATGACCCACAATGGCATCAAACATGTCAGGTCTGCCCCATTTAAGCCTGCATCCAATGGCCAAGCGGAACGAGCAGTCCAAACCATCAAGCAAAGCTTGAGACGTGTAACGGATGGCTCCTTGCAGACCCGGTTATCTTGGGTCCTGCTCAACTACCGGACGCACCCCCACTTGCTCATTGGGGCTCCCCCTGCAGAATTGTTAATGAAGAGAGCACTCAAAACCAGGCTCTCCTTAGTCCTATGATCACATAGAAACCCGGCGGCACAGGCATAACGTGTAGCATGATCGTGCGGCGGCCTCGCATGACATTGAGGTTAATGATCTGGTGTTTGTTCTAAATTACGGTCACGATCCCAAGTGGATTGCTGGCACTGTCTTAGCCAAGGAGAGGAATAGAGTGTTTGTTGTGAAATTGTTGAATGGGCAAACGTGCAGAAAGCACCTGAATCAGACCAAACTGCCAAGCACAGTTTGAAGAAGACCCCACCATCTATGACCCAACCAGCAATTGACCTCGCTGTCAACCATGAGAATGAAGCCACCTTGCCCGACAGTCCGACCAGACCAGCCGAGCTGCCGTGCAGCGATGACCCGACCAATCCACCCATGCCAGGATGTCAACTCAGGCGATCGACCAGGGAATGCAGACTGCCAGATCACCTCAACCTGTAAATAACTTGTACTCAAGACTTTGGGGGGAAGTGATGTTATGTATGTGAACCTCACCTGTGTGTAAGACTTGCCACTAGAGGGCACACCTATGGGAGACCTATGGGTCACCTGTTTACCCTGGTGCAAGCAGGTATAAAAGGCAGGCCACCATGTTACTGCCTCACTTTGGAGTTATATTAAAGAGACCAAGGTCACAATGGTTTGAGCTTACAACACAGTCTCGTAGAGTCATTCTGAACATAACAGAAAAGAGCCACATGCATAAAAGAAAAGTGCCGCAGTCACTTTCACCTTGACAGAGCGTGCAGTAATGTTGGTGGTACTGGGCTGCAGGTCTGCCTTAATGAGCTGGAAAATCTCATTGATCACCTCTTTTTGGAAGTGCAGCCTTCGAACGAACTGTCGATCGATTAGGTCCAAGTATGAGCGCTTCTCCCTGAAAATCTTTTGAGGGTAAGGCCTCCTCCTCCTCATCAGTCTGCGACCTCCTCCATTACCTTGATAACTCTGCTCAATAAACCTTCTCCCATCTGGATCCTGCATTAGACAGGTAGTCAGCAATACAGGCTGAGATAGTACAGGTCCTATTCTTTTTAATTCTCCAGAACCTCCTCAAAGATCCTGAGATAAACTCAAATGATTTTTCAAGAAAAAAATATTAACTCAAATGCCTTCTATGTTAATAATATACTTAGGACCAATAAAAATACCTTTCCCACTGTAAATCGCACTGTAAGGTCACTGTTCACCTCAAAAATACTGAGGTTGCTGACTGTTCCCGATTTCAAAATGGCGGCTCCGAGCACTACCGCCCATTCCCGCCCACTTAAGATCGAGTAAAACCACCTTCTCCAGGACGGTATGCAGCTCCGGTGGTATGTCAGCGGTATGTCATGAAACTTGCACTTTTTGGGCGGTATGCGGGTGGTTCTGCACGGCGGATGGTGTGCATACCGCTCGGCGATATGTCAATGATGAATCTTCCGTCGAGTGGTATATCGGTGGTATGTACCTGCTTTTTCACGAAACATTTATTTTTGGGACGGTAAGCGGGCGATAGTGGGCAGTATGTCGATGAATTTCGGCCCCTTCCAATTCATCCACCAGGCTCACAACCACCTGCCTCATCGTGGATCCCCCGAACCCAACTGGCTGGGGTTTATTGAGTCTTGTGAACATCACGTGACTGGCTAAGCCACTCCCAACTCAACAGCTCTACAAACCGGTGAGCATTCTTACAGGTGCATACATTACAGGCCCGCACACCAAGAGAATTCTCCCACCTCTTCGTCAAGTAGTGTCATGGAATCTTTTATGTCTACCTGAGTACGCAGTGTAAGATGGCTGCTCTCATTATAACATTGGGAAACTGTGAGATGGCTGCTTTTATCAGCTAAGTCTTACAAAAAATGTTTAGAAAAGTAAAAGATAAAAACCGTGTACAAACTAAGTCAAAAAACCTAAACGAGATAAAAGCACATCTCCCCTGACAACTGCTGTGGGGGCGGAGGGTAGGGGGAGGTTGAGAACATGCATGAGAAGTTCTGTAAAATAAACAAGCAGTCTTCTCGTGGAGGGGCCGCTGATCAAACAGATTAGAGCATTTGGTTGCAGCCACTGTGGAATAGTTTAACACTTACTGCAGTCCAAAGGAGACCTTAGTTTTGGTCACTTAAGTGAGGTTACCCGGGACAAGGTAGGCCTGACCAGAACTTGAATCTGGGTCGCATAAAAAGTGAGCCCTTGGGTATTTACTTTGTATATGTTGTGCTGAGTATAATCATTGCCTCTGTGTGAGATTTAATTTTGGTTATACGAATAAATGTCTTCATGGTTAAGCTGACATTGTGTGTATGTGTCTGTAATTCCTGGAGTCACGAACAATGTAGGGTAAAGGCACACTCCGTTTTACCTACAACAGACAGGGCCTCTGTTTTATATCTCATCCGAAAGAAGTCCTCCCCACCCTCCCACACACCCAACAATGCAGCATTCCCTCAGTACTGCACTGTTGTGTCAGCCAAGATTATGTGCTGAAGTCTCTGGAGTGCAACTTGAGTCTGCAACCTTCTGAATCAGGGCGAGAATCCAAACACTGGATCAAGGCTGACAGCGTCAACAAGCATTATCCCCAAACTGCCACCCGAGAACCAGCCATAATTTCAAAACCTTGACCAGGCCGGTGAAACACCCGGCAAATAGCAATCCTAAAGTAATCCAAACTGAGGTATGATTTGTTTTTTTAAGGTGTTTTTCCTGCTTTTCAAATAAATAATTTATGTTCTGTGCTTTATAACTTGGTTTAGAGAGAGAGCGCGTAGCTGATTCCAGGTGGCACAGTATCTATCTGGGTCCTTTTTTTTGAACAAAGAAAAATAACTAAGATATATTCCTGGTGGTCTGTTGATAGACCTATTTTCCCCGGTGATATAGTGATGTATATGTGCCTATTCCATATGGCAGGGTTGGCAGATTAATGAGTTTAGGGGATATACATCCAAATCCCTAGTGCTGTAGTGCTTGTCATATGTTGAATCCCTACTGGCATGATTGAGTGTTCCCTCATATTCTGTGGCACTCCAGTGGGGGTGCGCCTGTGTTCACTGATAGTCCAGAGGGATTTTGCAGGCTGACCTACGATAAAAGATTGATTTTCAGCTCTGACTTTGTAAACACCAACATTTTAAGGACTCTCGAGCCAAGTTTCCATCTTCCCTCCAGAATAAAAGCACATTAATGTTTTTTTTTCTTCAGATTAACATCCAGTTTTAGATTAGTCATCACAACTGTCCTTTCCCTTCTGGACCCTGGATCACATTACCATCAAGCCAACTTCTTTTTGATTAGCTGTTGAGGAGTCTGCATTGACTACGTTGCGGCAATTGACAGCCGATAACTACCATCTCAGCCTTAATAGCGCAGAAAATCAATTTTTAAAAAAACTTTGTTCTCCATACATTGAAAATAGAGATAAATAAAGTAGGAAGTTGCCACAAGTTGACACTTGATAACTTTCCAATACTTTCATCTAGCCCCGAGTGCATTGATTTTTTTTTAAATCATGCGATTTTAAAACAATTAAGACATCCTGCTCATTCTCGGCAAGTCTAACTGCTTTTATCTGGTGCATGATGTTATCACTTCCTTTGTCATTTATTATGTGCTATGGCAGCTCTGCAACTGCCTGTGTTGTATGTTGTAATAAGAGTTTAATTGCATAGATAAGAATATGCACCTGCACATGCATTATTAATTAGATGGCAAGAATCCATATTTCAAAAACAGTCAAGGCAAAGCAGCTACAGTTGGATAAAAATTTCTACTGAGAGATTGTTCTTTGCGCACATTCCCGCATTTTCTCCCAGATACCAGCTACTTAATTACTGTCTTTCTATGTAATTAAGCATGTTGAAAATTAGCATAAAACCCAAAATAGATTTCAGAAACGTTCGTGAGCTCGGCGAGTCCCAGTTACACCAGCAGTGGTTTCGACTGTTGACCACATGATATGCTAAATTCCCAGCCCGCACCCTTTGTGGTTCATCAGCAGTCAAAGCAAAGGACTACAGTTCTGCGGCAAGGTCGTTAGTTTGCAATACACAGGGTAGAGTCTCCAGTGTGAGAGCAAATTCCTTGTGTGCACCCACATCTGGAGGGTGTGAGGCCACGTTTGGATGATCTGTGGCTTGAAGCTATTCAAACCCCATTGTTATTTGTTATAATGGCCCACCCTGTACCCCATCCTGATAATTGTATCTGAAGATATTACAAGTCATATCTCAATTTGCACAATCAGCACAGAGGGAGTACATTTGGCCCATCGTGCCTATGCCGGCTCTTTGAAAGAGCTATCCAATTAGTCCCACTCACCCTGCTCTTTCCCCATAGCCCTGCAATTTTTTTCCTTTCCAAGTATTTATCCAATTTGAAAGTTACTATTGAATCTACTTCCACCAGTCTTTCAGGCACTGTGTCCCGGACCATAACAACTCACTGCTTAAACAAGTTCTCCTAATCACACACAATATTGTGTATCATAAAAAATGTCATGAACTACATGAGGGTTAGGGTTAGGGTTAGGGTTAGTTAACAGTGAAGAGGATAATGCATTACCATTCTTTCTATGAGCCTGCTATTAGTTTCTGGTCTGCCTTAGACATTCTCTCGGCTACAGTGGTGTCGGTCCCTCCTGTAAGTGACACGAGCAAGTAATACTTGTGATATATTCTCGATGACATCACAAACACACACTTACAAGATGGCTCGCATGGAACTTGTCAGGTGACCTAGTCACATGATCCTTTTATTGTATAAACAGCAGCAGTTGCATTACCGTAGTAGTCCACCAGGTGGAACTCTATATTACAATGCTCACAAGTGTACTTGTGCTGTCCCATATCTAATAGTGCAACAGTGCAACTGGGGGGATGTAAACAATAGCACGCTTGTGTAATCTGAACTGGAGGTCGTGTTTTTCACTCGCGCACACTTCTCTAAACTCTCAGAAGACAGACTGAGGAACGGTTTAGTGAGCCGAAGCCTGATGCGACGCTTTGGGCTGCTTTGTTTTACAGACAGCAAGTGAACATACAGAGGAATAGTTGTAAATAAACCCCACCCGCTTCACTCAGGTTCACATCTCTCCTGCAAAAGTGAGAAACAGGTAAGAATAGACTATGCCCCTATCCCTTCGGCAGTTGACCTAACCTTTCTGGTCTAGACAACTTCTAACTGGAAATAAACTGACCTCCAGCACCTTAGACTCAAACCTAAGGATAAGGGCTGCCTTTCACAGTCTACAGTTTAATATCAGAAATAGGAGCAGGAGTAGGACATATGGCCCCTCGAGCCTGCTCCGCCATTTAATAAGATCATGGCTGACCAGGTCTTGGGCTCAACTCCACTTCCCTGCCCGTTCCCCATAATCCTTCACTTCCTTATTGTTCAAACATCTCCACCTTAAATATATTCAATGACCCAATAAAACCAGACAGCCTATATGTTCCTTTGTTCTTTTGCTCTGTGTTCCAAGGCTATCCCTCTAACTTATTCCCTACTCCGTGTACCACCAGTAGGCTTGTCAGTGGAATTGGCTTCTACTCCTACCTCTTTTGGGTGTAGCTCTCAAGAATCAGATCCTGTCATTCTCAAAATGTATACGGACCCTTCTGGTTTAACGAGTCAATTGATTCTCAATTGTCTCAAGTAGAAGAGTGTAAGCCACAATATTCCACAAACTGGCCTGTCTAGCTTTAATGTACACCTTCAAAGTCCATCCACACCTCCAACCTTCGCTCCCCACTCTCCCTTGGTGCTGCAGCCTCAGCCTCCCTCAGCACGGCACTGGAGTGTCAGCCTAGATTTGTTTGTGCTCAAGTCCCTGGAGTGGCACTATGAACCCACAACCTTCTGACTCAGAGGCAAGAGTACTATCCAGTGAGCACTGCAGGAATAGAATTATAGGGCCCAAGTTTCCACAGGATAAAAAACGGGCGCCCCTCCGAGCTGGGCGCCCGTTTTTCGCGCCTAAAACAGCGCCAGAAAAAAAACGCGCTATTCTCGAGCGCTTTGCAGCTCCTTGTCTGTTTGGCGTGGCGCCCAGGAGGGCGGAGCCTACACTCGCGCCAATTTTGTAAGTGAGAGGGGGCGGGTACTATTTAAATTAGTTTTTTTCCTGCCGGCAACGCTGCGCGTGCGCGTTGGAGCGTTCGCGCATGCTCAGTGTGAAAAAAAACATTGGCACTTGGCCATTTTTGTAGTTCTTTGTAGCTGTTTAATTTTTCAACATTTTTTAATAAAATCACATTGCCATCAGCACATCAGCACTGAGGCTTCCCTTCTCACTGACTCCTTCCCCTCCCTCCCCTGCGCGGCAACAAGCCGCTGTCTCCTTCCCCTCCCTCCCCTCCGCGGCAACAAGCCGCTGTCTCCTTCCCTTCCCTCCCCTGCGCGGCAACAAGCCGCTGTCTCCTTCCCCTCCCTCCCCTCCGCGGCAACAAGCCGCTGTCTCCTTCCCCTCCCTCCCCTCCCTCCACGGCAGCAAGTCGCTGTCTCCTTCCCCTCCCTCCCCTCCACGGCAACAAGCCGCTGTCTCCTTCCCCTCCCTCCCCTGCGCAGCAACAAGCCGCTGTCTCCTTCCCCTCCCTCCCCTGCGCAGCAACAAGCCACTGTCTCCTTCCCCTCCCTCCCCTCCACGGCAACAAGCCGCTGTCTCCTTCCCCTCCCTCCCCTCCACGGCAACAAGCCGCTGTCTCCTTCCCCTCCCTCCCCTGCGCAGCAACAAGCCGCTGTCTCTTTCCCCTCCCTCCCCTGCGCAGCAACAAACGGCGGTTTCCTTCGAACGATGGCTGAAGCACTTTCACACAGGTAGGAAGATGGTTTATTTAATCTTTTCTTTGCTTATAAATCTTTATTCAGGTTGGATTTATTTGTATAATATTTGTAGAAGTATAAATAAGGATTGATTGTAGAATTGAATGACTTCCCTCCCCCCCCCCCTCCCCCCCCACCTCGTTCTGGACGCCTAATTTGTAACCTGCGCCTGATTTTTTAATGTGTAGAACAGGTTTTTTCAGTTCTACAAAAATCTTCACTTGCTCCATTCTACTTTAGTTTGGAGTACATTTTCACTGTGGAAACTTTGAAATCAGGCGTTAGTGGCCGGACACGCCCCCTTTTGAAGAAAAAATTCTGTTCTAAAGTAGAACTTGTTGTGGAAAAATATTTCCGAGACTGTATAATATATATAAAGAGAGGTTTATTAAATCGGAGACAAAGCTTTGGGAGAAGTGTTAAAGACCCCTGTCTTTGAACCATCTTCTCACATTGGTATCTGCAGTGAAGTCCTTTTATCTTACAAATTCATTTAAAGGGGAAAATAAAACAAATGTTTGGTCCCGTATACAATCAAATATATATCCAAAAATCTGCTCCAACAAACTGTTCTACCTCACTAGAACTGTAGAAAAAAAAATGTAGAGAATTGCGATTTCTAAGATAGTCCGTTCTCCACCAGTTGCTCCTAAAAATCAGGCACAAATCATGTGGAAACTTGGGCCCATAGAATGGGTAGAGGACAGAAGGAGGCCATTTGGCCCGTCGAGCCCGTGCCTGCTCTCTGCAAGAGCACCTCAGCTAGTCCCATTCCCCTGCCCTCTCCCGGTAGCTGTGGATTTTTTTTTCCCTCAAGGTACTTATTTAATTCCCTTTTCAAAGCCACAATCAAATCCACCTCCACCACTCTTGCAGGCAATGCATTCCAGATCCTAACCACTCGTTGCATTAAAAAAAATTCCTCATGTCGCCTTTGGTTCATCTGCCAATCACCTTAAATCTATGTTCTAGTTCTCGACCCTTCTGCCAATGGGAACAGTTTCTCTCTATCTATTCCATCTAGACCCCTCATGATTTTTAAGACCACTATCAAATCTCCTCTTCACTTTCTCTGCTCTAAGGAGAACAACCCCAGCTTCTCCAGTCTATCCACATAACTGAAGAACCCCTCATCCCTGGAACCATTCTTGTAAATCATTTCTGTATCCTCTCTAAAGTCTTTACATCCTTCCTGAAGTGTACTGCCCAGAATTGGACACAATACTCCAGTTCAGGTCGAACCAGTGTGTTATAAAGGTTCAACATAACTTCTTTGCTTTTGAACCCTATGCCCCTATTTATGAAGCCCAGGATCCCGGATGAAGGGGTTGTCATATGAAGAAAGATTGAGTAGGTTGGACCTATACTCATTGGAGTTTAGAAGATTGAGAGGTGATCTTATTGAAATGTATGATTCTGAGGGGGCTTGCCAGGGAGATACAGAGAGGATGTTTTCCCTTGTTGGGGAATCTAGAACTAGGGGGCAGAGTTTCAGAATAAGAGGTCACCCATTTGAAATGGAAATGAGGAAAAATGTCTTCTCTCAGAGAGTTGTGAATTTTTGGAATTCTCTACTGCAGAGCTGTGGAGGCTGGGTCATTGAATGTATTGAAGGTGTAGATAGACAGATTTCTGAATGATAAGGGAGTCAAGGGTTATAGAAAGAGGGCAGGGAAATGGAGTTGAGGCCAAGATCAGATCAGCCATGATCTTATTGAATGATGGAGCAGGTTCGAGGGGCCAGATGGCCGATTCCAGCTTCTATTTCTTATGTTCTTATGTATGCTTTTTTAACCACTTTCTCAACCTGCCTTGCCACCTTCAACAATTTGTTGAGTCCTCCACCAGATCCCACATGGAAAGTCTGTACATCTACTGTCCTTGGATCCTTTCCCTTCCCCTGCCAGCCCCAGCCTTGAGACCCTTGGATCTCCTCATCTCCCGGATTTACTTTGCTGTCGGAATCTTTCTTCTGATTCTACTGGAAATACATATCAGGAAAGATTGAAAATGGGTTGCCGGCTCGTTATCTCCCCTTTTACACAGTTCGACAAAGTTAAGATCTACCCCAGAGTGCCTTATCACATCCTCAGGCTGTTCCAAAGTGCCATAGCCAACAAACTACTTTTTGAAGTGTAGTCATATGTGTTATAGGAGAAAATACATCAGTGCTGGTGTGGCAGGATGTTAGTGAAAGTGACAGGACTCTGATTGAAATTTGTACGAGCCACATAAATTTATCACAGAACTAATGTGATTCCTACTTTCGATGCAGGTTTAGAAACACAACAAGGAAGAATGTGTTCATTCCTGCAGGGAATTGCAGTGACTTCAGTATCAGCCGTGCCTCTAAGCCGGAAGTTTGTGGGTTTATGTTCCATTCCAGAGACTTGAGCATAGCAATCTAGGCTGACATTCCAGTGCTGTGCCAAGAGAGTTCTGCAATGTCAGAGGTGCCATCTTGCAGATGAGATATCAAACCAGTGTCCTAAGCTTAAACAAAGGAGACTACAAAGGTATGAAGACAGAGTTGGCTAAAGTGAACTGGGAAAAAGGATTAAAGTATGGGATGGTTGATGAGCAGTGGCAGACATTTAAGGAGATATTTCCAAACTCACAACAAAAATATATACTAATGAGAAGGAAAGACTGTAAGAGAAAGGATAACCCTCCGTGGCCAACAAAGGAAATAAGATTTGGTATCTGTTGTGTATCTGTAAAGCATGCATTACCATGTTCCGCCACCAGGGAGCGCATCCCCTGAAGTCCCAAGGGATCCCAGCATCCCTTGGGAGCACTGTATATAAGCCAGCCCTTCAGGCCTGTTTCTCACTCTGGAGTGTCTTAATAAAGACTGAGGTCACTGTTACTTTAACCTCCCTGTGTGCAGTCTCATCTGTGTTAGGAACACAATAACTGGCGACGAGTATACGAATCCAACGCAAAGATGCAGCAAGCTGTGGGCATCCT
The DNA here is from genome assembly GCF_044704955.1 of Pristiophorus japonicus. Taxonomy (NCBI): domain Eukaryota; kingdom Metazoa; phylum Chordata; class Chondrichthyes; family Pristiophoridae; genus Pristiophorus; species Pristiophorus japonicus. The sequence goes on from NC_091991.1 coordinate 29,530,775, forward strand.
GGAGAAGTTCTCAGAGGGTGAGGAGTAGGAAGCCTATGTCGAATGGCTAGACCAGTACTTTGTAACCAACGAGCTGGACAGAAAAGGAAGCGCTGCAAAAAGGAGAGCGGCCCTCTCACAGTCTGCGGGGCACCGACCTACAACCTCATGAAGAATCTTCTGGCTCCGGTGAAACCCACAGATATGTCGTATGAGGAGCTGTGTACACTGGTTCGGAAGCATCTTAACCAGAGGGACAGTGTGCTGATGGCGAGGTATCGGTTCGACACATGCCAGCAATCTAAAGGTCAGCAAGTGGCGAGCTACGTCGCTGAGCTAAGATGACTTGCAGGACAATGTGAGTTTGATGGCTACCTGGAACAGATGCTCAGAGACTTTTTTGTACTGGGCATTGGCCACGACACCATCCTACGAAAACGTTTGACTGCAGAGATACCGACCCTCAGTAAGGCCATTGAGATAGCACAGGCATTTATGTCCACCAGTGATAACATCATACAAATCTCTCAGCACACAAATTAACTGGAACTGTGTTTGCGAGCAGAAATGTACAGGGCAGAAACCACGAGTCTGCAACTGCCAGCAGGCCTCAGGTGACCCAGATGACTCAGAGTCCACAACAAAGGATGAACCAAGGCAATTCACACCTTGTTGGCATTGTGGAGGCTTCCATTCAGCCTATTCATGCCGCTTCAAAGGGTACGTTTGCAAGAGCTGTGGAACAATGGAGCACCTCCAACGAGCTTGCAGATCAGCTGCAAGCTCTGCAAAACCTGCTAACCACCACGTGGCAGAGGAAGATCGGTCCATGGTGGATCAAAGCAATTTCGAGCCTCAGAGAGAGGAGGCAGATGCTGAAGTACATGGGGTATACACATTTTCGACGAAATGTCCGCCTATAATGCTAAATGTAAAATTGAATGGCTTACCCGTAGCCATGGAACTGGACACTGGCGCTAGCCAATCCATCGTGAGTAAAAAGATGTTTGAGAGACTCTGGTGCAACAAGGCACTCAGACCAACCCTGAGCCCCATCCACACGAAACTGAGAACATACACCAAAGAGCTCATCACTATCCTGGGCAGCGCCATGGCCAAGGTTACCTACGAGGGCACGGTGCATGAACTGCCACTCTGGAGTGTCCTGGGCAATGGCTCCACACTGCTTGGAAGGAGCTGGCTGGGCAAAATCCGCTGGAACTGGGATGACATCTGAATGCTATCACATGTCGATGAGGCCTCATGTACACAGGTTCTTAACAAATTTCCTTTCCTTTTTGAGCCAGGCATTGGAAACTTTTCCGGAGTGAAGGTGCGGATCCAATTGGTCCCAGAGGCACGACCCATTCACCACAAGGCGCGAGCGGTACCTCACATGATGAGGGAGAGTGTGGAAATTGAGCTGGACAGGCTGCAACACAAGGGCATCATCTCCCCAGTGGAATTCAGCGAGTGGGCCAGCCCGATTGTTCCAGTACTCAAAAGTGATGGCACGGTCAGGATTTGCGGCGATTATAAAGTAACTATTAATCGTTTCTCGCTACAGGACCAATACCCGCTACCTAAGGCAGATGACCAATTTGCGACGCTGGCAGGAGGCAAGACGTTCACCAAGCTCGACCTGACTTCGGCCTACATGATGCAGGAGCTGGAGGAGTCTTCGAAGGGCCTCACCTGCATCAACACGCACAAGGGACTGTTCATCTACAACAGATGCCCGTTTGGAATTCGGTCGACTGCATCGATCTTCCAGAGACACATGGAGAGCCTACTCATGTCGGTACCATGCACGGTGGTTTTTCAGGAGGACATATTGGTCATGAGTCGGGACACCGTCGAGCACCTACAAAACCAGGAGGATGTCCTCCAGCAACTGGATCGCGTAGGGCTGCGGCTGAAGATGTCGAAATGCGTCTTCATGGCAACAGAAGTGGAGTTTTTGGAGAGAAAGATTGCGGTGGATGGCATTCGGCCCACTGACGCCAAGACAGAGGCTATCAGGAACGCACCCAGGCCACAGAATGTTTCGGAGCTGCGGTCATTCCTGGGACTCCTCAACTATTTTGCTAACTTCCTACCGGGGTTAAGCACCCTCTTAGAGCCCCTACATGTGTTATTGCGTAAAGGTGAGAACTGGATATGGGAAAAAAAAACAAGTAATTGCTTTTGAGAAAGCCAGAAACATTTTATGCTCCAACAAGCTGCTTGTATTGTATAACTCGTGTAAAAGACTTGTGCTAGCATGTGATGCATCGTCGTACGGAGTCGGGTGTGTATTACAACAAGCTAATGTTGCGGGGAAGTTGCAACCTGTCGCCTATGCCTTCAGCAGCTTGTCTAAGGCCGAGAGGGCCTACAGCATGATTGAGAAAGAGGCATTAGCGTGTGTGTTCGGGGTAAAGAAAATGCATCAGTACCTGTTTGGCCTCAAATTTGAGCTGGAAACCGATCACAAGCCCCTCATATCCCTGTTCGTTGAAAACAAGGGGATAAATACTAATGCCTCAGCACGCATACAAAGGTTGGCACTCACGCTATCAGCGTATAACTATACCATCTTCCACAGGCCAGGCACCGAGAACTGTGCGGATGCTCCCAGTCGGCTACCATTGTCCACCACGGGGGTGGAAATGGCGCAGCCTGCAAACTTGTTGATGGTGGCGCAGCCCGCAGACTTGTTGATGATCATGGAAGCGTTTGAAAATGATAAATCACCTGTCACGGCCCGCCAGATTAGGACTTGGACAAGCCAAGATCCTCTGCTGTCCCTAGCAAAAAACTGGGTACTGCATGGGAGCTCGGCCAGTATTCCCGTTGAAATGCAAGAGCTAATCAAGCTATTCCAGCAGCGAAAGGACGAGCTGTCCATTCAGGCAGACTGCCTGTTGTGGGGTAACTACGTAGTGCTACTGAAAAAGGGCAGGGAGACGTTCATCTCGGATCTCCACAACACACACCGGGTATAGTAATGATGAAAGCGATAGCCAGATCCCACGTGTGGTGGCCCGGTATCGACTCTGACTTAGAGTCCTGTGTACGGCAATGCAGCGTGTGCGCTCAGTTGAGCAACGCGCCCAGAGAGGCACCAATAAGTTTGTGGTCCTGGCCCTCCAGACCATGGTCGAGGATCCATGCCGACTATGCGGGCCCGTTTCTCGGTAAAATGCTCCTGGTGGTGGTGGATGCTTTCTCAAAATGGGATTGAATGTGAAATAATGTCGGGAAGCACCGCCACCGCCACCATTGAAAGCCTGAGGGCCATGTTTGCCACCCACAGCCTGCCTGACATACTGGTCAGAGACAACAGGCCATGTTTCACCAGTGCCAAATTTAAAGAATTTATGACCCGCAATGGGAGCAAACATGTCACCTCGGCCCCGTTTAAACCAGCCTCCAATGGGCAGGCAGAGCGGGCAATACAAACAATCAAACAGATCCTCAAACGAGTCACAGAAGGCTCAATCCAAACGCACCTGTCCCGAGTATTGCTCAGCTACCGCACGAGACCCCACTCGCTCACAGGGGTGCCCCCGGCTGAGCTATTCATGAAAAGGACACTTAAAACCAGACTCTCTCTGGTTCACCCCAACCTGCATGATCAGGTAGAGAGCAGGCGGGCAGCAACAAAATGTAAACGATGGTCGCGCCACTATGTCACGGGAAATTGATCTGAATGACCCTGTGTATGTGCTAAACTATGGACATGTCCCAAGTGGATCGCGGGCACGGTGATAACTAAAGAAGGGTGTAGGGTGTTTGCAGTCAAACTAGACAATGGACAAATTTGCAGAAAGCACCTGGACCAAACGAGGCTGTGGTTCACAGACTGCCCTGAACAACCCACAACAGACACCACCTTTTTCGAGCCTACAACATACACCCAAAGGATCAACGACACTACGCCGGACCAAGAAATCGAACCCATCATGCCCAATAGCCCAGCAAGGCCAGGCTCACCCAGCAGCCCTGCAGGGCCAACAACACGCCAGCCCAGCGAGGGATTCAGCCAACACACCAGAACAGACATTTGTACCGAGGCGGTCCACTAGGGAAAGAAAGGCTCCCGACCGCCTCCCCTGGTAAATAGTTTTCACTTTGACTTTGGGGGGGGGAGTGATGTTGTGTATCTGTAAAGCATGCACTCCCATGTTCCGCCACCAGGGAGCGCATCCCCTGAAGTCCCAAGGGATCACAGCATCCCTTGGGAGCACTGTAAATAAGCCGGCCCCTAAGGCCTGTTCCTCACTCTGGAGTGTCTTAATAAAGACTGAGGTCACTGTTTCTTTAACCTCCCTGTGTGCAGTCTCATCTGTGTTTGGAACACTATAGTATCAAATTTAAAACAAGGGCATACAAAGTGGCCAAGACTAGTGGGAGGCAAGAGGACTGGGAAACTTTTAAAAGCTAGCAAAGAACGACTAAAAAAAAATAAAGAGAGGGAAGATAGATCATGAAAGTAAACTAGCATGAAATATAAAAACAGATAGTAAGAGTTTCTACCTGTATGGTAAAAGGAAAAGAGTGGCTAAAGTAAATGTTGGTCCCCGAGAGAATGTGACTGGGGAATTAATAATGGGGAACAGGGAAATGGCAGACGTTGAACAAATATTTTGGTCTTCATGGTAGAAGATACTAAAAACATCCCAATAGTGGATAATCAAGGGGCTATAGGGAGAGAGGGGTTAATACAATCACTATCACTAAAGAAATAGTACTCAGTAAAATATGGGTCGAAAGGCAGACAAGTCCCCTGGACCTGATGGCTTACATCCTAGGTTCTTAAAAGAAGTGGCTGCAGAGATAGTGGATGCATTGATCGTAATCTACCAAAATTCCCTAGATTCTGGGGAGGTCCCAGCAGATTGGAAATCCGCAAATGTAGCTCCCCTATTTAAAAAAGAGGCAGACAGAAAGCAGGAAACTATAGACCAGTTGGCCAAACATCTGTCATTGGGAAAATGCTGGAGTCCATTATTAAGGAAACAGTAGCAGGACGTTTGGAAAAGCATAATTCAATCAAGCAGAGTCAGCATAATTTTATGAAAGGGAAATCATGTTTGACAAATTTGCTGGAGTTCTTTGAGGATGTAACGAGCAGGGTGGATAAGAGGGAACCGATGGATGTGGTGTATTTGGATTTCCAGAAGGTATTCGATAAGATGCCACATAAAAGGTTACTGCACAAAATAAAAGTTCATGGGGTTGGGGGAATACTGATGTATTCGGGTTACCGTTTTGTCATTTGATATTAAATAGCTTGAACTGACATTGCTGTGGAAATGTATGTGCCTGATGGCAAATTTGTGCCTGTGAGCATCTTTTACTCATTAACGCTGAAAACAACTGCAATTTTTTTTCCCACTGTAACCAATATTCAATCTTATTTTCCCCCCCGAGAATAATTTATATGCGAGGTCAAAACATTCACTGTGAGATGATCTCTTGCATTGCATTCTATTTCTAAGAGAAATGTGCACAGGTAGAACGGCAAAGCATCTTCTAACTTGTACATGTACCCACAGGCACTTGAGTTAGAATGACGTTTGTCAGAAGAAAGGAAAGGGTGCAATGTACCGACTGCATTTCTTAGGCTAGCAAATATGGGGTGGGGGGGGGGGCAGGGGACGGCAACAGGGAAGGGGGTGTGATTTCCAAGGTGCACACAAAATGAAAGAAAGAAACATTGGATTGATATAGCGCCTTTCATGACCACCGGACGATTCAAAGTGCTTTACAGCCAATGAAGTACTTTTGGAGTGTAGTCACTGTTGTAATGTAGGAAATGCGGCAGCCAATTTGCGCACAGCAAGCTCCCACAAATAGCAATGTGATAATGACCAGATAATCTGTTTTTGTTATGTTGATTGAACGATAAATATTGTCCAGGGCACCGGGGATAACTCCCCTGCTCTTCTTCGAAATAGTGCCTTGGGATCTTTTACGCCCACTTGAAAGAGCAGACGAGACCTCGGTTTAACGTCTCATCCAAAAGACGGCACCTCCGACAGTGCAGAACTCTCTCAGAACTGCCCTGGAGTGTCAGCCTGGATTTTTGTGCTCAAGTCTCTGGAGTGGGACTTAAACCCACAATATTCTGAATCAGAGGCAAGTGTGCTACCCACTGAGCCATGCCTGACACTAAAAATGGGCACTAAAATGGGGGACAGTCGCTCGGTTGCTGATGTCATTGGGAGGCATGAGCCTTTTTCAGGTTCATTAAAACGGGTGAGCTGTCAGGGTGCGGATCACATTGGTAACAGGACAGTTCGCCCATTGGGAGGGAGGGGTTCTGGGTTGGACCTATGTCAACTGCAGCTGGCGTGCATCTCTTTAAAGAGGAGGTGCAGTGTGCACTGTGGAGCACAGCTGAAGGTGTTGTGTTAACATTATAACGTGCAGTGCGAAAGCACCCCACTTTCACATCACAGAAATCTGACTCACCCTCGCACCGGGAGCTAAACCCCAACTGCGTAGGCATGCGGGGTTGTGCAGTTTGGGTTCCAGTCTCACATTTATATTTTGCGCACAGTCTTGTGACAACATGATGGGATCTGTTCATTAGGTTTCGCAATGAGGGACTGAGAAGGAGTTTGGAAGAGGTGGTATGACCCTGTGGTCAAACATACACCAATAAACCCCTGCTGCATTTTGAGTGGTGTAAAGTATTTGCTTCATGCTTTTTTTTGCTTAAGAATTCATAGCAACATATTGCTATTAAGAACTAGTTGGTTTATTAGCAAATGTTTAACAATCACACTGCACATTACCAGTTCATCCACCAGGCTCACAACCACCTGCCTCATCGTGGAACCCCTGTGTCATGTATGTAACCTTCATGTAACTGTAACCTTCATAACAACACTGCATACTGTATATACCTAAGAAATGCACACCTTGACCACAGGGGGTGAACTTGTGGGAGACACTCCTCACCTGGTCACCCAGGTATATAAAGGGAGGTCCCACGCAGGGTCATCACTTCTTGGTCCTGTGAATAAAGGTTCAGGTCACAGAGTGACCTTATCTGCAGAATGTGCCTCATGTGAATTTATAGTAGTGTGTAAGGACACGACACTCTGAACCCAACTGGCTGGGGTTTTATTGAATCTTGTGAACATCAAGTGACTGGCTAGGCCACTCACAACTCAACAGCTCTACAAACCTGTGAGCATACTCACAGGTGCATAAGTTACAAGTGGAAATAGCGAAAGGCTGAAAAATTAGTATTGCAACCTCATATAAAATAAAGCGTACAGTGTATATTTGTTTACAGCTACCATGAGATTCCATTGTGAACTTCTGCAGAGGAGGTATGGACATAAATATCATATAAGTCAGAACATGGCTATTGATATTTTATTAAAAAGGGCTTTGAGCTGAGGCGATGCTATCGGAGAAATGTTACAAGACCCCCATGGCATCTGAAGAGGGCTCGTACGCTGCCAGTGCATGTCGAGAAATTGTTCTGCCCACGATATTTCATCCATTGGTATGCAGAGCCCAGCAATATCTGTCCTTCTATATTTGATCTTGCTGTTAATCACATCGTCAAACTTTTCTTCTTTTTTGGTGAATTTTTGCTTGCTGAGGTGAACGTCATTCAGTTCTGAAGATTTTTCCACTTGTTGATACCCTGTCAACATGAAGCGCTCCGGGTCAGGTGTAGTATGGGCAAAATACTGGGTAAAGCTTCCCATACCATGCTCTAACACTGTGCCTGAATCACAAGAGCAGAAGGGTACCCCCTACAATACTAATGTAAGTTTTTACATTTCCTACAACAAGCGATGCATTTGGTCTTTCTGTGCAACCTCCACAGTTTAGTAACAATTTGTTCTGAATTATAGGCCATTTGTTTCTACATATTTTTAGGCTATTGAAAGGGGATAGAGACTTTCCCAGATTCATTTAACATGGAAACCTAACAGTCAACAGAGACTTTCATCCCACGAGATTGAGGGGAAGAAATTGCCCTCCTTTGTGCCTCCCATTAGCACCTCCGGGGTAGGGAGGCGATAACGGGACGCTAATGGCTTACCGGCCGGGCGGGGCAAAATTACCAACACCCGCAAAGTTCCATGGCGGGTAGCGCTAACACTTATCGCCTCGACCTCCTGCGCCCCGGAGATTGTGACATCATCCGGTGCGCAGTGCCCCATTACTGCCCCGGGTCTTACATTTGCTCCCCCCCTGAAGCATCACCAGACGTCAACAACGGCAGTTGCAGGAGACGTTGTGACCTTGGCTGTCTGCTTGGGGAGCGATATTTAAAGGCATTGGTGGCCAGGTAGGTCATAATTTTATTATCACCCCAGTATGCTCTTCTTTGAATTTTTTCTATCCGCGATTGATCAGCCCTGCACTCTCTTAGAGTGCTTGGTGCTGCTATTCACGGATCGCAGATGCCGTCGCCCACCTTTCCCAGCCTCACCTTAAAATTACCTCAGCACTGGCTCTCCCCTTTAAGGGACGGCAGGAGCCTGTGAATCTGGCAGTGCTGCACTGGACATTGTACAGCGCTCTGCCGCTAATGCCCCTCTCGCTCTGTTTAGCGCTCCAAGGGAAGAAGTAGCGCTTGATTTAGCGCTCCACTTCACTCCTGGAACGCTAAACCGAAAATTCATGTCAGATTTAATTGTGTAGTGCCCGGCAATACTTTTGCGTTCCTGCAAAAGTTAGCGCCCCAAACGGGACGCTACTCAGTTTCTTGGCCTTGATTGAATTGAAGTCCAGGCACCAGAAGTGGAAAGATAGTGTTGTGTCTGCTGGATGCCACCAAGTATTCCCGTTATTACCAAACTCTTTTTGCTAAGTAACCAAAGAGCTATTGACCTCTCTGTTTATTAAATATTTGGTTTCATTTCCCATCAAAATGTAAAAGGCTTGAGAATGGAGTTGATGAACAGCTTCATTCCAAGCTGTCCTTTGGGTGGCTGTGATGACCATCTCAGTGACACAATGGAGCGCGGGATCAACCTGTTTCACTCCCCGCGAATTCTAATGGCGCATTTAGATTGTAGCTACCGATTGGCTAGGTTTCAGGCAAATAGTACCCTTTTTACATACACGTATAGGGCAGTTCATTTTTAGATGTTTAGAGATTATTGGCAGCAATGTTGACACTCTGTGGATGTTTAAATTAGCTAAAGGTAGATTAGAAAGTCACCAAAATGGCCAAGGGAGCCTTGGGCACTTCTGATAACATGTTATATACTGCATCATATTTGTACCCCGGCAGTCTCAAAAGCCCAGTTTCAATGCACTTGAAATCACAAAGTGGAATGAGGTGATTGTCATGTATTCAACTGTCATTGTAATCCATGTATAAGTTGACCTGAGTTGTACACCGTGAGAACACTGACCACTAGGTGGTGAACTTGTGGGAGACACTCCTAACCTGGACTTTCAGGTATAAAAGGGGAAGCTCCACCCACCTTCTCCACTTCAGTGCTGGCTAATAAAGGTCACAGAGTGACCTTCTCTCAAGTATGGGCCTCGTGTGCATTTATACTGTATAGTAAGGACATATTAGTGATATCGCCTGCTTGAATTGAATATTTGGAAACAAAGAAACAGAAATTTACAGCACAGAAGGAGGCCATTTCAGCCCATCGTGGCCCCACCGGCTGACAAAGAGCCGCACGGCCCTCGGTCAGCAGCCCTGAAGGTTACATATAAACCTCGTACGCAAAGGTCGTGAATGGGTCTGGGGGAACAGCCAGGAAAGGGCTTTTGATAGAGCACGAAATTTGTTATGCTCCAACAATCTTTTAACGCTATATGACCCATGTAAGAAACTTGTTTTAACGTGCGATGCGTCGTCCTATGGGGTTGGGTGTGTGTTGCAGCATGTTAATGCCAAGGGTCAGTTACAGCCGGTAGCTTATGTCTCCAGAAGTCTGTCCAGGCAGAACGGGGCTACGGGATGGTAGAAAAGGAAGCGCTTGCATGTGTATATGCTGTAAAAAAAATGCACCAGTACCTGTTTGGCAGGAAATTTGAGCTGGAGACAGATCACAAACCCTTAACGTGCCTTTTGGCCGACAACAAGGCCATAAATGCAAATGCATCGGCCCGCATACAGAGTTGGGCACTCACGTTAGCCGCCTATGACTATACAATTCAGCACAGACCGGGCACTGAAACCTGCGCCGATGCACTCAGCAGGCTCCCACTAGCCACCACCGAGGGTGCAACCGAGCATGCTGCTGAGATGGTCATGGCTGTTGAAGCTTTCACCTGTAACAGCCCGTCAGATCAAAGACTGGACAAATCGAGACCCGCTACTGTCTTTAGTCAAGAAATGTGTCCCGAATGGGGACTGGGCAGCCACGTACGGGGCATGCCCTGAGGAATTCAAACCATTTCACAGGTGCAAAGATGAGCTCTCGATTCAGGCCGATTGCCTACTATGGGAAAACCGAATAGTCATGCCCCATATGGGCAGAGAGATGTTCATCAAGAGAACTCCACAATGAGCACCCGGGCATTATCATGATGAAGGCAATTGCCAAGTCACACGTTTGGTGGCCAGGGATAGATGCAGACCTGGAACTTTGTGTTCGCAGGTGCAACACGTGTGCCCAGCTGGGCAATGCGCCCAGGGAAGCCCCCCTTAGCCCCTGGTCCTGGCCCGCGAAGCCATGGTCACGCATCCATGTGGACTACGCAGGTCCTTTCATGGGAAAAATGTTTTTGGTTGCAGTAGACGCCTACTCCAAATGGATCGAGTGTGACATTCTCAATTCAAGCACATCCTCTGCAACGGTAGAAAGTCCACGGGCAATATTCGCCGCCCATGGTCTACCGGACGTCTTGGTCAGCGACAATGGCCTGTGCTTTACAAGCACTGAATTCCATGACTTCATGGCAGGAAATGGAATCAACCATGTCAGAATGGCACCGTTCAAGCCGGCCTCAAATGGCCAGGCGGAATGAGCGGTGCAGATAATCAAACAGGGGATGCTCAGAATCCAAGGGGGTTCCCTACAAAGCCGCTTATCACGCCTCCTGTTGGCCAATAGATCCCGACCACACTCGCTCACAGGGGTTCCACCCGCAGAACTGCTAATGAAAAGGATGCTCAAAACCAGGTTATCCCTTATACACCCCACCATGAAAGAAATTGTTGAGAGCAGGCGCCGGTCACAATGTGACTACCATGACTGGAATGCGAGGGCGCGATGTATTGATATCAATGACCCTGTCTTTGTCCTCAACTACGCTGCAGGGCCCAAATGGCTTGCAGGCACTGTGATTGCTAAAGAGGGGAATAGGATTCTGGTAGTTAAACTCACCAATGGACAAATCTGCCGCAAACACGTGGATCAAACAAAAAGGAGGTTCAGCAACCCCATAGAAGAAGCAGAGGAAGAACACGATGTAAAGTTCACTCCACCACAGGTGACCGAACATCGGGACCAAGTGGAGGAGAGCCCAGTCACTGTGGGCAGTCCGGACAGGCCTGAGGCACCGCAAACAGCAGACACTCAGGCCAGCGTCCAACAACCGGAGCCCCAACTCAGGCGCTCTACAAGGGAGCGTAAACCACCAGAGAGACTTAACCTGTGATCCCAATAAGACTTTGGGGGGGAGGTGATGTCATGTATTCAACTGTCATTGTAATCCATGTATAAACTGACTTGAGTTGTATACCGTGAGAACACTGACCACTAGGTGGTGAACTTGTGGGAGACACTCCTAAACTGGACTTTCAGGTATCAAAGGGGAAGCTCCACCCACTTTCATCACTTCAGTGCTGGCTAATAAAGGTTATTGGTCACAGAGTGACCTTCTCTCAAGTATGGGCCTCGTGTGCATTTATACTGTATAGTAAGGACATATTAGTGATATCGCCTGCTTGAATTGAATATTTGGAAACAAAGAAACATAGAAATTTACAGCACAGAAGGAGGCCATTTCAACCCATCGTGGCCCCGCCGGCTGACAAAGAGCCGCACGGCCCTCGGTCAGCAGTCCTGAAGGTTACATATAAACCTATGAACAATGAACAATGGCAGAAAGGTAAAGAGCACCCAGCCCAACCAGTCCATCTCACACATCTGCGACACCCCTTATACTGAAACATTCTGCACTCCACCCCAACTGGAGCCATGTCATCTTCTGGCAGAAGCAAAAACCAGATTAAAAACCCAGGCCAATTTAGGGAGAAAAAAATCTTGGACAATTCCTCTCCAACCAATCCAGGCGATCGAAACTAGTCCAGGAGATCACCCTGGCTGTATTCGATTCCTGCAGTACTTACCATTATATCTGCACTGGCCAACAAAAGGTTATCCAGTCTAATCCCAATTACTAGCTCTAGGTCCGTAACCCTGCAGGTTACGGCACTTTAAGTGCCCATCCAACCATCTCTTAAAAGTGGTGAGGGTTTCTACATCCACCACTCTTCCAGGCAGTGAGTTCCAGATCCCCACAACCCTCTACATAAAGAAGCCCCCCCTCAAATCCCCTCTAAACCTTCCACCAACCACCTTAAAACTATACCCCCTCGTAATAGAACCCTCCGCCAATGGAAATAGGCCCTTACTATCCACTCTGTCCAGGCCCCTCAATATTTTCCACAACTCAATGAGGTCTCCTCTCAACCTCCTCTGTTCCAATGAGAACAAACCCAGCCTATCCAATCTAGCCTCATAACTAAGATTCTCCATTCCAGGCAGCATCCTAGTAATTTTATTCTGCACCCTCTCGAGTGCAATCACGTCCTTCCTATAATACAGCGACCAGAACTGCATGCAGTATTCCAGCTGTGGCCTAACCAAAATATTATACAATTTAAGCATAACCTCCCTGCTCTTATATTCTATGCCTCGGCCAATAAAGGCAAGCATTCTGTATGCCTTCTTAACCACCTTATCCACCTGGCTTGCAACTTTCAGGGATCTGTGGACCGAAAAAAATCGCTCCCCGCTTTGGCCGCTGTCCGGCCTCTCCCCGGTTGTTGCGCAGCATGGCCAGTCGAGTCGGGGGCGGAGCCAGTGTCCTGCGCTGAAAACAGTGCCGGGACATCTGCACATGTGCATTGGTGTCGGGTCGCGATGTCCGCGCATGCGCAGTAGCGCCGAAATTTGACAATTGCCCATTTTTAAAGAGATACGTAGCTGCTTGTGTTTTGGTGCCAGAAGGAGTGCTGTGGAATGAAATTAACTGCTGGAATCAGGAAGCAGTGCTCTGTTTCTTAATATCTGCAAAAGTGCCAGAAGGAGTGCTATATTTCTGAAAATCATTGCATCATGCAAAATAAGGACTGTGTGTTTGGAAAAATCACTGTGTGTCTAAGAGCATTGGAAAAGTGCTGTGAGTGTCAATACAGCAATGCAACAACGTGCACCAAGAACGAAGAATTTCTTGCATGATGAAGTGGAGATACTAGTTAATATCATTGAGAACAGATGGCAGGAGCTGGATACCAGCAAAGGTCGCACAAAATTGATACCCAAAAAAATGAAGAAACGCTGGAATCAAGTTGCAGAAGATTACTGCGCAGTGGTGAACACCAAGAGATCTGGAAGCCAGTGTAAAAAGAAATGGCAGGACCTTGGTCAAGTAGTTAGTGTAAGTAATATTTTCATTTATTCAATACAATTGCAATTGTAAATGTGACCAACTGTATATATCCCACCCAGCAGAAAGACACCCTCCCTAAAAAGTTGCATTTTCATCTTTGCAGAAGAAATTGTCCCACAACAAAAGGGAAAGAATTCGAACAGGAGGAGGCCCGCCAAATCTGCATTCACTGACATCCTTGCAAGAGAGGGTCGCTGTTTTGATGGGTCCTACCTGGAGAAAAACAATCAGTACTGCACAAGCTGGGCGCCTCATCGGCAGTCCCTCGAAATTGAGGAAGACTTGCTTCCACTCCTAAAGTGAGTTCTTTGGTGGCTGAACAGTCCAACACAAGAGCCACAGACCCTGTCACAGGTGGGACAGATATTCGTCGGGGGAAGGGGGGGGTGGCAGTGATTTACCACACGCTCCTTCCGCAGCCTGCGCCTGACCTCTTCACACTTGCAGCGTTGAGATTCGAAGAGCTCAACGCCCTCCCGGATGCACTTTCTCCACCTAGGGCGGTCTTGGACCAGGGTCTCCCAGGTGTCAGTGGCGATGTCGCACTTTATCAGGGAGGCCTTGAGGGTGTCCTTTGTAACGTTTCCGCTGCCCATCTTTGGCTCATTTGCCATGAAAGAGCTCCGCATATAGCAGTCGTTTAGGGAGTCTCGTGTCTGGCATGCGAACTAAGTGGCCTGCCCAACGAAGATGATCTAGTGTGGTCAGTGCTTCAATGCTGGGGATGTTGGCCTGGGCGAGGACACTGATGTTGGTGCGTCTGTCCTCCCAGAGGATTTGCAGCATCTTGCGGAGACATTGTTGGTGATATATCTCCAGCGACTTGATGTGTCCTCTGTAAGTCATCCATGTCTCTGACCCATATAGGAGTGCGGGAATTACTACAGCCCTGTAGACCATGAGCTTGATGGTAGGTTTGAGGGCTTGGTCTTCGAACACTCTTTTCCTCAGGCGGCCGAAGGCTGCATTGGCGCACTGGAGGCGATGTTGAATCTCCGCATCAATGTCTTCATTTGTTGACAAGAGGCTCCCGAGATATGGGAAGTGGTCCACGTTGTCGAGAGCCGCGCCGTGAATCTTGATGACTGGGGGGCAGTGCTGTGCGGCGAGGACAGGTCGGTGTAGGACTTTTGTCTTACGGATGTTAAGCATAAGGCCCATGCTTTCATATGCCTCGGTGAATACATTGACTATATCCTGGAGTTCAGTCTCCGAATGTGTGCAGACGCAGGCGTCGTCCGCGTACTGCAGTTCAACACAGAGGTTTGGGTGGTCTTAGACCTGGCCTGGAGGTGGCGTAGGTTAAACAGCTTCCCACTGGTTCTGTAGTTTAGTTCCACTCTGGCGGGGACCTTGTTGACAGTGAGGCGAGGAAGATTGAAAAGAGGGTTGGAGCGATGACGCAGCCCTGTTTGACCCCAGTTCGTACGTGGAATGGGTCTGTAGTGGATCCACTGGTAAGAATCACAGCTTGCATGTCATCATGGAGCAGGCGAAGGACGTTGACAAACTTTTGGGGGCATCCAAAATGGAGGAGGACGCTCCATAAGCCCTCACGGTCGACAGTGTCAAAGGCCTTTGTAAGGTCAAAAAAGGCCATGTATAAGGGCTGGCGCTGCTCCCTGCATTTTTCCTGCAGTTGTCGTGCTGCAAAGATCATGTCCGTTGTTCCTGTAGGGGACGAAATCCGCACTGTGACTCCGGGAGGAGCTCCTCGGCCACAGGGAGAAGATAGTTGAGGAGGACTCTAGCGACAACCTTCCCAGTGGTTGATAGTCGGGAGATTCCCCTGTCGTTGCCACAGTCGGATTTGTTCCCCTTTTTAAAAATGAACACCATCACTGCATCTCTGACATCCCCCGGCATGCTCTCCTTCCGCCAAATGAGAGAGATGAGGTCATGTATCCGCACCAACAGCGCCTCTCCGCCATATTTTAGCGCCTTAGCAGGAGTTCCATCCGCACCCGTAGCCTTGTTGTTCTTGAGCTGTTTTATGGCTTTGCCTACTTTTTGCAGAGTTGGAGTTTCACTGAGGTGGTGGTGGGTTGCATGCTGCGGGATGGAGTTGAGAACACTCGAGGCAAAGGCAGAGTCTCGATTGAGGAGATCTTCAAAGTGCTCCTTCCGGCGGGCCCTGACAGCCTCGGTGTCCTTGATGAGAGTTTCCCCATTCTTTGCCAGGAGTGGGGTGGGGCCTTGGGAGTTTGGACTGTAGGTGGCCTTGACTGCAGTGAACAATCCTCTTTTGTCATGGCTGTCGGCTCGTTATTGTATTACCTGCACTTTCTCCATCCACCACCTGTTCTTTAGGTCCCGGGTTTTTTGTTGGACCTCAGCCTTGAGCCGTCTGTAATGTTGCTTTGTCGCATCCGAGTTTGGCTGTTGCTTGAGGCTCAAAAATACTCTGCGCTTAGGGTCTATTAGTTCTTGGATCTCCTGATCGTTTTCATCAAACCAGTCCTGGTGTTTTCTGGTTGTGTAACCAAGTGTCTTTTCACAGACACTGGTTATGGAGGCCTGGAGGGCAGACCAATTGCTGTGGGCATTGAGCATCTCAGGGCCATCAAGGCATGCCAGAATGGCTTTGAGGCCCTGGTTGTATAGGACTCTCTTAGCTGGATCTTTAAGTGCCCCGGTATAAATTTTTTTGCGGCACTGTTTCTGCTATCCCCTCTGTTTTGGGGCTATGTTTATGTTGATGATGGATTGGATTAGGCGGTGGTCCATCCAGCAGTCGTCAGCTCCTGTTATGGCGCGGGTGATGCGCACGTCCTTGTGATCCTTGGCTTGGACGATGACACAGTCCAGCAGGTGCCAGTGTTTGGAGCGAGGGTGTTGCCACGATGCCTTGTATTTGTCCCTCTGGTGGAACAAGGTGCTGGTGATGAGGAGTTCATGTTCTAGACATTTTGTCAGGAGAAGGGTGCCGTTGGAGTTGGATTTCCCTACGCCCTCTCTGCCAATTATGCCTCCCCAGAGGGCTGTGTCTTTGCTGACCCTGGCATTAAAGTCTCCGAGGAGGATCAATTTGTCGTCCTTGGGGACGCAGCACAAGGATGTCTCGAGGTTGGAATAGAATCCCTCTTTAGCCTCGTCCGTTGCATTGAGTTGCAAAGAGTGTTGTCAGTCACAAGCTGGGCCCACAAGCGAGGGAGAGGGTAAGTCCTGAAAATTCATTGTGGCCCTTCAAATTAACCTGCTGCCTGGCCTGCTATGTGTGAGCCTACTCATGCCACCCATCCTGCCCCTCCTGTGCTGCTAACCATTTGACTGTTCTATTATATTTTGCAGAATCTAATGCCAATTGTGAAGATCCAGAAGAAGATTCAGACACGGACGAGCCTGAGCATGAGAACATCTTACAAGCCAATCCTGCAGACCAACATGGGGGGGAGGGGGAGGGGGAGGGGATGGAGATGGATGAAGGGGACAATGTCGTACTGAATATGGATGAGGCCACATTAATGGAGTTGGCTTTGGCAGCCTCTTCCATGAGTTCTGGTGTGACATTCCTTGGCTTCAGCCAGTCCATGATTAGTGGTTTCAGTTCTGATGCGACATTCCATGGTTTCCCAGCGTCCGAGGTTGAGGGTCCCAATGGTGGTGCGATGCAGCATGGAACACCCAGGGCCCCACTGTCCCAGCCTGCACCTCCCACTGGGGGGTGCCACGAGGCAGATCCAGGGTGAGGGGAAGGAGAAATCGACCATGCTCTCCTGAGATGCAGGATGCAACAGATGTAGTTCAGATCATGGCATTGAGTGCGGAGAGCATTGACCTTACCCGATCACTCGTGGACATCATCAGTGGGGTGAGTGATGAGGTAGCGGGACTGTCGGGAGAAGTAACAGTAATCACACGGGAAATGGGAATGATGTCTGGGAACATCAGTGAGGGAATAGTGTCCATGAGGGAGGGAATGTCAAAGGTCATGGAAAGGACGACATCGGACATGAGGGAAGGAATGTCGGAGTTAATGAAAAGGTCGACACTGGCAATGACACAGGCCATGAGGGAGGGCATGTTGGAGTTAGCTGCTGCAATAGGGAACACACCCAGGCCATGAGCCATTGACAGAATCAACTGCCACTCCCACTGCAATCCCCACACCAGCCTCTGAAGAGACCCAAGTCGGGCCTTCCACATTAACACCTGACCACCCCCCCCCCCCCATGAAGAAGTGCGCATTCACCGAGATGTTAGAAGGACTAAGCTTGGTACCAAGCCCAAATACACTGCGCCACCGCCTGCAGGCAGGAGTGGTGGAGAGTCGAAGACCAAGCACAGCGGGTGGTGTTAGACTAAGGGGGATGAGAGATGGGTGCAGCCTTTCTTTGCTGCTGTTGTTTTTGTTGTTGTTGATGTTACTGTTGTGACTGTTTTCAAATTGCAAGTTTTTTGTAAGTTATGTAAATTTACAAGTTTATAAGTAATCTTAAAGTTTTTAAGTGATCTGAAAGAGTCATATTAAAGTAAAGTTTGATACAAGAATTATTTTATTACACTAAAGTTAAGTACATTGTAAACTTTTGAATAAAATATATTTTACATTAATACTGAATCATCTTCCATTAACACTACACAACATTTAGGAACAGCTCCAAAAAATAAACATGCCCATGCCCTCGCATCAGTAAAGCGTTCACAGATGAGCTTCTGGCGCAAGGCTCGAGCTATCGTTAAAGGAGCACGATGGCCCGCCCTCCTCCGACATCGTGCTCCGGCCTCAAGCACTTGCCTGGTCTCCTGATCCTCATCAACATCCTCCTCCTCCTCCTCCTCCTCCTCCTCCTCCTCCTCCTCCTCCTCCTCCTCCTCCTCCTCCTCCTCCTCCTACTCATCACCTGCATCTTCCGAATCATTATCATCAGCCACTCTCACCGCAGGTAGGTCTTCTTCCACTACCAGTTGCTGCTGCCTCATGATCGCTAAGTTATGCAGCATGCAGCACACAACAGTGAAGTGACCGACAATCTCAGGGGAGTATTGCAAGTAGCCTCCGGAATAGTCTAGGTATCGGAAACGCTGTTCCAAGATGCCAATGGTCCTCTCTATGATGCTGCGTGTCGTAATGTGCAACATGTTGTATTGATGGTCAGCTTCCGTCTGGGCTACGCGTAGGGGCGTCATGAGCCAGGTGGCGAGGCCGTACCCTTTGTCTCCCAGTAGCCAGCTCTGCCCTTCTGGCTGCTGCTCAAACATGTCAGATATAACGCTGTCGCGTAGGATGAATGCATCATGGGTGCTGCCAGGGTATCTCGCATCGACTGACATGATATGATGCATGTTGTCACACACGAGCTGCACTTTCACGGAGTGGAAGCCTTTTCTATTCCTGAACAGCTCGGCATCCTCCAAAGGTGCTCGCAAGGCGATTTGGGTAACATCAATGCAGCCCTGTACCTTTGGGAAGCCAGCAATCCTTGAGAACCCCATAGCTCTGTCATGGATTGCTTGGGCGGTCATTGAGAACTTGATGAAGTCATTCCTCCACGCATACAGTGCAGCCATGACCTGGCGAATGGAGACATTTATTACATGTTGAGAGATGGCACACACATCTCCAGTTGTAGCTTGAAATGATCCGGAGGCATAGAATGAAAGTGCAGCTGTAACCTTCACTTCAACTGACAAAGCAGTCCACCTGACGCTTCTCAGCTGCAGGTCTGGTCTCAGCAACTCACAGATCTCACGGACAACTTCTCTGTGAAACGCAGCCTTCTGACACAACCTGCATCACTCAGGTGCAGGTACATACATCTGACTCGAAATTGCCGAGGTGGGTAAGGCCTCCTGCCCAGCAGCCTCCGGACTCTGATGTTCCTGATGTGATGAGCTCTAATCAATTGTCTCCTGTGTAGCACAATGATGCAGAACGTTCGCAAAAGGTGTGGCATTGATATTATTGTCCCCATAGTTAAAGTTAAACTTTCAAAGAAGGTCAAAATGACAGGAAAGCAGGCAGAACAGGTTCGCAGTTCTCTGTCTCTTTCTCCCCCTCCCCCCAAGGTATGTATGTGGACCGCACCCAAAGATCTTTTGTCCTCTCCCTGTCCCCCTTGAGTCATGTGACCTCTCTCTCCTCCCTCTCTCCACCCCCACTCCCCCCGCCCCACCCCCAGCCTCTCCGTTTGCTTGCTGCAGCCTGTGTGTGCTCCGATGTCGGCAGTTCCCGCCTCTATTCCTGCCGAGTGATCTCCTGGTCGTTCCGCGCCTATCCCAGGCCGAGTGGCCTACCGCACCGGCTGGCCCGCTGTTGAAGTAGCTGCTTGTGTTTTGCCCTTGCTGCAACCTGTTGCAGCCTGTCTGGTGAGTTTACTTCCTGCAGCCTGTGGGTTCTCCGATGTCAGCAGTTCCCGCCCCTAGCCCAGGCCGAATGGTCTCCCAGTGCGTTGTCATCCCGCACCTATCCCAGGCCGAGTGGCTTCCCGCACCGGCCGGCCCGGTGCCTTCCCGGGCCGAGTTTTCAGATGAAGGTAGGACTTAGTTCTATTTTTTATTTCTTCTTGCTTATTACTTTTTGTACTTTGTTTAGTGCTTTGTAAGTCTTGGTGCAAGATCGTCTCCGCTTCCCTTCCCACCCCTATCCCAGGCTGAATGGCCTACGATGTACCTACCTGCGCTGATTTCTTAACTCTCCGCAAGGGTTTTCACAAGTGGCCACATACGCTGGCCTAAGTAGATTTGGAGTAACTATTACCCGGCCAAAGTGACCTAAATGGCCAAAACTGGCATGGGTGGCTGGTAACGCCCCCTTTTGAGAAAAAAAAACTAAATTAAAAAAATCCTAACTAACTCACTTACACTGGCGCAAATTGAATGTGCAAAATGGGGATTTTTAAGATAGTCCCGAAAAGTCAAGTTGCTCAAAAAAAAACGGAGGAACTCCTGGCCAAAATTGACCCCAAAAGTGGCCTACCGCTTAATCTGTATTAGCCCTCCCAAAGTGCATTACCTCACACTTCTCTGAATTAAATTCCATTTGCCACTGCTCTGCCCACCTGACCAGTAGATTGATGTCCTCCTGCAGTCCATGACTTTCCTCTTCATTATCAACCACACAGACAATTTTAGTGTCGTCTGCAAACTTCTTAATATTCAAATCTAAATCATTGATATATACCACAAAAAACAAGGGACCCTGCAGAACCCCACTGGAAACATCCTTTCAGTCACAAAAACATCCATCAACCATTACCCTTTGTTTCCTACCTCCAAGCCAATTTGGATCCAACTTGCCACTTTGCCCTGGATCCCATGGGCTTTAACCTTCATGACCAGTCTACCATCTGAGACCTTATCAAAAGCTTTGCTAAAGTCCATATACATTACATCATATGCACTACCCTCATCGACCCTCTTGATTACCTCCTCAAAAAATTCAATCAGGTTAGTCAAACATGACCTTTCCTTAACAAATCTGTGCTGACTGTCCCTAATTAATCCTTGCCTTTCCAAATGTAAATTTATCCTGTCTTTCAGGATTTTTTACAATAATTTTCCCACCACTGAGGTTAGGCCAACAGGCCTGTAATTACTTGGCCTGTCCCTTTTTCCCTTCTTAAACAAGGGTACTACATTAGCAGTCCTCCAATCCTCCAGCACGATGCCCAAATCTAAAGAGGACTGGAAAATGCTGGTCAAGGCCTCTGCTATTTCCTCTTTTACTTCGCTGAACAGCCTGGGATGCATTTCATCTAGGCCTGGGGACTTATCTACTTTCAAAGTTGCTAAACCCCTTAATACTTCCCCTCTCACGATATTTATTTCATCCAGAATATCACATTCCTCCTCAATAGCAGTTTCTGCATTGCCCCTTTCCTTTATGAAAACAGATGCAAAGTAATCGTTAAGAACCTTACCAACATCTTGGGCCTCCACAAAAAGATTGCCCTCATGGTCTCTAATAGGCGCGACCTTTTCTTTAGTTACCCTCTTACTCTTAATGTATTTATAGAACATCTTAGGGTTTTCCTTAATTTTACGAGTCAAGAATTTTTCATGCTTTCTCTTAGCATTTCTAATATCCTTTTTAATTTTGCCTCTTAACTTTCTATATTCCTCTAAAGATTCTATAGTATTTAGATGTTGATCCAAAACCGCCCCTTCTCATGTTGGGCTTGCTACATACTGACTAAAAAAGTTCTCTTGAATGTATTTCAAGAATTCCGCAATACCTCAATACCCTTCACACTATATTTGTCCCAATCAATATTTGGATAGTTAAAATCCCCTACTATTACTACGCTATGGTTTTTGGACTTCACAGCAATTTGCCTCCATATTTGCTCCTCTATCTCCCTCTCACTGTTTGGGGGTCTATAATACATGCTCAGCAGTGTGATTGCCCCTTTTTTATTTTTCAATTCAACCCATATGGCCTCATTTGATGATCCCACTAACATATAATTCCTCCTCGCCGCTGTAATAGTTTCTTTAATCAGTACCGCGACGCAACCCCCCTCCCCACCCCAACTTTTTACCCCCCTCTCTATCTTGTCTAAAAATCCTGTAACCAGGAATATTGATCTGCCAAACCTGCCCCTCTTTCAGCCATGTTTCTGTAATGGCTATAATGCCATACTCCAAAGTATCTACCTGTGCTCTTAGTTCATCCATCTTATTCGCTATACTCCTTGCATTGAAGTATATACCATTCAGCACAGGAAGACCGCCTTGCTTACTACTTACTAAGCCTTGTTTCCTCTGTCTTACGGATTCGCTTTCTAGATTCTTGCTATCCAATTTCTGCTTTACTTCCTTCCCCTACTGAATTTGTTCTCAGGTGCCGCAGCCAAGCTAGTTTAACCTCTCCCCAACAGCACTAGCAAAACTCCCCACGCGGCTGTTGAGGTGCAACCTGTCCGGTTTGTACAGGTCCCATCTCCCCCAGAAGCAGTCTTAATGCCTCAAGAATTTAAAGCCCTCCCTCCTACATCAACTCTCCAGCCATGTGTTCATCCTCTCTATCCTTCTATTCTTGTACTCATTAGCAAGTGGCACCAGTATTAACCCGGAGATTAGGACCTTTGAAGTCCTACCCTTTAATTTTCTTCCTAGCTCCCTGACTTCTGTCTGTAGGACCTTATCCCTCTTCTTATCTATGTCGTTGGTCCCGATATGGACCACGACCTCGAGAGGTTTACCCTCTCCCCCCAGAATGCCCTGCGTCCGCTCTGTGACATCCTTGATCCTGGCACCAGGGAGGCACCAAACCATTCGGGAGTCACGTCTACGGCCGCAGAAACGTCTGTCTGTTCCCCTAACTATAGAATTCTCTATCACTAGAGCTCTTTTATTCTTTGTCCCTCCCCGCTGTGGTGCCTTGGAATTGGCTCTGGCTGCACTCCCCAGAGGCACCATCACCCTCACCGATACTCAGAAGTGAATATCGGTTTGAAAGCGAGATGGACTCACGGGCGGACTCCTGCACTACATTCTTACTTCGTCTGGTGGTCACCCACTTTCCCTCGGCCTGCCGCTTTTAAGCTGCAGGGTGACCACCTCCTGAAATGTGCTATCCACGCCACTCTCGGGAAGATCGAAGCCATTGTTTTCGGTCCCCGCCACAAACTCCGTTCCCTAGCCATTGACTCCATCCCTCTCCCCAACTTCTGTCTGAGGCTGAACCAGACTGTTCGCAACCTTGGTGTCATATTTGACCATGAAATGAGCTTTCGACCACATATCTGCAGTAGAACTAAGACCACCTATTTCCACCTCTGTAACATCACCCGTCTCCGTCCCTGCCTCAGCTCATCTGCTGCTGAAACCCTCATCCATGCCTTTGTTACCGCAAGACTTGACTATTCCAATCCTGGCTGGCCTCCCACATTCTACCCTATGTAAACTAGATGTGATCCAAAACTCGGCTGCCTTTGTCTGAACTTGCACCAAGTCCCACTCACCCATCACCCCTGTGTTCACTGACCTACATTGGCTCCCTGTTAAGCAGCGCCTCGATTTCAAAATTCTCATCCTTATTTTCAAATCCGTTCATGGCCTCGCCATTCCCTATCGCTGTAATCTCCTCCAAATTAATACAAATCCCCTGGGAGGACAGGCGCATCAACATCACCATCCTCATTCAGGCTAACATCCCCAGCATTGAAGCGCTGTCCACACTCAATCAGCTCCACTAGGCAGACCACATAATCCGTATGGCAGACATGAGACTCCCAAAGCAAGTGCTCTATTCGGAGTTCCTTCACGGAAAACAAGCCAAAGGTGGGCAGCGGAAACTGTTATATATGTGGACTTGTATTTACTCTGTACAGCCACAGAGGGCTCATTCCCCAGAGTCCCAAGGGATCCCATAATCCCTTGGAAGCACAGGTGTTTAAGAAGGCTTCACAGGTTGGAGAGGCACTCTGGAGACCTGCAATAAAAGACTACGGTCACACTTTACTTTGAGCTCACAGTACTCAGTTTGACTCTTTCTCCATACACAACAACTGGTGACGAGATACAGATAGCGAATCCAAAGATGCAGAGAACAGTGGGCATCCTGGAGAAATTTTCAGTGGGAGATGATTGGGAAACTTTTGTGGAGCGACTCGACCAATACTTCGTGGCCAACGAGCTAGATGGGGAAGAGAGCGCTGCCAAACGTAGAGTGATCCTCCTCACCGTCTGTGGGGCACCAATGTATGGCCTCATGAAGAATCTGCTCACTCCAGCAAAATCCATGGAGAAATCGTACGATGATTTGGTCCGAGAACATTTGAACCCGAAGGAAAGCGTTGGCGAGGTACCGGTTCTACACCTACACAAGATCTGAAGGCCAGGAAGTGGCGAGTTATGTCGCCGAGCTGAGACGCCTTGCAGGACATTGTGAATTTGAAGGACATTTGGAGCACATGCTCAGAGGTTTTTTTCGTACTTGGCATTGGCCACGAAACCATACTTCGCAAGCTTTTGACTGTAGAGACCCCAACCTTGAGCAAGGCCATAGCGATAGCCCAGGCATTCATTGCCACCAGTGACAATACGAAGAAAATCTCTCAGCACATAAGTGCTGCTACAAGTACTGTGAACAAAGTGATGTTGTTTTCGAATCATAACGTACAGGGCAGGTCACACATACCTGCAGCTGCACGTCTGCAGATGACTCAGAGTCCACCATCAAGGGTGATGAATGCAAGGCCATTAATACCTTGTTGGCACTGCGGGGGTGATCATCGTTTCCATTCATGCCGATTCAAAGGATACGTTTGCAAGGGCTGTGGAACAATGGGACACCTCCAACGAGTGTGCAGGCGAGTTGCTAAGCCTGTTAAACCTGCAAACCACCATGTTGCAGAGGAGGACAGGTCCACGGGGGATCACGACAAACCAGAGCCTCAGACCGAGGAGACAGAGGGACATGGGATGCACACATTCACCACGAATTGTCCCCCAATAATGCTGAATGTTGAACTAAATGGATTCCCGGTGTCAATGGAGCTGGACACAGGCACAAGCCAGTCCATCATGGGCAAAAAGACTTTCAAAAGGTTGTGGTGCAACAAGGCCTCAAGACCAGTCTTAACTCCAGTTCGCACGAGACTAAGAACTTACACTTAAGAACTGATTCCTGTAATCGGCAGTGCTATCGTAAAGGTTTCCTACGATGGAGCGGTGCACAAGCTACCACTCTGGGTGGTACTGGGCGAAGGTCCCACGCTGCTCGGCAGGAGCTAGCTGGGAAAGATACGCTGGAACTGGGACGACGTCCGAACGCTATTGCCCGCTGATGACACTTCGTGTGCCCAGGTCTTAAACAAATTTCCTTCGCTGTTCGAACCAGGTATCGGGAAATTCCAAGAAGCAAAAGTGCAGATCCACCTAATTCCGGGGGCGCGACCTATCCATCTCAAGGCAAGAGCAGTACTGTACATGATGAGAGAAAGGGTAGAGATCGAGCTAGACCGGCTGCAATGAGAGAGCATCATTTCACCGATCGAGTTCAGCAAGTGGACCAGTCCTATTGTCCCAGTCCTCAAGGGAGATGGTACCGTCAATCTGTGGCGATGACAAAGTAACTATCAATCGTTTCTCCCTGCAGGACCAATACCCAATACCAAAAGCCGGCGACCTCTTTGCATCGCTGGTGGGAGGAAAGACGTTCACGAAGCTGGATCTGACTTCAGCCTCCATGACGCAGGAACTGGAGGAATCATCGAAGGCCCTTACCTGCATCAACACGCACAAGGGTCTTTTTGTTTATAACAGATGCCCGATCAGTGGTGGCGATATTCCAGAGAAACATGGAAAGTTTACTGAAGTCGATCCCCTACACCGTGGTCTTCCAGGACGACATCTTGGTCACAGGTCGGAACACAGTCGAGCACCTGCAGAACCTGGAGGAGTTTTTAGTTGACTCATCCACGTGGGGCTCAGGTTAAAACGCTCGAAGTGTGTTTTCCTGGCGCCTGAAGTGGAGTTCCTGGGAAGGAGGATTGCGGCGGATGGCATCTGGCCCACCAACGCGAAGACGGAGGCAATCGAGAACGCACCAAGGCCACAGAACGTGACGGAGCTGCGGTCATTTCTGGGACTCTTGAACTATTTTGGTAACTTCTTACCGGGTTTCAGCACCCTGATAGAACCACGACATGGCTTACTACAAAAAGTGGGTGAATGGGTTTAGGGCAAAAGACAAGAAAATGCCTTTGTAAAAGCGAGAAAATTGTTATGCTCAAACAAATTGCTTGTATTGTATGATCCATGTAAGCGTTTGGTACTAACATGTGATGCGTCGTCATATGGCGTCGGGTGTTATATTGCAACAAGCTAATGATTTCAGGAAACTGCAACCGGTTGCTTATGCATCCAGGAGTCTGTCTAGGGCCAAGAGAGCCTACAGCATGATTGAAAAAGAAGCGTTAGCGTGTGTCTATGGGGTAAAGAAAATGCATCAATACCTGTTTGGGCTAAAATTCGAATTGGAAACTGACCATAAGCCACTTATATCCCAGAGTAAAGGGATAAATACAAACGTATCCAGAGATGGGCGCTCACGTTGTCCGCAAACAACTACGCCATCCGCTACAGGCCAGGCACAGAAAACTGCGCCGATGCTCTCAGTAGGCTGCCATTGCCCACCACGGGGGTGGAAATGGTGCAGCCCGCAGATCTAGCCATGGTTGTGGAAGCATTTGAGAGTGAGCAATCACCCATCACTGCCCGGCTGATCAAAACCTGGTCCAGCCAGGACCCCTTATTGGGCCCAAGTTTCCACAAGAAATAAAATGGGCGCCCCTCCGAGCTGGGCGCCGTTTTTCGCGCCTAAAACGGTGCCTAAAAAAATCCTCGGTATTCTCCACCTACTTGCAGGTCCTCTGGCCCTCGGCGCAGCCAGCACGAGCTGTGGGGGGGGCGGAGCCAGGTCCCGGCGCTGAAAACAGTGCCGGGACCTCTGCACATGCGCGCTACAGTCGGCACGCAAGTGCAGTAGCTCCAGGCGCCGAACTGTGTGGGAGGGGCCCGAAGCACGCAGCCCCTAGCCCTGGCCGAATGGCCTCACTGGGGCTGCGTGAATAAGGCTCCTCCCCACGGCCAGCTCCTGCTCCCCGCCCCCGACAAGACCCGACACCCACTCCCCCCCCTCCCCACCGCCGACCAGACCCGACCCGACACCTGCTTCCCCCCCCACCCCCACCCGCCGACCAGACCCGACCCGACACCCGCTCCCCCCCCCCCCGCCCCGACCCGAGACCCGAGACCCGCTCCCCGCCCCGACCCGACACCCGCTCCCCCCCCCCCCCGCCGCCCCAACCGGACACCCGCTCCTCCCCCCCCCACCGCGCTCTCTCTCCCCCCCCCCACTCTCTCTCCCCCCACCCCGCTCTCTCTCCCCCCCCCGCTCTCTCTCCCCCCCCACTCTCCCTCCCTCCCTCCCCTCTCTCTCTCTCCCTCCCTCCCCCTCTCTCTCTCTCCCTCCCTCCCCCTCTCTCTCTCTCCCTCACTCTCTCTCTCCCTCCCTCCCTCTCTCCCTCCCTCCCTCTCTCCCTCCCTCTCTCCCTCCCTCCCTCTCCCCCTCCCTCCCCCCCTCTCTCTCCCTCCCTCCCCTCTCTCTCTCCCTCCCCCTCTCTCTCCCTCCCTCCCTCTCTCTCTCTCCCTCCCTCCCTCCCTCCCTCCCTCTCTTTCTCTCTCTCTCTCTCTCTCCCCCCCCCGTCTCTCTCCCTCTCTCCCCTCTCTCTCTCTCTCCCTCCCTCCCCCCCCTCTCTCTCTCCCTCCCTCCCCCCCCCGCCCTCTCTCTCTCTCCCTCCCTCTCTCTCTCTCTCTCTCTCTCTCTCCCCCTCCCGCTCAGCGGCACGAACGGCTGCAGAATTCTCCCTGGCTGAAGCACTTTCACACAGGTAGGAAGATGGTTTATTTAATCTTTTCTTGGCTTATAAATGTTTATTCAGGTTGGATTTATTTGTATAATATTTGTAGAAGTATAAATAAGGATTTATTATCGAATTTAATGAGTTCTCTTCCCCCCCACCTCCCCCCCACCTCGTTCTGGACGCCTAATTTGTAACCTGCGCCTGAGTTTTTAATGTGTAGAACAGGTTTTTTCAGTTCTAAAAAAATCTTCACTGGCTCCATTCTACTTTAGTTTGGAGTACATTTTCACTGTGGAAACTTTCAAATCAGGCGTCAGTGGCCGGACACGCCCCCTTTTGAAGAAAAAATTCTGTTCTAAACTAGAACTGTTCTACCTGACTAGAACTGCAGAAAAAAAAATGTGGAGAATTGCGATTTCTAAAATAGTCCGTTCTCCACCAGTTGCTCCTAAAAATCAGGCGTGAATCATGTGGAAACTTGGACCCAATATCTCTAGTCAAAAGCTGTGTGCTTCACAGGAGCTGGTTCAGTGTCCCAGTGGAAATGCAGGAAGAGATAAAGTCGTTCCAGCGGCGCAAAGATGAAATGTCTATCCAGGCAGACTGCCTTCTGTGGGGCAATCGAGTAGTGGTCCCCAAGAAGGGCAGAGACACCTTCATCATTGACCTTCACAGTACCCACTCAGGCATCGTAATGATGAAAGCGATAGCCAGATCCCACGTGTGGTGGCCCGGTATCGATGCGGACGGAGTCCTACAAAGAAACAGGTGCAGGAGTAGGACATTCGGCCCTTCAAGCCTGCACCGCCATTCAATAAGATCATGGCTGATCATTCCCTCAGTACCCTTTTGCTGCTTTCTCTCCATACCCCTTGATCCCCTTAGTCGTAAGGGCCATATCTAACTCCCTCTTGAATATATCCAATGAACTGGCATCAATAACTCTCTGCGGCAGGGAATTCCATAGGTTAGCAACTCACTGAATGAAGAAGTTTCTCCTCACCTCAGTCCTAAATGGCCTACCCCTTATCCTAAGATTATGTCCCCTGGTTCTGGACTTCCCCAACATCGGGAACATTCTTCCAACATCTAACCTGTCCTGTCCCGTCAGAATCTTATACGTTTCTATGAGATCCCCTCTCATTCTTCTAAATGCCAGTGAATAAAGGCCCAGTTGATCCAGTCTCTCCTCACATGACAGTTCAGCCATCCCTGGAATCAGTCTGGTGAACCTTCGCTGCATTCCCTCAATAGCAAGAACGTCCTTCCTCAGATTAGGAGACCAAAACTGTACACAATATTCCAGGTGAGGCCTCACTAAGGCCCTGTACAACTGCAGTAAGACCTCCCTGCTCCTGTATTCAAATCCCCTAGCTATGAAGGCCAACATACCATTTGCCTTCTTCACTGCCAGCTGTACTTGCATGCCCACTTTCAGTGACTGATGAACCATGACACCCAGGTCTCGTTGCACCTCCCCTTTTCCTAATCTGCCGCCATTCAGATAATATTCTGCCTTCTTGTTTTTGCCCCCAAAGTGGATAACCTCACATTTATCCACATTATACTGCATCTGCCATGTATTTGCCCACTCGCCTAACCTTCCAAGTCACCCTGCAGCCTCTTAGCATCCTCCTCACAGCTCACATCGCCACCCAGTTTAGTGTCATCAGCAAACTTGGAGATATTACACTCACCTGCGTTCACAGATGTAATACATGCTCGCAGTTAAGCAATGTACCCAGAGAAGCGCCACTAAGTTTATGGTCTTGGCCCTCCAAACCGTGGTCTAGGGTACACGTCGACTATGCAGGCCCGTTCTTGTGTAAAATGTTCCTTATGGTTGTAGACGCGTACTCTAAGTGGATTGAATGTGAAATAATATTGCTGCCACCACTGAAAGCCTGCGGGCCATGTTTGCCATACACGGCTTACTCGATGTCCTGTTGAGTGACAATGGGCCATGTTTTACCAGTGCTGAGTTCAAAGAATTCATGACCCATAACGGGATCAAACATGTCACATCTGCCCTGCTTAAACCAGCATCCAATGGTCAGGCAGAGAGAGCAGTGTAAACCATCAAGCAAGGCTTGAAGAGGGTAACTGAAGGCTCACTGCAGACTCACCTATCCCGAGTCCTGCTTAGCTACCGCACGAGATCGCAATCACTCACTGGGATCCTACCTGCTGAACTGCTCATGAAAACAGCACTTAAGACAAGGCTCTCATTAGTTCACCCCGATCTACATGAACAGGTAGAGAGCAGGCGGCTTCAACAAAGTGCATACCATGATAGCGCAAATGTGTCACACGAGATTCAAGTCAATGATCCTGTATTTGTATTAAATTATGGACAAGGTCCCAAGTGGCTTCCCGGCACTGCCGTGGCCAAAGAGGGGAGCAGGGTGTTTTGGGTCAAACTTTCAAATGGACTCATTCACCGGAAACACTTGGGCCAAATCAAACTCAGATTCACAGACTACCCTGAGCAACCCACCTTGGACCCTACCTTTTTTGATCCCCCAACACACACACCAGTGGCAACCGATACCACGGTTGACCACGAAGCAGAACCCATCATCTAAAGCAGCCCTGCAGGGCCCAACACACCAGGCAGTCCAGCAAGGCTAACTGCACAGCAGCCTAGCGAGGGCCCAACAAATGATTCAACGACACCAGCTTTCACACCGAGCCGATCAACCAGGGCAAGAAGGGCCCCAGATCGACTCATATTGTAAATAGTTACACTATTGAATTTGGGGGGGAATGTTGTTATATATGTGGACTTGTATATACTCTGTACAGCCACCAGAGGGCTCATTCCCCAGAGTCCCAAGGGATCCGATAATCCCTTGGGAGCACAGGTATTTAAGAAGGCTTCACACTCTGGAGACCTGCAATAAAAGAATAAGGTCACACTTTACTTTGAGCTCTTCTACATACACAACAGAAATGCTACAAGGACACCCTTAAAGCCTCCCTGATACAGTGCAACATCCCCACTGACACCTGGGAGTCCCTCGCCCAAGACTGCCCTAGGCTGGAGGAAGTGCATCAGAGAGGGCGCTGAGCACCTCGAGTCTCAATGCCGAGAGCATGCAGAAAACAAGTGCAGGCAGCGGAAAGAGCGTGCGGCAAACCAGTCCCACTCACCCCTTCCCTCAACGACTATCTGTCCCACCTGTGACAGAGTCTGTGGCTCTCGTATTGGACTGTTCAGCCACCAAAGAACTCACTTCAGGAGTGGAAGCAAGTCTTTCTCGATTCTGAGGGACTGCTTATGAATCTCCTCCAGCCCCACAACCCCCTGAGATGTCTACGCTCCTCTAATTCTGCCTTCTTGAGTATCCCTGATTATAATCGCTCAACAATTGGTGGCCATATCTTCTGTTGCCTAGGCCCCAAACTCTGGAACTCCCTCCCTAAACCTCTCTGCCTCTCTAGCTCTCTTTCCTCCTTCAAGACACTCCTTAAAACCTACCTCTTTGACCAAGCTTTTGGTCACCTGCCCTAATTTCTCCTTACGCAACTCAGTGTCAAATTTTATAACTCAAAATGCTCCTGTGAAGCGCTTTGGGACATTTCACTATGTTAAAGGAGCTATATAAATACAAGTTGTTGTTGTTGTTGTTGTACAGGGAGTCTCGTTCCACTTTTCTCTGGAGTCAGGGAGAGGCAGATTCACAAAAAAGCCAAAGTGAGAAGATTGAAGTTTGGGTGCGGGGAATTAAGGCTGAAGGGGGAGTTGTGGATTTAGGGGGAGCGGTAGCATAGTGGATATGTTATTGGACTAGTAATCCAGAGGCCTGTGCTAACGATCTGGCAAACATGAGTTCAAATCCCACCATGGCATTGGGGAATTTAAATTCAGTTAATTAAATAAATCTGGAAAAAAAATATCCAATATCAGTAATTGTGACTATTCTACTGGATTGTCACATAAATCCATCAAGTTCACTGATGTCCGATGGGGAAGGATATCTGCTGTACTTATCTGGTCTGGCCTACATGTGACTCCAGACCCACAGCAATGTGGTTGACTCTTAATTGCCCTTTGAAATGGCCTTATACAAATGAATAGCAGTTCAAGAAGGCAGCTCACCACCAACTCTTAACTGCTCTCAGAAATGGTGGCTTGCCACCACCTCTCAAGGGCAATTAGGGACAGGCTTGCCAGCGATGCCCACATCCCATGAACGAATATTTTTTTTAATGACTTACAGCCAATGGATTGGGGGGGACAGGATACCATTGTAGGTCAGTAAGGTAGGGATGATGGGTGAGTGGGATTTAGTGCAGGGCAGCCTAGAAATGGCTGAGGTTTTGATGATTTATGGGGGGTGGAGGGCTGACAAGGATTACATTGACCAAATTGAGCCTAGAGCTGACAGAAACATGAACAATGCTTTTGTGGTTTGAGTGAGGAAGCAGCAAAGGCCAGCTGATTCAAGACAAATCCCCTGCCCCCACGGTTGAGTGGAGGCCGATGTTTCCAGACTGATGGACCAAGATGTGCTCAAGTGGCACCTGCTCCATGCTAATCAGGCACGCTCCCACTAAACCTTCACACTCCAGTGGGTTCAGCGCAGGAGGATGTCACGGAATTTCTGTCCAGCTAAGTTTGAGCAGAAACTGGAGAAGGGTTTTTTTTGTTTAAAAAGTTGTTCATAATTGGGGTGGAAATAGATTGGTCACAGACACCAGCAAAAAAATAAGCTGACACACTCCATGAACTTGCTTGATTCACATCACCCCAGTGCATCCATTCCAAGGTTTAGTTAATACAATAGAGGGATAAAGGATTGCCTCAGCAGAGCCCTCAAAGGGAAATATTTCAGGGCTAATTGTTCGAAGATGCTTGCGACATGTCTCGGGTTGAATGTTTAGTGCTTGATCCTCGCAGCTTCCTTTTGATTACAATTATCCTCTATTAACTGCACAACACGATAACATTTTTCACTGTAAAATTGACGTTTTACCACTCTTCTGGGCACGGCCTATGGAATCATTATGTTATTATTCATCAGTCTCTCGTTCGGATAATTTATTCAGCTGTGTGACCTGGGACTCATTTTGTACTCGCCTCAGCTTTCTGAACGGCCTCAGTTAATGTTTCACAAAGAGCATGTTGTAATGATTCATCATGGTGCGAGACGCAATTTCTATCTTTTTGACTAATTGGCACTATAAATATAAATATGCTTTCATATTGGCAGGAACTGAAGCGGGAAAGTGTCAGTTACCAATGGGGACCACACTTGTCACATGCTGACAACTGATTAAATTTCAATATATTTGTGGTATTAAGAAGCCAGGTAGCTGGGAATGTCGGTTGTCTCCATGACAAGATGTTAAAATGCTCGTGCAACCTTTCCCTACCCAGGTGGTGGCAGGAAATGAAGCGGAAAAAATTGAGGGTGAGATTCCTCTTATTAATACTTTTAACAAAAGAGTTGGCAGTGAGAACAAAATTGGGATTCCTCATTTATTATTTGTGCCAACTTTATCGGTATAATTATTGGCAGAGCAAAGTTTATCACCAAGGCGTGTTAAGCCTTAATTGCCCTGTGAGCAATGACATTATTGCTCAATTACTGCCGTTTACAGCATGTTATCACTGGTGATAAGGTACCACTTTGGTTCATTACCACTACTCTACCGCATCCACATAGCAATAAACGTCACTTTGATTGAGCAAATCACCAACTAAAGAAAACGTGCTTTTGGCTGAATGGCAAGTTAGTTACATTTTTTTTTATCCATTATGCAGTTATACTGATAATTGCCTTTCTTTTACAATTTACAATGCATGTGTGATAGAAATCTCCACAGTGTCAGACTCAAGGGAAAGTACACTTGTACCCAGCCTTGCTGCATGCTCAGTCGCAAATCCAGTATTTCCTTCCATATTTGGAGCACAAGCCCACCTCTGGCGATGCTCATACTCCTGCAGACTTGGTTGATTTGTCAATTCCTATGTTCCCCCCTCCCCCACCCCCTTCTCCCCAGGAAAGACCGAGCTATCCTCTGGCAGAGACCCAGCGATCCAGGTTTCCACCACTTTATCTTGACCTTTGCACCTAAGGACATCGTTCCTCTTATGTTTAATCCCCATTCAAACCACAAATATAAAATTAGTTTTTCAGGGCCAGAGAGGTTGTTCATCCGTAATTATGACTTAGTACACTGTTAAAAACCCAGTTACGCCTCACTGAACAAAATTTAACTTTTAACTAAGAGCAATATTACAGCAAAAGAGCGGAAGTGCTCGTCAGTTCAGTGATTTCAAAAAGATTGCTGCCTACGGTGTCGTCAACAGGGTGCCCTGTGGCGAAGTAGGGAATAACTGGCAACAACTTCTGGATTTCCGCATTCAACTGCGCATGTGCAGATGTCAGAAGTTGTTGTCAGTTTCACAGAGTAATGACGGAGAATGCTGACAGTTTTACCGTCATTACAACCACTCTACTCGGAACTCCTTCACGCAAGTGAGCCCCAGGTGGGCAGAGGAAACATTTCAAGGACACCCTCAAAGCCTCCTTGATAAAATGCAACATCCTCACCAACACCTGGGAGTCCATGGCCAAAGACCGCCCTAAGTGGAGGAAGAGAATCTGGGAGGGCGCTGAGCATCTCGAGTCTCATCGCCAAGAGCATGCAGAAACCAAGCGCAGACAGCAGAAGGAGCGTGCGGCAAACCAGACTACCCACCCACCCTTTCCTTCAACGACTGTCTGTCCCATCTGTGATGGAGATTGTAATTCCCGTATTGGACTGTTCAGTCACCTAAGAACTCACTTTCAGAGTGGAAGCAAGTCTTCCTTGATTTCGAGGTACTGCCTATGATGATGATGATTACAACCGCAAAATCTGGGCCAATAATTATCTGGTCTTTATCTCATTGCTGTTTGTGGAAGCTTGGTGGGTGCAAATTGGCTGCCGCATTTCCTACATTATAACAATGACTACACTTCAAAAAGTACTTCATTGGCTGTAAAGCTTTTTGGGACATCATGAAGTCGTGCAAGTGGCTATACAAATTCAAGTTCTATCTTTCTTTACCTCCTCGGAGCAGGAGGAACAGCAGCGAGAGAAATGTTGCCTTCATATAGTTAGACAGTTACTAATTCATAGAATAGGTAGGCACAAATGGTTCACTCAGCAAGGTAAAATCAGGCAGGGTGTAAAACAGGCGGCTGGTCTGCCCCTGTCAGTTTCCCATCGGGTGGCTTCGGTTAAATTAATCCACGTACGTGATGACAGGATATTTTAAATTGGGGCAGTTACAAATTTTATTTTTCAATTACTAGACAAAAGAAGATTGATGGGAGATGTGATCAAGGTCGTCACGATGGTGAGAGGTGTAGATGACCTGGGTATAAACAACAACAACAACTTGTGTTTATATAGTGCCTTAGGTCAAATTTATTTGTGTTGTCTTGTAACACTCCTGTGAAATGCCTTGGGACATTTTACTACGTTAAAGGCACTATATAAATACAAGTTGTTGTTGTTGCCTTTAACATAGTAAAAACATCGCAAGGCGCTTCACAGGAGTGTTATAAAAAGAAAAATTGCCACCAAGCCACATAAGGAGAAATTAGTGCAGGTGACCAAAAGCTTGGTCAAAGAGATAGGTTTTATGGAGCATCTTAAAGGGCAAGAGAGGTCGAGAGGCTGGGAGGTCTAGGCAGGTAATTCCAGAGCTTAGGGCCCAGGCAGCAGAAGGCACGGTCACCAATGGTTGAGAAAGCGGGCATGATGACAGGAGAGAGCGGTCAGGGAGGGATAGAGAGAAAAGGAAAAAGGGGGAGAAAAAGTGAAAAAAAAAATGAAGGGCTCGGGTCTGGAGCGGCAGCCAAAATGCACACGCGAATGGACATAGGAAAAGGCTCAGGTTACATAGGCCCAGTTATGTCATCACTAATGGGTGCAAACTATTTGACTTGGATTATACGTACAGAGTCAGCGAATACAGGTTTAAAATGAACAAAATTCAACCGAAAGATTAACGAAAAAAATCCCACAGAGTAGTGTATTACGTGGACCATAATTTGTTCAGCTGGCCCAGTCCTTAGTAACTTCAAAATTATTTCCACTCAGGCTAAGGTCCAATGCATATCATCAGAAATCCCACCACAAATCCTTTGAACAAAAATAAAGACAGGAAATTAGAAATAAGAAAACAGATTGTCTACCTGTACTTCAAAAGTACTCCATTCACAGACATATCCCCACTCCCTTCCCCTGCTAAAAATTCCACCGTGCATGCATGCATGCAGCCCATTAGTTCAAGTGGTAGAGAGCCTGCCTATTGGTCCAGCGATTCTAGGTTCAAGTCCCAAAAGCTCCCTGTCATTCAAGACCATCATCCTCATTTGAGTAAGTTCTGTCAGTCCTCTGGCAGGGGACTAGAAAGAATAAATTCCAGAAGCCATGCTTCCCTTCACCGGAGAGGAGAAGACAAACATTCTTCAGCTTGCCTGGTTCAAGTTGCACCTCCTGTCTGCCAATCACACAGAGGCATTGATGGAAAAGTCCATAGCCTAGATGATCCCACAGTCCCGGCTAAAGAAAGTTATGTGGCAGCAAGTGGCCTGGATCAGAGAAAGACCTTGGAAGGAAACGGGAAGGGAAGAAATTCGTTTTTTTTTAAATAGAAAAAAGGAAAAATAAAGACTTGCATTTATATAATGCCTTTCAGGAACACCGGACGTCCCAAAGCCAATGATGTACTTTTGGAGTGTAGTCACTGTTGTAATGTAGGAAACACGGTAGCCCATTTGTGCACAGCAAGCTCCCACAAACAGCAATGTGATAATGACCAGATAACCTGTTTTTGTTATGTTGATTGAGGGATAAATATTTGCCAGGACACCAGAGATAACTCCCCTGCTCTTCTTCGAAATAATACTTTGGGATCTTTTACATCCATCTGAGAGAGCACACGGGCCCTCGGTTTAACATCTCATCTGAAAGATGCCAAACATCTGAGGTTTAAAACAAAATAAGGAGTCTTGAAAAGTTATATAATTAGGAGCAGGAGTAGGCCATTCAGCCCCTCGAGCCTGCTCCACCATTCAATAAGATCATGGCTGATCTTTGACCTCAACTCCACTTTCCTGCCTGATCCCCATATCCCTTGATTCCCCTAGAGTGCAAAAATCTATCTCTCTCGGCCTTGAATCATAAGTTAATGGAAATGTAATATTAATAGAGTCGTATTATATTAGCACAATTAGCCATCAAAAAAAAAGATTTAAAAAGTTTCAGTCCAATTTCATTAAATAGTTTGATGCCCAGATTGTGTGGGTCACTGAAGGAATAACTAGCTTTAATGATGCCTGATACACCAATACTGAAATACGTGTGTGTATTTATATATACATATAATCATACACACACATATATATATATAAAACACACATACATATATGCATACACACATTATATATACATACACACACACACATATATATATATAAAACACACACACATATATGCATACACACACTATATATACATACACACACACACATATATATATATAATATATATATATATAAAATATGCACACATATATACATATATACATATACATACACACATGTATACATATATATACACACAAATATATATCGAATATACACACACATATATATATTAATTTCCAAGAGTGGAATCTACTTACAGAAAATACTATATATAATGAACACAGAATACTTGTAATCAGTTCAAAATTAACCTTTAAAATTCCAGCAGCCTTTTATTTGAAATTCATCACACAACAATGAAATGAAAAGTGCTGAGATGCAAATGAGCTACCTGCATTGCCAGCACCCCGTCAAATGCTGTCATTATTATAAACAAGGTATGCGCAGTTAAAAGCAGGTGTAACAATAGCTTTTTATAGCCTGCCGCTGTTCGCGGGACGCGAGCCTCTGTTAATGGACAGCAGCGTTGAGATGTCACTTTAAATCGCCTGTCATCGCTAAACAAAGGAGGAATTGTGCCTGGCCTCTAGACTCTCTCCCCGGAGGTCACAAGGTCAGCATCCGTTTAATAAAGCCATCTTTTTTGTTGACTTGAGTTCAGAAGAGAGAATGAAGGAAGGGCGAGGGGAGATCAAGTAAACACAAGTTGCTCACAAAAGTAGTAGTACAAGGTGAAGACCAAGAAATTCCTTCATTTCTAATTGACCCGTCGGATTCAAAGAATAAAGTAATCTAAAACTATTAAGTTACAGCACTGGAAGTCAGCATTTTCTAAACTTACTAGTCCTGAGTCTGCTTTGAAAAGCTTTCATTCAGGTGAAGCAACCATATTGTGCCTCCTTTGTGTTAATTTCTTGAGCACTGCAATGTGCAAAGCAATTTCCAAAGGGGCCTTCAGTTCCTGCTTCCTCCCAAACCACAAAACTGTTCTACCTGTAATAGGAACAGTTTCACAAGCTGGAAGGTGGGGAGACATGTTCTGTCCCTCTTCCTTACCCTCTTCCCTCTCCAGCGTTCTCTCCCCCGCCCCGACAGGGGGAAGCAGACGGTGCACAGAGGATCCCGGGGCGATATCGTAGGGAATGAAGAAGTAAGTGTTGAAAGTCAAATCATTAACAATTACTTAGCTCTCTTACCTGTGGAAGACTGTTGGTAGCCTCCCTTGCATTTTTTTTCCAGGTTTCACATGGTTGATCTCACATCCTCTTTAGGCGCTAGGATGAGCCTCAACTTGAGAAGCGCTCCCACCCCGCGATGGGCCCTAAGAGGATTGTGCAACGCTTCCCTTAGTGCTCCGCTCTCCTTTTGGGGCGATATAACTGAATATTCCACTTTGAGGCCGTAGACATCGCCCGTCACTAAAGGTGGCGTCACAGCGATACCGAATTTCTCGCCCTCAATATCTCGGATCAGGCTCATACATGGGGAATGGCCATTGGGGCAAGGTATTCAAGGGCAGCCTGCATTCATAGGACAGGACGCAATGCCTTCAGGAAAGGAATGGGAAAAAGTTGGAAAGAACCACAACAGAAGTAAATGTCGCAGTCTGTGGAAGGAAGTTGTGTCAAACTTCCTGGACGATTTCTCCTTTGTTGACTTGCTGTCTTCATGCGTCCATTTTGTTTGCTTATTTCCCATCCTTCCCTTGATAGATTCTTTGAGTGGCAAGCCTTCCCTTTTAAACCAGGATTTCGAGACAGGGCTCCTCTGACCAGGATTTACCGTCCAATATGATATCCTCACAATGGAGAGATCAGTATTCTAAGCACTGAATTTCCTTTCAGAGCTTCCAGAATGTGCAATTCGTATCTACCGTAAGAATTTACAGAAGCATTAATTTGTGACGCTGAGCAGTGTGCAGCAAAGTCTTCCATATGCCGCCTATGTTTTCTGGATAAATAGAAAGTAAAATCAAACTTTTCATAGTCATTTTTATGCCTTGACAGTACAAAAGATCACCTTGTTTTTATGCGCCATCATACATCAATAACAAAGATGATATGAATTATGATACCTCTGTGGCGAGAGCAGCATTTGTCAACAGCAGTGTAGTGTTGCATTCATTTGCGAGCTTTCGGATGATTCATCTGAACAAGATACTCACTTCAGCCAATTCTCTCCATTAATTTGAACGTGCATCTGGTGTAACGCTGGAATTAAGGTCAGTGAAGATGCCCTCCTGTAACAGTAGCCGGGATAGGACAGGATGAAAATGGCAGTAACTCTCACCCTTTCCATTTGGAAGTTCCTCACTGCATCATTTTTTTTTTTACAATGATGATGGATTATATTGGTAAATGGCCAATCTCATCTCATGTTCTCTGACTGCATTGGAAATGTGTAACGTACATGGTCTTTGAGGCCACCAAACAATTGTCCTTCCACCGTGTTGATAATGCTGAACCAAAAAAAACAAACGACACCATCGTAAATACATTGCACATCCACCTATTTCCCATAGGTGTGTGTTCATTCTTTTTGCCTTTGCCAGTGTTTTTTTTTCAAAGAAGAGAGTTGATTAACTGGGAGTTTTCAGTGAGGATGAGTGTTTGATCTGTATAAGAACTATTGGCATTCTCCACGAGTGGTGAGGGGTTGGACCTTTAGGACTGAGCTGAGGAGAAATGTTTTCACTTAGAGGGTGGTGAATCTTTGGAATTCTCTGCCCCAGAGGGCAGTAGATGCTCAGTCATTGAGTATATTCAAGACAGAGATCGATAGATTTTTGAATATTAAGGGAATTAAGGGAAATGGAGATAGCTCAGGAAAGTGGAGCTCACAGAATCATAGAATCATAGAAATTTACAGCATGGAAGAAGGCCATTTGGCCCATCGTGTCCGTGCCGGCCGACCAAGCCTATCCAGCCTAATCCCACTTTCCAGCTCGTGGTCCGTAGCCCTGTAGGTTACAGCACTTTAAATGCACATCCAAGTATTTTTAAAATATGGTGAGGGCTTCTGCCTCTACCATCCTTTCAGGCAGTGAGTTCCACACCCCCACCACATTCTGGGTGAAGAAATTTTCCCTCATATCTCCTCTAAACCTCCCCCCAATTACTTTAAATCTATGCTCCCTGGTTGTTGACCCCCTCTGCCAAGGGAAATAGATTCTTCCTATCCACTCTATCCAGGCCCCTCATAATTTTATACACCTCAATCAGGTCTCCCCTCAGCTTCCTCTGTTCTAAAGAAAACAGACCCAGCATCTCTAATCTTTCCTCATAGCCAAAATTCTCCAACCCAGGCAACATTCTTGTAAATCTCCTCTGCACCCTTTCCAGTGCAATCACATCTCTCCTGTACAGTGGTGACCAGAACTGCACACAGTACTCCAGCTGCGGCCTAACCAGTGTTTTATACAGTTCAAGCATAACCTCCCTGCTCTTGTATTCCATGCCTCGACTTATAAAGACAAGTATTCCATATGCCTTCTTAATCACCTTATCTACCTTGCCTCAAAGGTAGTAATCTCAGGATTGCTACCAGTGTCACGTGCTAGTCAGAGTAGAAATAGCAGGATAGTTAAGATGAATACGTGGCTTGAGGAATGGTGCAAGAAGGAGGGATTCAATTTCCTGTGACATTGGAACCGATTCTGGGGGAGGGAGGACTGGTACAAACCAGACGGTCTGCACCTGGGCAGGACCGGAACCAATGCCCTAGGGGGAGTGTTTGCTAGTGCTGTTGGGGAGTGTTTAAACTAATATGGCAGGGGAATGGGAATCTATGCAGGGATACAGAGGGAGGTAAAATGGGGGCAGAAGCAAAAGGTAGAAAGGAGATAAGGAAAAGTGGAGGGCAGAGAAATCAAAGGCAAAAATCAAAAAGGGCCACATTACAACATAATTCTAAAAGGACAAAGAGTGTTAAAAAACAAGCCTGAAGGCTCTGTGTCTCAATGCAAGGAGCATTCGTAATAAGGTGGATGAAATAACTGCGCAGATAACTGTTAACGGATATGATGTAATTGGGATTAGAAGTAGAAAGAAATCGAAAGGTGACGTCACAGCCAAGGGGGTAAGTGATTGGCTGGTGATTGGTAAGTAGTTTTTCTTTTTCTTTTCTATATCAGTAAGTAACCTTTAGCATTTTTGTTGCCACTTTAAGTTTATCTAAGGGTTAATTCATGGCAGGACAGCTCGGACACGTGTTATGCTCCTCCTGTACTATGTGGGAAGTCAGGGATACTTCCGGTGTCCCTGACGACTATGTGTGCGGGAAGTG
Source organism: Pristiophorus japonicus (assembly GCF_044704955.1). Lineage (NCBI taxonomy): Eukaryota > Metazoa > Chordata > Chondrichthyes > Pristiophoridae > Pristiophorus > Pristiophorus japonicus. Next base: position 29,572,398 of record NC_091991.1, read on the forward strand.
TGTCCGCCTGCAGCTCCTGAAGAACCGCATTTCGGCACTGAAGCTGCGAGTGGATGAACTCTGGAGCATCCACGATGCTAAGAATGACATGAATAGCACGTTTAGTGAGTTGGTCTTACCGCAGGTAAAGGGTACACAGCCAGATAGGGAATGGATGACCACAGGAAGAGCAGTGCAAGGAAGGTAGTGCATGGGTCCCCTGCGGTCATCCCCCTGCAAAACAGATACACCGCTTTGGGTACTGTTAAGGGGGATGACTCATCAGGGGAGGGCAGCAGCAGCCAAGTTCATGGCATCATGGCTGGCTCTGCTGCACAGGAGGGCAGGAAAAAGAGTGGGAGCACTATAGTGATAGGAGATTCAATTGCAAGGAGAATAGATACACATTTCTGCAGCCGCAACCGATACTCCAGGATGGTATGTTGCCTCCCTGGTGCAAGGTCAAGGATGTCTCAGAGCGGGGTGCAGGGTATTCTGAAAATGGAGGGTGAACAACTAGTTGTTGTGTGCATATAGGTACCAATGATATAGGTAAAAAAAGGGATGAGGTCCTACGAAACGAATTTAAGGAGCTAGGAAATAAATTAAAAAGTAGGACCTCAAAAGTAGTAATCTCAGGATTGCTACCAGTGCCACATGCTAGTCATACTAGGAATTACAGGATAGCTCAGATGAATACATGGCTTGAGGAGTGGTGCACAAGGGAGGGATTCAAATTCCTGGGGCATTGGAACCGGTTCTGGGGGAGGTGGGACCTGTACAAACCGGACGGTCTCCACCTGGGCAGGACCGGAACCAATGTCCTAGGGGGAGTGTTTGCTAGTGCTGTTGGGGAGGAGTTAAACTAATATGGCAGGGGGATGAGAACCTATGTAGGGAGACAGAGGGAAGTAGAATGGGGGTAGAAGCAAAAGATAGAAAGAAGAAAAGCAAAAGTGGAGGGCAGAGAAACCTAAGGCAAAAAGCAAAAAGGGCCACATTACATCAAAATTCTAAAAGGGCAAAGTGTGTTCCAAAGACAAGCCTGAAGGCTCTGTGCCTCAATGTGAGGAGTATTCGGAATAAGGTGGACGAATTAACTGCGCAGATAGCAGTTAATGGGTATGATTTAATTGGCATCAAGGAGACATGGCTCCAGAGTGACCTAGGCTGGGAACTCAACATCCAGGGGTATTCAACATTTAGGAAGGATAGACGGAAAGGAAAAGGAGGCGGGGTGGCAGAGCTGGTTAAAGAGGAAATTAATGCAATAGTAAGAAAGGACATTAGCTTGGATGATGTGGAATCGGTATGGGTGGAGCTACGGAATACCAAGAGGCAGAAAACGTTAGTGGGAGTTGTGTACAGACCACCAAACAGTAGTAGTAAGGTTGGGGACAGCATCAAACAAGAAATTAGGGATGCATGCAATAAAGGTACAGCAGTTATCATGGGTAACTTTAATCTACATATTGATTGGGCTAACCAAACTGGTAGCAATGCGGTGGAGGAGGATTTCCTGGAGTGTATTAGCGATGGTTTTCTAGACCACTATGTCGAGGAACCTGTTGTGTTCCTAACACAGATGAGACTGCACACAGGGAGGTTAAAGTAACAGTGACCTCAGTTTTTATTAAGACACTCCAGAGTGAGTAACAGGCCTTTGGGGCCGGCTTATATACAGTGCTCCCAAGGGATGCTGGGATCCCTTGGGACTTCAAGGGATGCGCTACCTGGTGGCGGAACATGGGACTGCATGCTTTACAGATACACATCACTCCCCCGCAAAGTCAAAGTGAAAACTATTTACAAGGTGAGGCGGTCGGGAGCCTTTCTTTCCCAGGTGGACCGCCTCGGTACAAATGTCTGTTCTGGTGCGTTGGCTGTGCCCTCGCTGGGCTGGCGTGTTGTTGGCCCTGTAGGGCTGCTGAGTGAGCCTGGCCTTGCTGGGCTGTTGGGCGTGATAGGTTCGATTTCCTGGTCCAGGGTGGTGTTGTTGATCCTTTGGGTGTGTGTTGTGGACTCGAAAAAGGTGGTGTCTGCTATGGATTGTTCAGGGCAGTCTGTAAACCGCAGCCTCGTTTGGTCCAGGTGCTTTCTGCAAATTTTTCCATTGTCTAGTTTGACTACAAACACCCTACTCCCTTCTTTAGCTATCACCGTGCCTGCGATCCACTTGGGACCATGTCCATAGTTTAGCACATACACAGGGTCATTCAGATCAATTTCCCGTGACACAGTGGCGCGACCATCATTTACATTTTATTACTGCCACCTGCTCTCTTCCTGATCATGCAGGTTGGGGTGAACCAGAGAGAGTCTGGTTTTAAGTGTCCTTTTCATGAGTAGCTCAGCCAGGGGCACCCCTGTGAGCGAGTGGGGTCTCCTGCGGTAGCTGAGCAGTACTCGGGACAGGCGGGTTTGGTTTGAGCCTTCTGTGACTCGTTTGAGGATCTGTTTGATTGTTTCTACTGCCCGCTCTGCTTGCCCATTGGAAGCTGGTTTAAACGGGGCTGAGGTGACATGTTTGATCCCATTGCGGTCATGAATTCTTTAAATTCGGTACTGGTGAAACATGGCCCATTACCACTGACCAGTATGTCAGGCAGGTCATGGATGGAAAACATGGCCCTCAGACTTTCAATGATGGTGGTGGCGGTGCTTCCCGACATTATTTCACATTCAATCCATTTTGAAAAAGCATCCACCACCACCAGGAACATTTTACCGAGAAATGGGCCTGCATAGTCGACATGGATCCTCGACCATGGTCTGGAGGGCCAGGACCACAAACTTAGTGGTGCCTCTCTGGGCGCGTTGCTCAACTGAGCACACACGCTGCATTGCCGTACACAGGACTCTAAGTCAGAATCGATACCGGGCCACCACACGTGGGATCTGGCTATCGCTTTCATCATTACTATATATGGGTGTGTGCTGTGGAGATCCAAGATGAACGTTTCCCTGCCCTTTTTGGGTAACACTACGCGGTTACCCCACAACAGGCAGAATGCCTGAATGAACAGCTCGTCCTTTCGCCGCTGGAACAGCTTGATTAGCTCTTGCATTTCAACGGGGATGCTGGCCCAGCTCCCATGCAGTAAACAGTTTTTTACTTAGGGACACACACGCTAATGCCTCTTTCTCAATCATGCTGTAGGCTCTATCGGCCTTAGACAAGCTCCTGGAAGCATAGGTGACAGGTTGCAACTTCCCCGCAACGTTAGCTTGTTGTAATACACACCGGACTCTGTACGACGACGCATCACATGCTAGCACAAGTCTTTTACACGGGTTATACAATACAAGCAGCTTGTTGGAGCATAAAATGTTTCTGGCTTTCTCAAAAGCAATTACTTGTTTATTTTCCCCATACCCAGTTCTCACCTTTACGCAATAACACATGGAGGGGTTCTAAGAGGGTGCTTAACCCCGATAGGAAGTTACCAAAATAGTTGAGGAGTCCCAGGAACGACCGCAGCTCCGTGACGTTCTGTGGCCTGGGTGTGTTCCTGATAGCTTCTGTCTTGGCATGTGTGGGCCAATTGTCGTCCGCCGCGATCTTTCTCCCCAAAAACTCCACTTCTGTTGCCATGAAGACACATTTCGACCTCTTCAGCCGCAGCCCTACGCGAACCAGTCGCTGGAGGACTTCCTCCAGGTTATGTAGGTGCTCGACGGTGTCCCAAAGCGTGACCAATATGTCGTCCTGAAAAACCACCGTGCGTGGTATCGATTGAGTAGGCTCTCCATGTTTCTCTGGAAGATCGCTGCAGCCGACCGAATTCCAAACGGGCATCTGTTGTAGATGAACAGTCCCTTGTGCGTGTTGATGCAGGTGAGGCCCTTTGAAGACTCCTCCAGCTCCTGCGTCATGTAGGCCAAAGTCAGGTCAAGCTTGGTGAACGTCTTGCCTCCTGCCAGCGTCGCAAATAGGTCGTCTGCCTTAGGTAGCAGGTATTGGTCCTGTAGCGAGAAACGATTAATAGTTACTTTTTTATCGCCACAAATCCTGACCGTGCCATCACTTTTGAGTACTGGAACAATCAGGCTGGCCCACTCGCTGAATTCCACTGGGGAGATGATGTCCTCAAGTTGCAGCCTGTCCAGCTCGATTTCCACTCTCTCCCTCACCATGGAAGATACTGCTCGCGCCTTGTGGTGAATGGGTCGTGCCTCTGGGACCAAGTGGATCCGCACCTTGACCCCGGAAATGTTTCCAATGCCTGGCTCAAAAAGGGAAGGAAATTTTTAAGAACCTGGATACATGAGGCCTCACCAACATGTGATAGCGCTCGAATGTCATCCCAATTCCAGCGGATTTTGCCCAGCCAGCTCCTTCCAAGCAGTGTGGGGCCATTGCCCGGGACAATCCAGAGTGTCAGTTCGTGCACCATGCCCTCGTAGGTGACCTTCACCATGGCACTGCCCAGGACAGTGATAAGCTCTTTGGTGTACGTTCTCAGTTTCGTGTGGATGGGGCTCAGGGCTGGTCTGAGTGTCTTGTTGCACCACAGTCTCTCAAACATCTTTTTACTCATGATGGATTGGCTAGCGCCAGTGTCCAGTTCCATGGCTATGGGCAAGCCATTCAATTTTACATTTAGCATTATAGGTGGACATTTCATCGAATATGTGTGCACCCCGTGTACTTCAGCATCTGCCTCCTCTTTCTGAGGCTCTAAATTGCTTTGATCCACCATGGACCGATCTTCCTGTGCCACGTGGTGGTTAGCAGGTTTTGCAGAGCTTGCAGCTCGTCTGCAAGCTCGTTGGAGGTGCCCCATTGTTCCACAGCTCTTGCAAACATACCCTTTGAAGCGGCATGAATAGGCTGAATGGAAGCCTCCACAACGCCAACAAGGTTTGAATTGCCTTGCATTCATCCTTTGTTGCGGACTCTGAGTCATCTGGGTCACCTGAGGCCTGCTGGCAGTTGCAGACTCGTGGTTTCTGCCCTGTACATTTCTGCTCAAAAACACAGTTCCAGTTAATTTATGAACATTGCTAGCACCTGTGTGCTGAGAGATTTGTTTGGTGTTATCACTGGTGGACATAAATACCTGTGCTATCGCAATGTCCTTACTGAGGGTCGGTGTCTCTGCAGTCAAAGGTTTTCGTAGGATAGTCGCATGGCCAATACCCAGTACAAAAAAGTCTCTGAGCATTTGCTCCAGGTAACCATCAAACTCACATTGTCCTGCAAGTCGCTTTAGCTCAGCGACGTAGCTCACCACTTCCTGATCTTCAGATCGCTGGCACGTGTAGAACCGATACCTCGTCATCAGCTCTTCCTCGGGTTAACATGCTCCTGAACCAGTGTACACAGCTCCTCACACGACTTATCTGTGGGTTTCACCGGAGCCAGAAGATTCTTCATGAGGCTGTAAGTCGGTGCCCCGCAGACCGTGAGGAGGACGGCTCTCCTTTTAGCAGCGCTTCCTTCTCCGTCCAGCTCGTTAGCTATAAAGTACGGGTCTAACCGTTCGACATAGGCTTCCCAGTCCTCACCCTACGAGAACTTCTCCAGGATGCCCACAGTTTGTTGTATCTTTGCTTTGGATTTGTGTACTCGTCACCAGTTGTTGTGTTCCTAACACAGATGAGACTGCACACAGGGAGGTTAAAGTAACAGTGACCTCAGTCTTTATTAAGACACTCCAAAGTGAGGAACAGGCCTTAGAGGCCGGCTTATATACAGTGCTCCCAAGGGATGCGGGGATCCTTTGGAACTTCAGCGGATGCACTCCCTGGTGGCGGAACATGGGAGTGCATGCTTTACAGATACACAACAGAACCAACTAGGGAGCTGGCCATCCCAGACTGGGTGATGTGTAATGAGAAAGATCTAATTAGCAATCTTGTTGTGTGAGGCCCCTTGGGGAAGAGTGACCATAATATGGTAGAATTCTTTATGAGGATGGAGAGTGATTCAGTTAATTCAGAGACTAGGGTCCTGAATTTGAGGAAAGGTAACTTTGATGGTATGAGACGTAAATTGGCTAGAATAGACTGGTAAAATATACTTAAAGGGTTGACGTAGGATAGGCAATGGAAAACATTGAAAGATCACATGGATGAACTTCAGCAATTGTACATCCCTGTCTGGAGTAAAGATAAAACGGGGAAGGTGGTTCAACCATGGCTAACAAGGGAGATTAAGGATCGTGTTAAATCCAAGGAAGAGGCATATAAATTGGCCAGAAAAAGCAACAAACCTGAGGACTGAGAGAAATTTAGAATTCATCAGAGTATTACAAAGGGTTTAATTAAGAGGGGAAAAATAGAGTACGAGAAGATGCTTGCAGGGAACATAAAAACTGACTGCAAAAGCTTCTATAGATATGTGAAGAGAAAAAGATTAGTGAAGACAAACATAGGTCCCTTGCAGTCGGATTCAGGTGAATTTATAATGGGGAACAAAGAAATGGCAGACCAATTGAACAAATACTTTGGTTCTATCTTCACGAAGGAAGACACAAATAACCTTCTGGAAGTACTCGGGGACCGAGTGTCTCGTGAGAAGGAGGAACTGAAGGATATCCTTATTAGGCGGGAAATTGTGTTAGGGAAATTGATGGGATTGAAGGCCGATAAATCCCCGGGGCCTGATAGTCTGCATCCCAGAGTACTTAAGGAAGTGGCCCTAGAACTAGTGGATGCATTGGTAATCATTTTCCAACAGTCTATCAACTCTGGATCAGTTCCTATGGACTGGAGGGTAGCTAATGTCACACCACTTTTTAAAAAGGGAGGGAGAGAGAAAGCGGGTAATTATAGATCGGTTAGCCTGACATCAGTAGTGGAGAAAATGTTGAAATCAATTATTAAGGATGAAATAGCAGCGCATTTGGAAAGCAGTGACAGGATCGGTCCAAGTCAGCATGGATTTATGAAGCGGAAATCTTCTGGAACTTTTTGAGGATGTAACTAGTAGAGTGGACAAGGGAGAACCAGTGGATGTGGTGCATTTGGACATTCAAAAGGCTTTTGACAAGGTCCCACACAAGAGATTGGTGTGCAAAATCAAAGCACATGGTATTGGGTGTAATGTACTGACGTGGATAGAGAATTGGTTGGCAGACAGGAAGCACAGAGTCGGGATAAATGGTTCCTTTTCAAAATTACAGCAGTGACTAGTGGAGTGCCACAGGGCTCAGTGCTGGGACCCCAGATCTTTACAATATACATCAATGATTTAGATGAAGGAATTGAGTGTAATATCTCCAAGTTTGCAGATGACACTAAATTGGGTGGTGATTTGAGCTGCTAGGAGGCTGCAGGGTGACTTGGACAGGTTAGGTGAGTGGGCAAATGCATGGCAGATGCAGTATAATGTAGATAAATGTGAGGTTATCCACCTTGGGGGCAAAAACGGGAAGACAGTATATTATCTGAATAGCAGCAGATTAGGAAAAGGGGAGGTGCAACGAGACCTAGGTGTCATGGTTCGTCAGTCATTGAAAGTTGGCATACAGGTACAGCAGGCGGTAAAGAAGACAAATGGTATGTTGGCCTTCATAGCTAGGGGATTTGAGTATAGGAGCAGGGGGGTCTTACTGCATTTGTACAGGGCCTTGGTGAGGCCTCACCTAGAATATTGTGTTCAGTTTTGGTCTCCTAATCTGAGGAAGGACGTTCTTGCTATTGAGGGAGTGCAGCGAAGGTTCACCAGACTGATTCCCGGGATGGCTAGGCTGACATATGAGGAGAGACGGGATCAACTGGGCCTTTATACATTGGAGTTTAGAAGAATGAGAGGGGATCTCATAGAAACATATAAGATTCTGACGGGATGGGACAGGTTAGATGCGGGTGGAATGTTCCCAATGTTGGGGAAATCCAGAACCAGGGGACACAGTCTTAGGATAAGGGGTATGCCATTTAGGATTGAGATGAGGAGAAACTTCTTCACTCAGAGAGTTGTTAGCCTGTGGAATTCCCTGCCGCAGAGAGTTGTTGATGCCAGTTCATTGGATATATTGAAGAGGGAGTTAGATATGGCCCTTACGGCTAAAGGAATCAAGGGGTATGGAGAGAAAGCAGGAAAAGGGTACTGAGGGAATGATCAGCCATGATCTTATTGAATGGTGGTGCAGGCTCGAAGGGCTGAATGGCTTACTCCTGCACCTATTTTCTATGTTTCTATGTTTCTATGTCACCAAACTGATAGCAATATGGTGGAGGAGGATTTCCTGGAGTGTATAATGGGTGGTTATCTCAACCAACTGAAGAGCTGGCCATTCTAGATGGGGTGTTGTGTAATGAGAGAGAATTAATTAGCAATCTTGTTTTGCGAGGCCCCTTGGGGAAGAGTGACCATAATATGGTAGAATTCTTCATTAAGATGGAGAATGACACAGTTAATACAGAGACTAGGGTCCTGACCTTAAAGAAAGGTAACTTCGATGGTATGAGACGTGAATTGGCTAGGATAGACTGGCGAATGATACTTAAAGGGTTGATGGTAGAAGGCAATGACAAACATTTAAAGATCACATGGATGAACTTCAACAATTGTACATCCCCGTCAGGCGTAAAAATAAAACGGGGAAGGTGGCTCAACCATGGCTAACAAGGGAAATTAGGGATCGTGTTAAATCCAAGGAAGTGGCATATAAATTGGTCAGAAAAAGCAGCAAACCTGAGGACTGGGAGAAATTTAGAATTCATCAGAGCAGGACAAAGGGTTTAATTAGGAGGGGGGAAATAGAGTATGAGAGTAAGCTTGCAGGGAACATAAAATCTGATTGCAAAAGCTTCTATAGATATGTGAAGAGAAAAGGATTAGTGAAGACAAATGTAGGTTCCTTGCAGTCAGAAATAGATGAACTTATAAATGGGAACAAAGAAATGGCAGACCAATTGAACAAATACTTTAGTTCTGTCTTCACTAAAGAAGACACCAAAAACTTTCCGGAAATACTAGGGGACCGAGGGTCTAGCGAGAAGGAGGAACTGAAGGAAATCCTTATTAGTCAGGAAATTCTGTTGGGGAAATTGATGGGATTGAAGGCCGATAAATCCCCAGGGCCTGATCATCTGCATCCCAGAGTACTTAGGGAAGTGGCCCTAGAACTAGTGGATGCATTGGTGGTCATTTTCCAACATTCTATACACTCTGGATCAGTTCCTATGGATTGGAGGGTAGCTAATGTAACCCCACTTTTTCAAAAAGGAGGGAGAGAGAAAACACGGAATTATAGACCGGTTAGCCTGACATCGGTAGTGGGGAAAATATTGGAATCGTTAAAGATGTAATAGCAGCGCATTTGGACAGCAGTAACAGGATCGGTCCAAATCAGCATGGATTTATCAAAGGGAAATCATGCTTGACAAATCTTCTAGAATTTTTTGAGGATGTAACTAGTAGAGTGGACAAGGGAGAACCAGTGGATGTGGTGTATTTGGACTTTCAAAGGCTTTTGACAAGGTCCCACACAAGAGATTAGTGTGTAAAATTAAACACATGGTATTGGGGGTAATGTATTGACATGGATAGGGAACTAGTTGACAGACAGGAAGCAAAGCGTAGGAATCAATGGGTCCTTTTCGGAATGGCAGGCAGTGACTAGTGGGGTACCGCAAGGTTCAGTGCTGGGATCCCAGCTACTTACAATATACATTAATGATTTAGACGAAGGAATTGAATGTAATATCTCCAAGTTTGCAGATGACACTAAGCTGGGTGGCGGTGTGAGCTGTGAGGAGGATGCTAAGCGGCTGCAGGGTGACTTGGACAGGTTAGGTGAGTGGGCAAATACATGGCAGATGCAGTATAATGTAGATAAATCTGAGGTTTTCCACTTTGGTGGCAAAAATAGGAAGCCAGAATATTATCTGAATGGTGACAGATTAGGAAAAGGGGAGGTGCAATGAGACCTGGGTGTCATGGTACATCAGTCATTGAAGTTTGGCATGCAGGTACAGCAGGCGGTGAAGAAGGCAAATGGCATGTTGGCTTTCATAGCGAGAGGATTTGAGTATAGGAGCAGGGAGGTCTTACTGCAGTTGTACAGGGCCTTGGTGAAGCCACCCCTTGAATACTGTGTACAGTTTAGTCTCCTAATCTGAGGAAGGACATTCTTGCTATTGAGGGAGTTCAGCAACGGTTCACCAGACTGATTCCCAGGATGGCAGGGCTGACATATGAAGAAAGACTGGATTGACTAGGCTTATATTCACTGGAATTTAGAAGGATGAGGAGGGATCTCATAGAAACATATAAAATTCTGACAGGATTGGACAGGTTAGATGCAGGAAGAATGTTGCTGATGTTGCGGAAGTCCAGAACCAGGGGTCACAGTCTAAGGATAAGGGGTAAGCCATTTAGGACCGAGATGATGGGAAACTTCTTCACTCAGAGAATTGTGAACCTGTGGAATTCTCTACCACAGAAAGTTGTTGAGGCCAGTTCGTTAGATATATTTAAAATGGAGTTAGATGTGGCTCTTACAGCCAAAGGGATCAAGGGGTGTGGAGAGAAAGCAGGAATGGGGTTCTAAAGTTGCATGATCAGCGATGATCATATTGAATGGTGGTGTAGGCTTGATGGGCCGAATGGCCTACACCTGCACCTATTTCCTATGTTTCTCTGTTTGCCTGCTACCTTTAGGGATCTGTGTACCTGCACTCAAAGATCTCTCTGCACTTTTCAGTGTCATACCATTTAATGTGTATTCCCTTGCCTTGTTAGACCTCCCCAGATGCATTACCTTACACTTAACCAGATTGAATTCCATTTGCCACTGTTCTGTCCAGCTGACCAGTACATTGATATCTTCCTGCAGTCTTCATTATCAACCACTCAGCCTATTTTAGTGTCAACTGCAAACTTCTTAATCATACCTCCAACATTTAAGTCCAAGTCATTGATATATACCTGTACCACAAAAAGCAAGGGACCCAGCACTGAGCCCTGCAGAACCCCACTGGAAACATCCTTCCAGTCACAGAAACAACCATCAACCATTACCCTTTGCTTCCTGCCTCTGAGTCAAAATTGGATCCAACTTGCCCTGGATCCCATGTGCTGTTACTTTTGTGACCAGTCTGCCATGTGGGACCTTATCAAAAGCTTTGCTAAAATCCATACACACTACATCACACTCACTGCCCTCATCAATCCTCCTGGTTACCGCCTCGAAAAATTCAATCAAGTTAATCAGACACGACACAAATTGAGGTAGACGATCAGCCATGATCTTATTGAATGGCGGAGCAGGCTCGAGGGACCGAATTTCCTACTCTTGCTCCTAATTCTTATGGTCTTATGTTCTTATGAGTGGGTGGTAGAGTGTGGAATGTAAAATGGTATCTGGGAGAGAAGCCTTTTGTCGCAGATGTCATTCAAATGCACGGGGGTAGAGCTTGCAATCAAGCAACAGTAAAGTTACTTAATGCTGAATTAGAAATCGAAAACCTTTCAGTGCTTTTTAATTACTTCTGTATTTATCTATAAATGGAGTGCATCTATTTAATATAATCCATTGGGTGAGGGGGACGCTGTAGAATGTATTCTATCTTCTGTTAGATTTTCTGTGGTCATAGTCAGTGGAATGTCAGTCTGCTCCTGATAACTCAGTCATTTTTTGCATTCAAAATTTGAATTATTCAATAATTTAAATTAAGCAACCTAAATGTCATAACAAATTGGGAATTTAATGCTGAAATGAATTGAAGTATCAGATAATTTGAATTAACTGATTTTGAATTAAGAAGAATAGACTGAAGTGGCTTTGCAAATAAAAGGCCACAATGTTCTGGCGGTGCTGACAATTTATATTACCTCCAAGAAAAGTACAATATAAATGCCATTTCATTTTTATTCTTCTTCTTCTTACTGATACCCTTGCAGGTTTAAATACTGACATGCTGACTGCGGCCTTGGACTGACAGTGCACATTATTGTACCAACGCTCATCATGTGCTTAGCAAGGTTCTCTGTCCACTGTTCCATCAGACCTGGTAATCCATTTACTATAAGTGCATTAATAGGAAGAAAGACTTGCATTGATATAGCACCTTTCACAACCTCGGGACATCCCGAAGCACCAATGAAGTACTTAGGTAGGTTAATGTAAGAAACGCGGCAGCTAATTTGTGCAGAGCAAGATCCCACAAACAGCAATGTGATAATAACTAGTGATGCTGATTGAGGGATAAGTGTTGGCCAGACACTGGGGATCACTCCTCCTGCTCTTCTTCCAAATAGTGCCATGGGATCTTTTAAGCCCATCTGAGAGAGCAGATGGGGCCTTGGTTTAACATCCCATCTGAAAGAGAATCCAAAAGACGGCACCGCTGAGAGTGCCGCACTCCCTCAGTACTACACTGGAGGGTCAATCGAAATTGCCATGCATAACTCTCTGGGGTGGGACTTGAACCCACAACCTGTGGTCTCAAAGGTGAAAGATAAATGGCTGACACTTGGAAATCAAGCAACCTGATATGAATGCATTAAGCATTGTATCATAATACCATATGCAGTCATTTCAGTGTTCCGTCACTTATGGTCAGGTTGGATAAAAGCAGCTCCCACCTGAAAGCGAGAGATCCAGGCAGAGATTGTACCTATAGATTTTTACGGCTCTAATCATTAAGTACAAGCTCTTTCACATGTTACAAGGCTTTCTTCTCTCTCTATAGCTTCAGTAAGCTCCACTGATCTTGTTCTGTTTAGTTCAATGGTTTTATATCATTGTACGCAACTTGCCAAATACAACTAGTCATCAGCCCGAATCACAGGCATCGGGAGGTACGCTTACCTTTCCATTCAGCTCAGTTTTCAAGACTCGGGATCAGCCTCTCTCACACATGATTACATTTTATCATTCACCTCAATCTTACTGTTGAACGCTTGAGTGCCACATACTCCTGCTCCTATTTCTTATGTTCTTATACCTCATCCAGCTTTCGGATTAGATTGTTAATTCAAGGCCCTCTCAAGTGGATTTAAAAGATGCCACAGCACTATTCGAAGAAGAGCACGGAAGTTCTCCCCAGGTGTCCTGGCTGATATTTCTCCTTCAACCACATCACTAAAAAAAAAACACATTAGCTGAACATTTATCTCATTGCTGTTTGTGGGAGCTTGCTGTGTGCAAATTGCCTGCCGCGTTTCCCACGTTACAACAGTGACTACACTTCAAAAAGTACTTTGTTGACTGTAAAGCGCTTTGAGATGTCCTGTGGTGGTAGTGAATGGCGTTATATAAATGCATGTTCTCTCCTTTTTCTTTATTGCTGATACCTACAAAGAACATTATAGTAAGAGCAATAATCACTGGTTCTAACATGAGAGTTTCTTCCACTGTGGGGGGGAGGGGAGGGTGAAATTCCTCCAATCGATCATTTCAGTGAATGGTACATTGTGTGGAATGTGTGTGGTACATTGAGCAGTGTGTGAGGCTATAAAGAAAAAGAAAAACTTGCATTTATATAGTGCTCTTCTTCAAAATCGTGTCACGGGATCTTTTATGTCCAGCTGAAAGAGCAGACAGAGCCTCAGTTTAACATTCCATCTGAAAGGCGGCACCTCCGACAGTGCAGCACTCCCTCAGCATTGCACTGAATGTCAGCCTAGAATTTTGTGCTCAAATCCCTGGAGTGTGACTTGAACACACAACCTTCTGACTCAGAGGTGAAAGTGCTACCCACTGAGCCACAGCTGACACTGCATAGTGCAAAGCACAATTTCTCTTTCAGTTTCAGAAGAAATAGCGATTGAAATTCCACGCTGCCGATTCAGTTTACCTTGTTTGTCTGTCTATTAAAAGAGCAATTGAGTCAAATGCATCATTGTGGTTTTTGGCAGCATTAGCTGCAAAATAAGGAAGCTAAAATAAGGACACCAAAAACAACATCTCTAAATTCAGGAAATGTTTATGAGACAGGGAGGAGATCAGAATGGTTTTATATATGCTATGCTGCATGTGTCCTTGGAGTTGTTAGCAAACCTATTAACTTAGTAATGTGAGTCTGACAGAGAAATACATAGGAAGAGGAGTAGGCCGTTCATCCCCTGGAGCCTGCTCCACCTTCAATTAGATCATGGAAGATCTGTACCTCAACTCCATTTTCCCACCATGTCCCTTGATACCCTTACCTAACAAAAATCTATCGATTGCAGTCTTGAAAGCTTCAATTGTCTCCACACCCACAGATTTTTGGGGGAGCAAATTTATAAGTCATGTCCAACGTGGGATTTGAGAAAATACACCAACAAGCTATTGTTTTATATCCAACACATAGGCTAAATATCACCAGCTTTAATTAACAACTGAGTACCATGGGCAACATTATGGGCAAATGGCGAGGGCTTGTAGAGTCTGAGGCTCAAGAATGAACTGTGGTAAGAATTTGACCAATTGGCCAATTTGTACATTTTCTGTCTACATTTTGGTTCAGACAGCGAGATCTTTGTCTGTATTCTATGCTCCCACTATACCACTGTGGTATCAACCAGCTGCCGTCCTATGGACCTCCAGTATCGTTGAACTATACGTGCCTGAATAATTGATTCAACCAAATAAACCTACCAGAAAAGAATGATTTTACGCAACCAGGTCTGAGGCTAAACTGGAAAAGGTGTACGAAAGGTTCAAACTACTGTTAAATTAATGAAGATGGGGAAAGTTATATAAATGCACCAAGTTACTGGGTGAGTGATGAAATAGAAGACGTGAATTCCTTTGGAAAAAGTGATGAGAATAAAAAGCAAATATTGTACTGTTACAGAGAAATAATTTAATTGGCTGTAAAGCACTTCGGGACATTCTGAGGTGGTGAAAGGCTCTTTATAAATGCAAGATATTGTTTGTATACAATGTGAAAGGTCACCTACTGTCACATTTTGGAAATTTGGGTCTATTTTTCCCCAGTATGGACGTGCAAAAGACAAGGGCCTGAATTTTCCGCTCGATTGCGTCGATTTCTTCGGCACAATTCGCCCAGAATTGGCATAACCAGCGCAAAAGACCACCGACATTTGTCGCACCTCTGGTTTCCGTGAATTTTCGGGCTAGTTTAACATCACGCTAGAGGCTGTCCCCGCCACATCCTCAGGATAAATTAATCACCATTGAGAGTTTCTGCTAATTGCGCTCATTAGCAAGTCTTTGAGGAGGTTCGTAAAATTAAGCTGGTTCTTTTGGGTCCAATAATAGGAATGCTTTAAAAGCTTTTGAATATATATACTTTTTAAGTTTACTAAGAAACTGACTACTGTAACCTCGTATAACTAGCAAATGGTTCTGTATATTTTTTTTAAGTCATTTTCTGTTATTTAAAATCAGGTTACTCACAGGTGGTGGATTGACACTGTGATTAAAAATGCTTAGCTTTTTGTGATAAACCCATTTTCACCTGTATTAATCAAACTACACCTAGTTACCACATTAAATATATCAAGGAATATTTTTTAAAGCAATTTTTTATTAACTTATGTTTTAAAATGCTGCCTGGTGATATGCAAATGAGCTTGAGCAGAAACTTGAGAAAAAAAACACTTTTCGAAACGGGCGCAATTTTGCCACAATTCGCGCTCGTTTTGCCGAATGCGCCCATAGCGGAAACTCAAAGATATCCAGTCACATCCCCATGGCTACTTTATTGTGTTAGTAGATATTGGGCAGTGTGAGTCAACTCCAGAATATAAGGGACGTGGGGTCCAGTTCCAGGACAACTGAAGCCACGAAACCCAAGAAAATATAAACAACAGAAATTGTGACACTTCGCCACCCAAGGGATAAGTGCCCAAATGGAGAGGACACAGCTGTTTCTTTAACTAGCAAGAAATATTGCCAATTGTCTATTTGAAAAATGTAGCACACTAAACTCTTCCATCTAGTTGAATCAACAATGTAAAAAATCAAATTGTAATTAGCCAAGTGAAGCTTCTGGAGATCTGCATTTGCCTAAATATTCAACAATTCTGCCACAATAAACTATTGATCTTGCACATCCCTGATTTTCAACGCTCCACCATTGGTGGCCGTGCATTCAGCTGTCCGACAGTGCAGCATTCCTTTGATACTGCACTGGAGTGTCAGCCGAGATTTTATTTTGTGCTCAAGCCTCTGGAGTAGGACTTGAACCCGCAACTTACTGACTCATCCCTCCATAGCCTCGCTCCTCCCTATCTCTGTAACCTCCTCAAGCCCAACAACCCTCCAAGATCTCAGCATTCCTCCAATTCTGCCCTCTTGCACATCCCCAATTTTAATCATTTCACCATTGGCGGACGTGCCTTCAGCTGCCTGGGCCCTTAGCTCTGGAACTCCCTCCCCAAACCTCTCTGCCTCTCTACCTCTCTCTCTTCCTTTAAGATGCTTCTTAAAACTTACCACTTTGACCAAGCTTTCAGTCACTTGTCCTAACATTATAACTGTGACTACAATCCAAAAAGTACTTCATTGGCTGTAAAGCACTTTGAGACGTCCGGTGGTCGTGAAAGGTGCTATATAAGTCCAAGTCTTTCTTTCTTTCTTTCTTTCTTTCTTTCTTTCTTTCTTTCTTTCTTTCTTTCTTTCTTTCTTTCTTTCTTTCTTTCTTTCTTTCTTTCTAACATCTCCTTAAGAGGGGGGAGGGGTGGTGAGAGGGAGGGAGGCAGGGGGGAGTGAGAGGGAGGGAGGGGGTGAGAGGAAAGGAGGGGGATGAGAGGGAGGGAGGGAGATGAGGGGGTTGAGAGGGAGGGAGGGAGGAGGGTGATTGGGAGGGAGGGAGGTGGTGAGAGGGAGATTAGGGGGTGAGAGGGAGGGAGGGAGGAGGGTGAGTGGGAGGGAGGGGGATGGTGAGAGGGAGGGAGGAGGGGAGGGGCGTTGAGGGAGGGAGGGGGAAGGGGGTTAGGGAGGGAAGGGGCTGAGAGGAAGGGAGGGGGGAAGGAGGATACGAGGGAGGGAGAGGAAGAGGGGGAGAGAGAGATGGAGGGAGAGGGAGGGAGAGAGGTGGCGGGGGGGGGGGGGGAGGACATCAGTGTTGATTCTATAGACAAAGAAGATAATAACAGTCTAAACAAATACTGTTGCAATAAAGATATTAATTTGACCGCAAATGGTTTGCGGGTCTCTGCTAGTTAAATATTAATACCCTGATGCTCTCTGATGCAGTTCTAGTTTTCATCTTGTGTGTGGGACTGGGCTGGAATATTTTATTACGATGACTTGGTAAGTGCTCTCAGCTTTGACCTTCTTTCCTGTTTTAAAAACAAATCAACAGAACAAACGGGTAGGATGGGGGCAGGGGAAGGGTGGGCAGGGAGGGGGGCGGTGGGTGAGGGGGTCGGGTTAATTTGAACCTACACTGCCCGGCGGGAAACTGCCAGAATCGGATGGCCCGCCTGTTTTACACCCCAGCACAAAAAGTAAGACCAGGCGGGGCGTAAAACAGGCGGACAATCCGATCCCGTCAGTTCTCTGCCGGGCCGATTGGGTTAAAATTGCAATCGATGTCGTAAAACTCCTAAGATGACTCAAGAAAGCTGTCGACCAGGTGCGACAAAGCACATAACAGTTGGGAAATAACAGCCGCACTCTGGAGAAATCTTCCCGCTGAATCTAACGGGTCAGGAGCCCTTCAGCTGAGCGGCTGAAAAGCATGCTGGCAATATGGTATCGCTAGGGTTTGATAGGGTTGATGGAAAGAAATTGTTTCCACTTGTGGGGAGACCGGATTTATGAGATAGTCACTAATAAATCCAATAGGGAATTCAGGAGAAACCCAAAGAGTGGTAAGAATGTCAAACTCGCTACCACAAGGAGTGATTGAGGCAAATAGCATAGATGCATTCAAGGGGAAACTAGATAAGCATAAGAGAGGGGAAGGAGTGGCAGAATTTGCTGATAGGGTTGGATGAAGAGGGATGGAGCATAAACACTGGCATAGAGCAGTTGGGTCCAATGGCCTGTTTCTTGTGCTGTAATTCTGTATAACCTCCATATCCAAGTGATACATTTCCAACAACAACTCTCAGGAAACAGCCTACAGAATCTCTCAAGCATTATTCAAAATTGAACTTCCTTCACTGAGTGCGTCAGCCTAAAGTGTCAGTGACCATTTGCCTGGTTGTTATGGCAGCACCATGAAGTGGGGCAGAAATCCATTAACAACATAAGAACATAAGAAATAGGAGCAGGAGTAGGCCATTCAACCCCTCGAGCCTGCAATGAAGGTTCACCATTCAATAAAATCACAGCTGATCTTCGACCTCAACTCCACTTTCCCGCACTATCCCCATATCGCCTGATTCCCTTAATATCCAAAAATCTATCGCTCTCTGTCTTAAATATACTCAACAACTGAGCTTCCACAGCTCTCTGGGGTAGACAATTCCAAAGATTCACCACCCTCTGAGTGAAGAAATTTTTCCTCATCTCAGTCCTAAATGGTCGATCCCTTATCCTGAAACTGTGAACCCTGGTTCTCGACTCTCCAGCTAGGGAAACATCCTCCCTGCATCTACTCTGTCAAGCCCTGTAAGAATTTTGTATGTTTCAATGAGATCACCTCTCATTCTTCTAAACTCTAGGGAATATAGGCCTAGCCTACTCAATCTCTCCTCGGAGGACATTCCCCTCATCACAGCAATCAGTCTGGTGAACCTTCGTTGCAGTCTCTCTGGATTACACTGCATCTCCATCTACTTTTGAACATTCTCCAATTTTCGTCATCGTTGCCAGCAGCTGCCAAAAGCCTCTGCCCGCCCCGCTCCCAGTGAAGGGAGCAATAGACATGGCGACTTTTGCATCCCATTTGCCATTGTTTCCGCCTGACTTGCACTGATTCATAATCACACCTGTCATCTGGGGTTGCTAGGCAATAGGTTGAAGGCGAAAATGAATTTTACAGTAACTGGATTTCACATTTACAGATGGTGTTAAAATCCGATTAATATGTGATTATTGTTGCTGGTTTTTTTTACTGTTGTCAACTGCTTTGCCATCTGCCTCTGTGCCATTTTCTGAGACTATCATTCACTTCCCTCCATATTCAGACAAACCACAGTAGGTTTCCCATTTGGAAATACCCTCCATCTTTGCTTCTTGGAAGAAAAGGAGAAACAATAAAAGAAACAAAGACTTGCATTTATATAGCGCCTTTCACGACCACCGGACGTCTCAAAGCGTTTTACAGCCAATGAAGTACTGATATGGGGTCCTTCTCTTTGCTGCCACATTTAGTTATCACATGGTTGCATGGACTTAACATAGTTAGGTTGGCTCAGTGTTAACACTCATAACTCCGAATCACTCCATCCACCTTCAACATTCACCCCCTCCACCTTCAACATTCATCCCCTTCACCTTCAACACTCACTCCCTCCACCACTGGTGCACCGTGGCTGCAGTGTGTACCATCTACAAGATGCACTGCAGCAACTCATTCGGCAGCACCTCCCAAACACGTGACCTCTACCACCTAGAAGGACAAGGGCTGCAGGCGCATGGGAACACCACCACCTCCGAGTTCTCTTCCAAGTCACACACCATCCTGACTTGGAAATATATCGCCGTTCCTTCATCGTCGCTGGGTCAAATTCACGGAACACCCTCCCTAACAGCACTGTGGGAGTACCTTCACCATACGGACTGCAGCAGTTCAAGAAGGCGGCTCACCATTATCTTCTCAAGGGCAATTAGAGATGGCCAATAAATGCTGGCCTCGCCAGCGACGCCCACATCCCACAAATTATTTTTTTTAAATCAGAAGGTTGGGGCTTCAAACTTCAATCCAGGTGTTGAGTGCATAATCTAGGCTGATATTCCAGTGTAGTATTGAGAGAGTGTTCAGTGAGGGTGTAAAACTGTCTGTGTCAGATCGTCCACCTGTGGAAGTCAATGGAAACGAAAACTGGGTGAAGTGTCTAACAGGTCGCCAATCCAATGCCACCAGTAATACACCGCTGCCTAAATTGAAAGTTACACCCTCTCCCCCCGCACCCACCCACCGCTCCGCCCCACCCCCCCCAACCACCCCACGCACCTCCCTCAAGTTTAATCCTCTGCATTCTTGGATGATGTGGCCAGTTCCTTCACCTCACCAGACTTGCTATGGTTGTTAATCTTATTCCAACACTTTGTTGCTTGCCATGCATGGGTTGTTCTCATTGGCACTGGCTGCTCTGGCCACTTCCTGCCTCTCACCAGCTCTCCTTGGGAGCCTTCTCTGCTCTGTATCAACCATGTGAGGTTATCCACTTTGGATTTGAAAAGAATTGAACAGATTACTTTCTAAATGGTGAAAAGCTAAAAGCAGTGGAGGTCCAAAGAGCAAAGAACAGGTACAGAAAATAATCACAAAGGCTAATGGAATGCTAGCCTTTATATCTAGAGAACTAGAATACAAGGGGGTAGAAGTTATGCTGCAGCTCTACAAAACCTTGGTTAGACCACACCTGCAGTACTGTGAGCAGCTCTGGGAACCACACCTTGGGAATGATATATTGGAGTTGGAAGGAGTGCAGCGTAGGTTTACCAGAATGATACCCGGACTCCAAAGGTTAAATTACGAGGAGAGATTACACAAATTAGGGCTGTATTCCCTACAATTTAGAAGGTTAAGGGGTGATTTGATCAAAGTTTTCAAGATATTAAGAGGAACAGAAAGGGTAGATAGAGAAAAACTATTTCCGCCGGTTGGGGATTCGAGGACTAGGGGGCATAGTCTAAAAATTAGAGCCCGACCTTTCAGGAAATTAGTAAACACTTCTACACACAAACTGTAGTAGAAGTTTGGAATTCTCTTCCACAAACAGCAATTGATGCTAGATCAGTTGTTAATTTTAAATCGGAGATTGATAGATTTTTGGTAACCACAGGCATTGAGGGATATGGGTCAAAGAAGTTAGGTCGCAAATTAGCCATGTTCTCATTGAATGGCAGAACAGGCTCCAGGGGCTAAATGGCTTACTCCTGTTCCTATGTTCCTAAGTTGTTCCCTCCTCTGCCCGACTTAAGGCTGCATCAGTGAATCGTGAGGCTCTCTTTCCCCCCCCATCCCCTCCCGCCGCTCTCGGTCCCCCCCCCGCAGACGCTGAAGATTTGCTTCTCGAAAACTTTCAGACCTGCTTGCAAAATTGATCTGCTGTATCCCTTTAAGCAGCTGCTGACCTTTAACCTGCACCACTGTGCTGGTCCCCAACAATCGAGCTCCCGATGAGCTGTGCTCCGGATACCTGCAGCAGGCCCAGCTTGTTAAAATCACTCTGACCCCAGAAACAGTGTGGTCATCCCATTTGAAATCAGGAAGGAACGATGCGTGCTGCGCTCGAATTCCACGGGATTTTTCCCAGTCCATGGCGGTTGTGTATCAATCCCACCTCTGAATTCCAGTTGGTTCTATGTATCTTTAGCCGATCATTACCACACTCAGAATTTTTGCACGTTTGTTCCCACTAGCCTCCCAAGTTGCCGCTCTTAAACTGAACGGATGGAAGGATTGCGGCCAGTAACTGCAGATGTGGCCTTGCCTTCTAGGCTTATGTGTGAAAAATGGGCACTTTGTCAAGGTGCCATAGAATTATAGAATGGTTACAGCACAGAAGCAGGGCATTCGGCCCATCGAGCTCATGCCGGCTCTCTGCAAGAGCACTTCAGCAGGTCTCATTCCCCTGTCCTTTTCCCATAGCCCTGCAATTTTTTTTCCTTCAGGTACTTATCCAATTCCCTTTTGAAAGCCACGATTGAATCTGCCTCCAACACCCTTTCAGGCAGTGCATTCCAGATGTTAACCACTCACTGTGTAAAATAGTTTTTTCTTGTGTCGCCTTTGGTTCTTCAGCCAATCACCTTAAATCTGTGTCCTCTGGTTCTCGACCCTTCCGCCAATGGGAACAGTTTCTCTCCATCTACTCTGTCCAGACCCCTCATGATTTTGAACAATTCTATCTAATCTCCTCTCAAACTTCTCTGCTTTAAGGAGAACAACCCCAGCTTCTCCAGTCTATCCATGTAACTGAGGTCTCTCATCCCTGGAACCATTCTTGCAAATCTTTTCTGCACCCTCTGCCATAGAACTGGTGATGCCTATGGAATCATAACCCAGCACGAACCATTGTCTTCGGGGGAGGGGAATGAAGAGGAGAGGGGAAGTAATTTGATCCCTCAAATTGTGTTGTGTCAGTCTTTCAAAAATAATGATTAAATCAAGCTGCCACATCTCTCAGTGAATCACTGTAATCAGGCAGCTTGCTGTGCAACCACGCTTGCTGCAGTACATTTTTTGCGGTAAATAGATTGATACTTTCACAAGTAGAGAAAAAGAAGAAGACAGAGAAAGAGAGATTTCATCCAGAATATTGACATAATTTTTGACTTTGTGAATTCCACAACCTCACAACTCTCCATGTAAAGAGATATCTTATGCCCTCAGTCCAAAATCACTCACATTAATTCTTTAATCTATGGTCGTTAGTTTTTGAACCCTCAATGATTGGAAGCTGTCTGCTTCTACCTATCCTGTCCTGTGCTGAGTTAACTTAAATCACACTTAATAAACGACTGGCCAAAAGACATCAATCTGGTATTGTTATATCTTTAGATGCTCTGACTCCACGAGACAATGTGTTGTACTTGAACTGTAGTGACTTTAGTACTTTATTGATAACTCCAGAGTGAGGATCACACCTGGTGGCCTGCCTTTTATACTAGGCCTGTACACCTGTACAGGTAACCTGCAAGTCTCCCACTGCGGTGCCCTCTGGTGGCACACCTTGTAATAGTGCAAGCAGTAACCATGTAGGATACATGACAGGTATCAATACACAAACTAATGAAAGTCAGAAAAGTGTAGTTAAGATAGTTAATTGATAGCTTTCACTTATAAAAAGAGAGAGCAAGTGTTATGTATGTATGTAAACCTCACCAATATTTAAGACTTGCCACCAGGGGGCACACCTGTGGGAGACCTAAGGGTCATCTGTGCACCCTGGGTAAGCAGGTATAAAAGGCAATCCACCATGCTGCTTCCTCACTCTGGAGTCTGAATAAAGAGATCAAGGTCACAACAGTTTGAGCTTACAATACAGTCTTGTGGAGTTATTCTGAACATAACAAATTGGCGACGAGTAACGGATCACGAACTTTCACGCGGTAATAGCTGCCGTTGGTATTCTTGAGAGATTTGTTGAGGGTGATGATTGTGAAGCCTTCATTGAGTGTCTTGACCAGTACTTCATGGCCAACGAACTGGACAAGGCTGAGACGGCGGTCAAGCGCAAGGTGATTCTCCTCACCATATGTGGGTCTTCGATATATGGCCTCTTCAAAAATCTGCTGGCACTGGACAAACCAACGGACAAGACTTACACAGAGCTGTGCATGCTGGTTCGGGAACACCTCAAGCTGAAGGAGAGCATCTTAATGCCCAGGTATCGCTTTTACATGCACCATCGCTCCGAGGGCCAGAATGTGGCGAGCTTTGTCACTGACCTAAGACGCCTTGCGGGACAGTGTGAATTTGCAGGATCTTTGGGGGAAATGTTGCGGGACTTTTTCGTGGTTGGAATCGGCCACAAGATCATTCTTCGCAAACTGCTGTCTGCCGAATCCCTAGATCTGAGCAAGGCCATCACGATAGCCCAGGCTTTCCTATCCATGAGTGACAACACGAAACAGATATCTTCACAGAATCGAAGCTCACCGGCAAGTACTGTGCATAAAATAATGCTTTCAGCAGGCAGAAATGTACATGGCAGGGCCCACATGACCGCAGAGGCCAGACCTAGACCTAGGGTGACTCAGAGTCCGCCGTGGGGCGTGAATGCGTATCCATTAACACCATGTTGGCGCTGCGGAGACAGTCATAGAGCCCATCAATGTCGATTCAAGCACTATGTGTGCAATGGTTGTGGAACAATGGGACACCTCCAGCAAATGTGTAAACGACCTGTGACTCATCATGTGGCAGAGTCAAGAGAGGACGACCGATACAGCGAGCTGAACGAGCAGGAGAGGCAACTCAACCTGAGGATGAAGAGGAAGTATATGGGATACACACTTTCACCACCAAAAGCCCTCCGATAATGTTAAAAGTTAAACTCAACGGCACTCCAGTCACCATGGAATTGGACACGGGGGCGAGTCAATCAATAATGAGCCAGAAGGCATTCAAGAGGCTGTGGAGCGACAGAGCACAACGACCCAAGCTGATCCCGATTCAGGCAAAGCTGCGCACCTACGCCAAGGAACTTATACCAGTTATTGATAGTGCGGACATGAGAGTATCCCATGAGGGAGCAGTGCATGATTTACCACTGTGGATTGTTTCAGGTGATGACCACGAGACGAGAGAGCGTCCAGACCATGGGATGTCGCCGCAACGAAACAGAGGCATGTGATGCCCAGCAAGGAAGACGACTGGGCTTCGGGAAAAGGTAAAGGAGCGACCGCTAAGAAGGCCAGGAACCCACTACGCTCCAATAAGTTGTTTGCACTGTGTAACCCATGTGAGCGCTCTTTCGCGGCCAATGATGTATTATCATATGGGGTCAGGCATGTTGTACAGCAAGCCAAACTAGCGGGCCAACCCCAACCGGTTGTATATGTATCCAATAAGTTAACCAAAGCAGAAGCCTGTGTTCAAGTGACAAAAGAGACGAACCGAAGAGCGTCCCAATATTTGCTCGAGTCAGACAAGCTGCCTATCTCACAGATTTGGGAGAGCAGAGGCACCATTATCAATGCTTTGTTTCGAATATGTCTAACACTGTCTGTGCACTGTAACATGATCCGCCATGGGCCAGGCACTGAGAACGCGCTAATGCCCTCAGTTGCCTAGCATTGCCCACCACCGGGGTGGAAACGGCGCAGCCTGCAGACCAGCTCGTTGTTTTGGAAGTGCTAGAAAGCGAGGGGTCAACCATAACGGCTCCAGTTTAGGACCTGGACCAGCCAGGATCCCACGTTACCGCCTGTTAACGGGGAACCGCTAGACGGGATGTTGCAGCTTATCCATCGCAAAGATGGATTGCTCATCCCATCAGATTGGCCCCTATGGGGCAACCCTGCAACGTTATAAAGAAAGGCAGGGAGGCTACACTCAGTGCGGGGCCTCCATACCATGGCCCAGGATCCACAGGGAGCACCCGGCCTCCCGCCACTACTAAAGGTCTCAAGGCCATATCGGCCATCCTGGGTGTAGTGCATGTAGGCACCTTTAGTAATGACTCCACGAGGCAGGGTATGATGCTTAAACTGTGTAGACCTGTAGATCTTTATTTTCAGCTCCTGAGTGACGACAACAAGCTGTGAATCCCTTTATATACTTGGTTACCTGCCGTGTGCAGGTAATCCTTAGGTCTCCAGCAGCCGCACCCTCTGGTGTACAGGTAAGGTGTGTACAGTATAAGGGTACATTCAGTGTGGCATAACAGTGTTACAGACATCACATAGTAAACAGGCACAACAGGCACAATACACAACACTGGGCTTGCCAGACCTTAGGGTCAGCGACAATAGTCCGGAGCGGGCAGCCCAAATCATAAAGCCAAGCACCACATGTGTCACGGTAGACTCCCTACTGACCCGGCTATCTCGGGTGCTACGCAGTCACCGGACAGAATCACTGAGAACCGAATGCTATCAGCAGAGAATGTACCATGATCGCACGGCTCTTCCACAAGACATCAGAATAAATGATGTAGACCATGTTCAGGGCCCCAGATGAGCTGCTAGCAATGTATTAGCCAAAGAGGGGAATGGAGTGTTTGTGATGAAATTGGAGTGTTTGTTGTGAAACCATGTAATGGGCAAACGCAGAAAGCATTTGGACCAGACCAAACTGCGAACGACAGATATCCAGGAACCACTGTGAAAGGACTTGGCCCCCAGCAACCCACTAACATAATCGACCTCGCAATCAACCACGAGGATGAACGCACCATGCCCGTCAGTCCGATCAGGCCAGCCGCGCAGCCGTGCAGCAATGATCCGACCAACTCTCCCATACCAGGACTTCAACTCAGGCGATTGACCCGCGAACGCAGAGCGCCAGATCGCCTCAACTTGCAAATAACTTGTACATAAGACTTGGGGGGGGGGGAAGTGTAAACCTCACCAATATTTAAGACTTGCCACCAGGGGGCACACCTGTGGGAGACCTAAGGGTCACCTGTGCACCCTGGGCAAGCAGATATAAAAGGTCATCCACCATGCTGCTTCCTGACTCTGGAGTCTGAATAAAGAGACCAAGGTCACAACAGTTTGAGCTTACAATACAGTCTTGTGGAGTTATTCTGAACATAACAGAAAGAAAAAAAAGAGAGAGAAAGAGTGAAAGACAGATAAACATTTATATAGCACCTTTCAAAACCTCGGGACATCACAAACTGCTTTGCAGCCAATTGAGTACTTTTGAATTGTAGTCACAGTTGTAATGTAGGAAATACGGCAGCAAATTTGAGCACAGCAAGGTCAAACAGCAATGAGATGATGACCAGATAATGTTTTAATGATGTAGGTTGAGGGATAAATATTGGCCAGGACACCGGGGAGAACGTCCATGCTTTTTTGAAATAGCATTCAGGGGATCTGACAGGGAAGATGGTTTATCATCTCTTTCTATAAACAGCACTTCCGACAACGCAGCACTCTCTCAGGAGTGTCAACCTATATTATGTGCTCAAGTCCAGAGAGTGGGACTTGAACCTTCTGACTCGGAGATGGGAATGCTACCCACCGAGCCACAGCTAACACCAGAGACATATGTCCGAACAAAGGAAAAGTCAAGGACAAGCCAACATCATCATCATCATAGGCTGTCCCTCGAACGAGGATGACTTGCTTCCACATGAGTTCACAAATGTTTCAATGAAGGACCCGATATTCCAGTCCTGAATTCCAGTTAAAAGGCTGGAAGATGCCTGTGCGTGGATTTTTTTAACATGTGGTGACCGTTGCACATCAGCCACCACATGGGCTTGACAGAGCTAGGCCTTTATCCAATGGCAAGGATTAACCAAGACGACTGGAGACCTGCTCTGCTGCACGGACCTAGTGTGCACACATATCGCAGTGTGGACTGGCCCATGCTGCCCCGGGCCCTTGGCTCTTCTGGGCCCCGAACAAGGATAAGTAAAGGCCATTTGGCTGACTGGTGCTCATTCGCCCAGTACCCTAACTCTCCCATTATCCACCTACATCTTGAGTGCACCTCATGCTTTTGCCTGTACTATCCCACCCAAAACATTACTTCAACCATTAGCACTCTGCGAGTAGAGGACTTTTCCCCCCCAACATCTGCTTTAAATATCCTGTTCACTAAAAATGATACTGAAACTTAGCCCGAGCTATGTGCCATGAAATTAGTGACTTTTTCCAGATATTTTTACAGCCACAAGATGTTATGAAATAGCATACACATTAGCAGCATCCTGTGGCAGTATGAAGGAGAAATCAATTTCAATTTGTTCCTGTCAATGTGTTGGCAGATGGTGGACAGCAAGGTTGCCAGCATAATGAGGTAAATAGCATAGGAGGAAATCAGTTCCCGTTATTGTTATGATATTGTGTGAAGGTTGTGTGCAAATTTAGGGCACAGTCTTGAGGTGTGACTAACATATATAAAGAGATAGACAAACACCCTTCCTGATGCAATATCTTGCTCGTATACATTTATACACATGAGGTGAATGTCTTTTCAGGATTTAACCAGCTAGGGTGCTCAAGAAGAGAAAGACTAAGCAGGTATCTCAACATTCTTTCTCGTACTTAGAGATTGGCGAGCATGGTGCCAATTTTTTGGGTGCAACCATGACAATGTTGACAGAAGTGTTCCCCCAACTCTGCAGTACTCAAGATCGGCCCCCCGCCCTTCACCTGCCCTGTTGCCACTCCCCACCCCTCCTCTCCTCTCCTCTCCTCTCCTCTTCTCACCTCACCTCACCTCACCTCCTCACCTCACCTCACCTCACCACCCGGAACTTACCTTCGCGCC
This sequence comes from Pristiophorus japonicus, assembly GCF_044704955.1. Lineage (NCBI taxonomy): Eukaryota > Metazoa > Chordata > Chondrichthyes > Pristiophoridae > Pristiophorus > Pristiophorus japonicus. The sequence goes on from NC_091991.1 coordinate 29,600,307, forward strand.
TGTTCCCATGAGGTGTTTCTGTTCTTCAACATCCTTCAGCCTCTTTTCATTGAATGTAGTATACTCTTGTTTCTGTTTTTTCCTTCTAGAATGCATTATCTCACACTTTACCACATTAAACTGCATGTCTGCCCATTATGCTAACCTTTCTATCTCTTTCTGAAGTCTTTTACTGTCCTAGCTGTTTGCCAACAGCCCTACTTTGTGTTATGAGCAAATTTGAATATTGTACTCCATATGCCCAAGCCCAAATTATCTACAATATAATGAGAACAAAACCCAACACTGACCCTGGAGTACATTGCTTCCAGTCATTCTCCAATTCAAACAACCCCAATTGACCCTAATCTTATTTTCCTTTTAGTCAACCAATTTTCGATTCATGGTGCTGCATTTTCTCTTATACTATACACCTGAATTTTACAAGCCTCCTGTGAAATAACTTATTGACCACTTTTTAAAACACACACCTACTTGTGATGCACGAATAGAGAGACCGAGGGGTATTTCTGCATAAATCGTTGAAGGTGGCAGGGCAGACTGAGAAAGCAGTTAAAAAGGCTTATGGGATCCTGGGCTTCATAAATACAGGTATAGGGCCAAAATTCACCATCCCCAAAGGGACGGCTACCGCGGGTTTGGGCATCCGATCAAAAAAAATCGATCAGCGAAATTCAGGCATAAAAAAGGTGGGATTTTTCCCGGCAGTGCCCCCGCAAGGTTCTCCAGTCGGTGCACATACACAACACTGCTGGAGGTTTGCCATGATCGGGTCCGTTTCTTGTAGTAAATAGTTTGTAATTGTTTTGGCTCCATTAAAGCAGCTGAGTGCTGTTCAGAGGTTTTCACACACTTTTGTACAACTTTCAGATCTGACTGTTTTATGGAGGCCTGTAGGCCTCATTGTGGGCTGCAGAATCCTACTTGGCAGGGTTCACCCTGGGATGGGAGGAGTGTTGGGAGGGTGACACCTGGTACACATGGTCAGAAGCAGGACGGCACGCAGGAGAAGGCGTCGCTGTCAGCACCGTGCAGAGAGGCAGCGGGCAAGGGAGGCAGCAGCCATGGCTGCCCAACTGAGAGAAGGGCGTGCAGATGTGTGCAGATCTGCAACTAGAGAGGGTGGCCAGCAGGGAGATAGCATCAGGAGGAGGGTGAGGGATGCTGAACCTCCCTCCCCCCTCCAAATACTGGCAGAGGAGCCTTTCCAGCAAGAACCTCCACACGAGCCTGAGAATGAGGAGGGTCTTTCCAGTCTGCCACTGCAGATATTGACAACATCTCCCAATTCTCGGCACATTGGTGCATCCAGCAGGTCACAGATGCACTGTACAGGAGAAGAGTCCAGGACATCTCCTTCCCGCTGACAAGGGACAAATAGGTGGAGCGGCTGGCCGGATTTGCTCGAATAGCAGGCTTTCTGATGGTGCAAGGTGCCATTGACTGCACACAGGTTGGGCTGAGGGCACCACAACATCACCCCGACATCCTAGGGGGAGTGTTTGCCAGTGCTGTTGGGGAGGGGTTAAACTAATATGGCAGGGCGATGGGAACCTACGCAGGGAGATGGAGGAAAGTAGAATGGGGGCAGAAGCAAAAGATAGAAGAAAAGTAAAGGTGGATGGCAGAGAAACACAAGGCAAAAAGCAAAAAGGGCCACATTGCAGCAAAATTCTAAAGGGGCAAAGTGTGTTAAAAAGACAAGCCTGAAGGCTCTGTGCCTCAATGCGAGGAATATTCATAATAAGGTGGACGAATTAACTGCACAGGCAGCAATTAAGGAATATTATATATAATTGGCATCATGGAGACATGTCTCCAGGGTGACCAAGGCTGGGAACTCAACATCCAGGGGTATTTAACATTCAGTAATGATAGACAGAAAGGAAAAGGAGGTGGAGTAGCATTGCTGTTTAAAGAGGAAATTAACGCAATAGTAAGGAAGGACATTAGCTTGGATGATGTGGAATCTGTATGGATGGAGCTGCGGAATACCAAAGGGCAGAAAACGCTAGTGGGAGTTGTGTACAGACCACCAAACAGTAGTAGTGAGGTTGGGGACAGCATCAAACAAGAAATTAGGGATGCATGCAATAAAGGTACAGCAGTTATCATGGATGACTTTAATCTACATATAGATTGGGCTAACCAAACTGGTAGCAATACAATGGAGGAGGATTTCCTGCAGTGTATTAGGGATGGTTTTCTAGACCAATATGTCGAGGAACCATCCAGAGGGCTGGCCATCCTAGACTGGGTGATGTGTAATGAGAAAGGACTAATGAGCAATCTTGTTGTGCGAGGCCTCTTGTGGAAGAGTGACCATAATATGGTAGAATTCTTTATGAGGATGGAGAGTGACACAGTTAATTCAGAGACTAGGGTCCTGAATTTGAGGAAAGGTAACTTCGATGGTATGAGACGTAAATTGGCTAGAATAGACTGGTGAAATATACTTAAAGGGTTGACGGTGGATAGGCAATGGAAAACATTTAAAGATCACATGGATGAACTTCAACAATTGTACATCCCTATCTGGAGTAAAAATAAAACGGGGAAGGTGGCTCAACCGTGGTTTACAAGGGAAATTAAGGATAGTGTTAAATCCAAGGAAGAGGCATATAAATTGGCCAGAAAAGGCAGCAAACCTGAGGACTGGGAGAAATTTAGAATCCAGCAGAGGAGGACAAAGTGTTTAATTAGGAGGGAGAAAATAGAGCATGAGTGGAAGCTTGCTGGTTTCTATAGATATGTGAAGAGGAAAAGATTAGTGAAGACAAATATAGGTCCTTTGCAATCAGATTCAGGTGAATTTATAATGGGGAACAAAGAAATGGCAGACCAGTTGAACAAATACTTTGGTTCTGTCTTCACTAAGGAAGACACAAATAACCTTCCGGAGGTACTAGGGGACCGAGGGTCTAGTGAGAAGGAGGAACTGAAGGAAATCCTTATTAGGCGGGAAATTGTGTTGGGGTAATTGATGGGATTGAAGGCCGATAAATCCCCAGGGCCTGATAGTCTGCATCCCAGAGTACTTAAGGAAATGGCCCTAGAAATAGTGGATGCATTGGTGATCATTTTCCAAAAGTCTATCAACTCTGGATCAGTTCCTATGGACTGGAGCGTAGCTAATGTAAAATCACTTTTTAAAAAAGGAGGGAGAGAGAAAACGGGTAATTATAGACCGGTTAGCCTGACATAAGTAGTGGGGAAAATGTTGGAATCAATTATTAAAGATTGAAATAACAGTGTATTTGGAAAGCAGTGACAGGATCGGTCCAAGTCAGCATGGATTTATGAAAGGAAAATCATGCTTGACAAATCTTCTGGAATTTCTTGAAGATGTAATTAGTAGAGTGGACAAGGGAGAATCAGTGGATGTGGTGTATTTGGACTTTCAAAAGGCTTTTGACAAGAGATTGGTGTGCAAAATTAAAACACATGGTGTTGGGGTAATGTACTGACGTGGATAGAGAACTGGTTGGCAGACAGGAAGCAGAGAGTCGGGATAAACGGGTCCTTTTCAGAATGACAGGCAGTGACTAGTGGGGTGCCGCAGGGCTCAGTGCTGGGACCCCAGCTATTTACAATATACATTAATGATTTAGATGAAGGAATTGAGTGTAATATCTCCAAGTTTTCAGATGACACTAAGCTGGGTGGCGGTGTGAGATGTGAGGAGGATGCTAAGAGGCTGCAGGGTGACTTGGACAGGTTAGGTGAGTGGGCAAATGCATGGCAGATGCAGTATAATGTGGATAAATGTGAGATTATCCACTTTGGTGGCAAAAACACGAAGGCAGAATATTATCTGAATGGCGGCAGATTAGGAAAAGGGGAGGTGCAATGAGACCTGGGTGTCATGGTACATCAGTCATTGAAAGTTGGCATGCAGGTACAGCAGGCGATGAAGAAGGCAAATGGTAAGTTGGCCTTCATAGCTAGGGGATTTGAGTATAGGAGCAGGGAGGTCTTACTGCAGTTGTACAGGGCCTTAATGAGGCCTCACCTGGAATATTGTGTTCAGTTTTGGTCTCCTAATCTGAGGAAGGACGTTCTTGCTATTGAGGGAGTGCAGCGAAGGTTCACCAGACTGATTCCCGGGATGGCTGGACTAACATATAAGGAGAGACTGGATCGACTGGGCCTGTATTCACTGGAGTTTAGAAGGATGAGAGGGGATCTCATAGAAACGTATAAGATTCTGACGGGACTGGACATGTTAGATGCAGGAAGAATGTTCCCGATGTTGGGGAAATCCAGAACCAGGGGACACAGTCTAAGGATAAGGGGTAAGCCATTTAGGACTGAGATGAACAGAATCTTCTCCACTCAGAGAGTTGTTAACCTGTGGAATTCCCTGCCGCAGAGAGTTGTTGATGCCAGTTCATTGGATGTATTCAAGAGTAAGTTAGATATGACCCTTACGGTTAAAGGGATCAAGGAGTATGGAGAGAAAGCGGGAAAGGGGTACTGAGGTGAATGATCAGCCATGATCTTATTGAATGGTGGTGCAGGCTCGAAGGGCTGAATGGTCTACTCCTGCACCTATTTTCTATGTTTCTATGTTTCTATCTTTGTGAATCGCAAAGGCTTCCACTCGCTGTGGTTGTTGTCTGGGATCTACAGCTGTCCTTCTAGGACGTGCTGGAACACCTATGGGCCTAGAAGGGCTGACTGCAGACTGACCAGCACCCACCTGGGAGGGTGTGTCATCACATGTATGGAGGTGCCTGACACCTCCCCTGCAATCTCCCTCCATGCATTATGTACTGGTGGTCTGCCAAGTCTCCCCCACATCGGCAAACAGTATTCTTCTGTGAGGATAGACACATCAACATCAGTGTTCTCGATCAGGTCAACATCCCCAGCATTGAAGCACTGACCACACTTGACCAGCTCCGTTGGGCGGGCCACATCGTCCGCATGCCCGACATGAGACTCTCAAAGCAAGCGCTCTATTTGGAACTCCTACACCGTAGGCGAGCCCCAGGAAACGTTTCAAGGACACTCTCAAAGCCTCCTTGATAAAGTGCAACATCCCCACCGCCACCTGGGAATCCCTGGCCCAAGACCACCCTAAATGGGGGAAGAGCATCCGGGAGGGCACTGAACACCTCGAGTCTCATCGCCGAGAGCATGCAGAAAATAAGGGCAGGCAGCAGAAGGAGGGTACGGCAAACCAGACTCCCCACCCACCCTTTCCTTCAATGACTATTTGTCCCACCTGTGACAGAGACTGTAATTCCCATATTGGACTGTACAGTCACCTGAGAACTCATTCTTGGAGTGGAAGCAAGTCTTCCTCGATTTCGAGGGACTGCCTCTGATGATGATCCACACTGTCCATCAGTGTCTTTAGCTCCATATCAGTGAACCTTTTGGCTCTCCTTGCACCTCTCACACCAGCCATCCTTCCAGACTCCTTCCAAACACCTTCACCCCTCAGGGCCTTGCTGCAAACCTTGGCCTTTAAAAAGGCCAGTGAGCAGCTGGCTCATTAGAAACCCTTACCTGCATACTGAATTTCTCCGTGGTGATAACGCTCAAATTAAGACAACCAAACCGTTGAAAAATTCACTTTGGAACGGTTTATCAGCACTGGAATCCATTTGTTCACTTTTGGAGCTGAATATGGGTGGCCCAGTCACGAAAACATTTTGGCGCAAATGGCCACAAAAAAGATGGAGGGAGCACCAGCTTTGCAGCAGTGCTGAATTTCGGGCCCATAGAGTACAAAAGTGTGGAAATTATAATGAACCTTTATAAAACACTGGTTCGGCCCCAACTGGAGTATTGTGTCCAATTCTGGGCACTGCACTTTAGGAAGGATGTGAAGACCTTAGAGCAGCTGCAGAAAAGATTTATGAGAATGGTTCCAGGGATGAGGGACTTCAGTTACGTGGATAGACTGGAGAAGTTGGGGTTGTTCTCCTTGGAGCAGAGAAGATTGAGAGGAGATTTGTTAGAGGTGTTCAAAATCATGAGGGGTCTAGAGTAGATAGAGAGAAACTGTTCCCATTGGCGGAGGCTTGAGAACCAGAGGACACAGACTTAAGGTGATTGGCAGAAGAACCAAAGGTGACGTAAGGAATAAGTTTTTTACGCAGCGAGTAGTTAAGATCTGGAATGCACTGCCTCAAAGGGTGGTGGAGGCAGACTCAATCTAAAATGGAGTTGGATAAGTATCTGAAGGAAAAACATTTTCAGGGCTACGGGGAAAGGGCGGGGGAGTAGGCCTAGCTGAGATTCAGCACGGGCTCGACGGGCCAAATGGCCTTCTTCCGTGCTATGATTCCATGATTCTATGCTATTATACTGCATTTGCTTTATCCATCCAATTGGTAATTTCTTCAAAAACTTGTCAAACTGGACTTTAATTTAACAAATCCACGCTGACTGTCCTTGATTATCTTATGTATTTCTAAATGCTGACAAATCTGATGCCAATTTATGAGCGCACCCGTATTTAGCATGAAAAAGGGAAAAAGCTGCTTTGCAGCCCTTGGAGCAGCGCTAAGTATGAAGACCTGCAAAAAAGGTAAGTTAAAGTTTCTATTTTTTTATTATTTTGCGGTGCTTCGTTAGTTAAGTGTCTTGTGAATGTTTTGTGATTTTTTATTTTTTGTTTTTTGCTATTTCTTTTTCGGTGTTTTTCCCCCTCCCTAGGCCCAACTCGCAGCGATATCGGCCTCGGAGTAAAGTTGAAAAAAATTTGCGGTTTGCGTCGTGAATCCTTGTACAATGCCAATTTTTACCGCTGCGCAAATTGAAGCCTGAATTTACTGCCTCATAGCGATAGCATTGCCATAACGATAATTTGGACAAAAAAATACAATTATCACCGAGAACCGAATTTCTAGCCCTAAGAGTTTTTGTACAATTGACGTTAGATTAACTGGTCTATGGTTACCCAGTTTATACTTTTCTCCTAACCTGTCTGTCTCGTTGTAGGTTTTACATATAGCATACATTTGTAGATGTCACATCTCAAAAGGTATCACACAGCAATTAACTCAATACAGTAGCATTCGAATAATTCTCATTCGCTGTTCACTTGTTTGCTAAGTGGGTATTCCTTGCTGCTGATGTTACCTCATCTGCAGTAAACTGCCACAACTTGCATGTAGGGGCAGATGCTGTGACTCTGTTCCCAGCGCAACGTCTCACTCAATGGGGAATTGAGAATCTGCTGTGGAGGTCCTTTAATAATATACATTTTCTATATAAATTATATTTTCCCATTAGTGTACTAAAAATTGAACTAAGTACAGTACTCAGTTGTGGGATGTACTGTTCCCTGTAAGATATCCAGTGCAATGCCTCACATTGTATTGAGTTTTCACTTGAAATGTAGTAGTGTTTAAAATAATGTAACGCAGTACAAATGCAGAGGAATGAAATGTCACTTCATCAATCCTACTGATTTCCTTTATTTTTAAATTATCATATGGATTCATCACATCTAATTGACATCCTTTATTGATTTAGTATCAGAGCATTGCAATTTAACCTCTGTATAGTGCCCTGCATATTGCTCCGCTTGTCTTTATCTTGCTGCGCAGTCAGTAGAATTTAGGGAAGCAAGGTTTGGTTCATTAGGATAGATATTTCAATAGATAAAAGGTCAGGCACTTGGAGCCCTTTTGTGACCTGGATGCATGGAAGAACCAATGGTGAGCTAAAGAGGTGTGGCTGCTGAATCTGTCAGTTGTAGAATGTAATCGCTGCAGTGCACTGCAAAGGTTAAACGCAATGGTTGTTTTAACTCTGGGCGGTACAGTATATTGTAAATATTTCAATAGGATTATCATCATCAATAAGGGTGATCAAAGGCACAAGCCACTAAAGGAAGACAATGCTTTGCTGGCTGCAAAGTACAAAGCAGCAGTACTTTTTGTGTGTGTTAAGGAAGGAGATTCTGGGGAAGTCCTTTCTCTTCAAAGTATTCACGCATTTTATAGAAGAAAACAGCAACCTATGCGGAATCATTTTTGACATTTCAGTGAAAGGTTAACTTTCTTACCTCAGCCGTGGCTTAGTGGTAGCACCCTCGCCTCTGAGTCAGAAGGTTGTGGGTTCAAGTCCCACATAAATCCAGGCTGATACTCCAGTGTAGTACTGAGGGAGTGCTGCACTGTGGGAGGTGCTGTCTTTTGGATGAAACGTTAAACTGAGGCCCCAGCTGCTCGCTCAGGTGGATGTAAAAGATTTTATGGCATTATTTCGAAGACAAGCAGGGGAGTTCTCCCCAGTGTCCTGGCCAATATTTATCCCTCAATCAACATAACAAAAACTGTTTATCTGGGTCATTATCACATTGCTGTTTTTGGGAGCTAACTGTGCACAAATTGGCTGCTGCATTTCCCACATTACATCAGTGACTGTACTCCAAAAGTACTTCATTGGCTGTAAAGCACTTTGAGACATCCGGTGGTCGTGAAAGGTGCTATATAAATGCAAGTCTTTCTTTTTACTGGCATAGGGATCTCATGTCAGATCTCCCTCTCTACCAGCTATAGAATACAAAGCAAAATTAACATAAATTATAATTCTTTTCAAAGTTTAATGGAGAGGTTTAATACAGTAGCTTTGATGTACAACAGTGAAATAGAATACTTGGGTTGGCGTTTGTTTTTATAGTGAGAATGAAAAATGAGAAGCATAAGAAAAAAATTAAACAACTTTGCATCCTTCTTTCTTCACCAAAAATCTCTGCAATGGTACTTAGTATTATTAAAAAGATTTAGGTGAAATAAGGGAGGAAAATTTCCACAGGGTTGTCCTGATCTTATAGGAAGGTAGGAACAGTAGGCCATTTAGGGGCTCAAGCATATTCTGCCATTCAAGGAGATTGTGGCTTTTGTTTTCATTCATTCATGGGATGTGGGTGTCGCTGGCAAGCCCAGCATTTCTTGCCCATCCCTAATTGCCTGTGAGAAGGTGGTGGTGAGCTGCCTTCTTGAACTACTACAGCCCGTGTGGTGAAGGTGCTCCCACAGTGCTGTTAGGGAAGGAGTTCCAGGATTTTGACCCAGCAACAATGAAGAAACAGCAATATATTTCCAAGTCAGGATGGCGTGTAACTTGGAGATGAACTTGCAGGTCGTTATAAAGGCTAACATTCCAATAGGCATTTTGATTTATTTTTTGTACGTCACCACTACATTTTAGTGATCTGTGTGCGTCGGCCCTAAACTTCTCCCACTGTAACTTTGCGACATTTCTCCAGGATTTCCACAGATTGCTCATCAAATTTATGGCAGGAGGTTGGGAGAGCCCCTTTAGAAATTTAATGTGCACATATTTAAATTCAATGCTTATTTTTGAGCATGCTCTCCATACTTGAATAATAATCTTCCAGGATTTCCCTCCTTTGTGTTAAACCAGTTTCTACTTTTTTGGTCTTACTCAAATGAGACTAGCAAGGCCACATTTATTGTCCATCCCCAGTTACCCTGAGAAGGTGGTGGAGGGACTTCTCCTTCAACCACTGTAGTCCTTGTATTGGGAATTCAGAATATTGGCAAAGCAACAATGAAGATGCAGCAGCATATGTCCAAATCAGGAGGCGTGTGATTTGGAGAGATCTTGGAGGTAATCATAGAATCATAGATAATTACGACACAGAAGCAGGCCATTTGGCCCATTGTGTCCGTGTCGGTCGAAAAAGAGCTACCCAGCCTTAACCCACCTTCTAGCACTAGGTCCGTAGCCCTGTAGGTCATGGTTCTTTAAGTGCACATCCAAGTACTTTTTAAATGTTTCTGCCTCTACCATCCTTTCAGGCAGTGAGTTCCAGACTCCCACCACTCTCTGGGAGAAGAAATGTTTCCTCTTCTCCCCTCTAATCCTTCTACCAACTACTTTAAATCTATGCCCCCTGGTTATTGACCCCCTATTCTAAGGGAAATAGGTCCTTCCTATCCACTCTATCTAGGCCCCTTATAATTTTATGCACCTCAATTAAATCTCCCCACAGCCTCCTCTGTTCCAAAGAAAACAACCCCAGCCTTTCCTCATCGCTAAAATTTTGCAATCCTGGCAACATCCTCGTAAATCTACTCTGCACCCTCTCTAGTGCAATCACATCTTTCCTGTACTGCGGTGACCAGACCCGCACGCAGCACTCTAGCTGTGGCCTAACTAGTATTGTATGCAGCTCGAGCAGTAATGGTCTTCCCATGACATTGCTGCTCTTGTCCTTCTTGATGGCAACGGTGCCAAGAGTTCCCTGTTCAATCCCTGGATCTTGTTATCATTTACGTAGATATTTGACCTAGGTAAAGCTACACTCTGGACTGTAGAGGACACAAGAGCCACTCATGGGAGTGGTTGAGTGATGACTACTGAAATAAAGTAGCTAGCCTAAAACGCCAATATATAAAATAGCCCTTCTACCTATGTACATGTAATGCACTGGACAGTGCAGACATCCCATTCCTCCTCAATGGCTTGTTTAATCGAGAAGATGCACAGTCTCCTGGGAGAGAACGGAAATGTAGTGACTGTTCGACGACAGGCAAAACCACCCCGCAATCTGGTATTTATGAACGATGTCAATCCTCGCCTTGAAATCAATGATCCTCAGGTCGATTATCCATCAGATTAATGGCATTATTGGATTACCCTACAATCTAGTTGATGATCCAGGTTAACTCTAATTGACAAGTGCCGCTAAGTGGATGTTGATTTATTTTTTTATAAAAATGATTTAAAAAAATGCATAATGAAAGGCAGCAGGCAGCATTGTGCGGAGAGATAATATCGGACGCATCAATCCTGCACAAACACCAGAGGAAGACTGTTGTGCATTTGAAGGCTGAGAGTAACTAGAACAAGCTGAAATAGTCTGAATCTGTTTCCCCGCCCCAGTACATTTGGAATCAAAATCTGTGAAATTCCAGTTGAATCTCAGAGAAATTAGAATTTGCCTCTGACAACAAAAAAAAAGGACCTGCTCTTTGAAAATGGTAACCAAGTCTGTATAGTTGCTGGCGTTTTCGCTGCCGAAATCAGAGCCTGACAGAAGTATTGCGGGCATCAAGACCGACTGAGGCAGAGTGAACCCAAAGGGCATCAGCGCCCTAGTTTGACAAATATTTGCACTTCCAAGTGCAGCCTGTCTCAGAGCAGGGATTTAACTCCTCCTTACAAAAAAAATGCGCCTACCCCCGAGCCCACCCGAGCAGTAGGATTCTCTCCTTCCGAAGCATAGAAATTCTTATGACCCGTAGGTCCTTTGCTGTGCTGCAAGAGTTTGGCTGGGTTAGTTTTTTCTTCAAGCGCGCAATGCAGCTACAATCGACTGCTCCTAATGAGGTATTAGCATTCTGCAGCTCTCTCCAAAAACCACTCGCTTGCCCTCAGATCTTAGTCCCTTTTTTTCTGAAAGTAACACAGGATGCAGGCACGAGTTCTCAAATCCAGCAACCAAGACCGCGCTGCTTTTCGGGTTTTTCGGGAACCCGGGTTTCGGGTTTTCCCGGATTTCAGACAAGAAAATCAATAAAACCAGTAGACTAACTTCGGCTTATTTGAATGGATAAGAGAAACAACGAACACATGAAGTAGAATAAAGTCTATTATTGTAAGGCAAATATCGGGATAAAATAATATGCATTTAAAGTAAATGGACTATTTATTGCAAATGACAAACTGTACTGATCTGACAGCTTATTTGTTGAGGGCTGCACACCATTTAAAACACAGCGGCTAAACCGATAACTAGTCCGGCCCGCCGGTGTTTGGACAATAATTCCGGATTTTATTTTACTAAATATCAAATGGGATTTTCTCAAAAATGACTGGTTTTCACACAATTCCGATTTTCGGACAGTCGGATTTGAGACGTTGTACCTGTACTAGTTAAAATCTCCCCACTCAGACTGGAGAGGGTCTGGCCAGACTTGCCTCACAGGCAGAATTATGGGCAGTTTGTGATTTATTAGCGGCATGCAAGTCCTCAATAATTCCAGTGACATTGCGACATTTGCGATTTCATTAAGAATATATTGATTTTACACTATTGTTTTAATAAATGTGTTAATTCTTCCCCCTCTCTACCTTCTATTACTGTAAATCGCTGACATCTATTAAATTGTTAATTAAGTTGGGAATGTTCTCAACAGTGGTAATGTCGGGATTTAAATCTATTTGTTGTTTTTCCACCTTTTAGAATGGCCACTCCATTCCAGAAAGATTGATTTGCATTTATATAGTGCCGGTCACGACCTCAGGACGGCCCAAGGCGCTTTAAAGCCTATAAAGTAGTACTTTTTAAGTGTACTTTTTAAGTTGTGATGTAGGAAATGCGGCAGCCAATTTGCACACAGCAAAGTCCCACGAACAGCAATGTGATAATGACCAGATAATCTGGGTTTTTTTGTTATGTTGATTGAGGTTCTGCTGAGGGATTATGAGCAGGTGGGGGCCTAATTAAAAAGCAGAACGCACAAAGGTAATAATCTCTGGATCACCACCTGAGCCACGAGCAGGTTTGCTTAGGGTAAATAAGATCAGAGTGTTAAACACGAGGCTCAAAGACTGGTGTGGGAGAAATGGGTTTTGGCACCAGTACTGGGGTAAGAGGGAGCTGTTCCGTTGGGACGGGCTCCACTTAGACCGTGCTGGGACTAGAGTCCTGGCGAATCGAATAACTCGGGCTGTAGAGAGGGCTTTAAACGAATTAGTGGGGGGGGGGGGGAGGGTTAAGGTGAATGAAAATTTAAAAAGTCAAAGAATAAGGAGAAGGCAATAGAGCAGGGTAGCACTGGGGGAAATGAAAACCAGAGCATGACAGGAAGGGACAGAATGTCTAATCATAAAGGTGAATCAGAAAGTGTGGTCAAAGCAGGAAAAAATGTAAAAAAAAACAAATTTAAAAGCTCTTTATCTGAATACACACAGCATTCGTAACAAAATAGATGAGTTGAAGGCACAAATAGATACAAATGGGTCTGATCTGATAGCCATTACAGAGACGTTGTTGCAAGGTGACCAGGACTGGGAACTAAATATTCAGGGGTATTTGACAATTCGGAAGCACAGACAGAAAGGAAAAGGAAGTGGGGTAGCACTGTTAATAAAGGATGAGATCAGTGCGTTAGTGAGAAACGATATTGGCTCACAAGATCAAGATGTTGAATCAGTTTGGGTGGAGAAAAGGAATAATAAGTGGAAAAAGTCGCTGGTGGGCGCAGTCTGTAGGCCCCCTAACAGTAGCTACACTGTCGGACAGAGTATAAATCAAGAACTAATGGAGGCTTGTAAAAAAGGAACGACAATAATCATGGGCCGATTTTAATTTTCATATTAATTGGACAAAGCAAATTGGCCCGATAGCCTTGAGGAAGAGTTCATCGAGTGTATTCGGGATAGTTTCCTTGAACAATATGTTGCGGAACCAACCAGGGAGCAGGCTATCTTAGATCTGGTACTGTGTAATGAGACAAGATTAATAAACGATCATCTAGTAAAAGATCCTCTAGGAATGAGTGAACATAACATGATTGAATTTCAAATTCAGTTAGAGGGTGAGAAAGTTGGATCTCAAACCAGTGTCCTAAACTTAAATAAAGGAGACTACAAATAAGGGATGGTATCAAATTGAAAACAAGGGCCTATAATGAGGACAAGACTAGTGGGAGGCCAGACGATTGGGAAACTTTCAAAACCTAGCAAAGAATGACTAAAATCAGAATAAAGAGAGTAAACTAGCATGAAATATAAAAAGAGATAGTAAGAATTTCTATAGATACATAAAAAGGAAAAGAGTAGCTAAAGTAAATGTTGGTCCCCTAGAGGAAGAGACTGGGGAATTAATAATGGGAACAGGGAAATGGCAGAGACATTGAGCAAATATTTTGTATCAGTCTTCATGGTAGAAGACACTAAAAACATCCCAATAGTAGATAATCAAGGGGCTATAGGGAGGGAGTTTCTTCCTTTCTTGCTGCCATGCTCCACCTCACAGTCAACAAGCTCCCCACTGGAGTGGAACTAAACTAAAGAACCAGTGGGAACCTGTTCAACCTTCGCTGTCTCCAAGCCAGGTCCAAGACCTCTGCCATCGAGCTACAGTACGTGGACGATACCTGCATCTGCGCACATACAGAGGTTGAACTCCAGGACATAGTCGACGTATTTACTGAGGCGTATGAAAGCATGGGCCTTACGCTAAACATCCGTAAGACAAAGGTCCTCCATCAGTCTGTCCTCGCCACACAGCACTGCCCCCCCCACCCCCCGTCATCAAGTTCAAGGGGGAAAATAGAGTATGAGAGGAAGCTTGCTGGGAACATAAAAACTGACTGCAAAAGCTTCTATAGATATGTGAAGAGAAAAAGATTAGTGAAGTCAAATGTAGGTCCCTTGCAGTCAGAATCAGGTGAATTTATAATGGGAAACAAAGAAATGGCAGACCAATTGAACAAATACTTTGGTTCTGTCTTCACTAAGGAAGACACAAATAATCTTCCGGAAGTACTAGGGGACCGAGGGTCTAGCGAGAAAGAGGAACTGAAGGAAATCCTAATTAGTCAGGAAATTGTGTTATGGAAATTGATGGGATTGAAGGCCGATAAATCTCCAGGGCCTGATAGTCTGCATCCCAGAGTACTTAAAGAAGTGGCCCTAGAAATAGTGGATGGTGGTCCAGGATCCACGTAGATTTTGCCGGCCCCTTTCTAGGAAAGATGTTTTACTAGTTGTGGACGCTTACTCCAAATGGATTGAATGCATAATCATATCATCCAGCATGTCCACAGCCACCATTGAAAGTCTCCGGGCCATGTTTGCCACCCATGGCTTGCCCGATGTTCTTGTCAGCGACAATAGACCATGTTTCACCAGCTCGGAATTCAACGAGTTTATGACCCGCAATGGCATCAAGCATGTCAGGTCTGCTCCGTTTAAGCCCGCGTCTAACAGTCAAGCAGAGTGGGCAGTCCAAACTATCAAGCAGAGCATGAAACACGTGACGGACGGCTCCCTGCAAACCCTCTTGTCTCGCATTCTGCTCAGCTACCGTACGCAACCCACTCGCTCATCGGGATTCCCCCGACAGAATTGTTAATGAAGAGAGCCCTCAAAACCAGGCTCTCCCTAGTCTACCCGGATCTTAATGATCACATGGAAACCCGGCGACACCAGCAGAACATGTACCACGATCGCGCGGCTGTTTCACGTGACATTGATGTTAACGACCCTGTGTTTGTCCTGAATTACGGGCATGGTCCCAATTGGGTTGCTGGCACTGTTTTGGCCAAGGAAGGGAATAGGGTGTTTATAATCAAACTGGTAAATGGCCAAACGTGCAGAAAGCATTTAGATCAGGCCAAATTGTAATTTACTGACAACCAGGAATGACTTGAAGAGAACATCACCGTCAATGATCCACCAACACACACCCAACCAGCAATCGACCTCACAGTCAATCACGAGGATGAACCCACCGTTCCTGACAGTCCGGTCAGACCAGCCGCGGTGCAGTGCAGCAGTGGTCCGGCCAACTCACACACACCAGGGTTTGAACTTAGATGATCAATCAGGGAGCGAAGGGCTTCGGATTGCCTCAACTTGTAAATAACTTGTACCAAAGACTTTGGGGGGGGGAGTGATGTTATGTATGTAACTATGTAATACTTGCCACCAGAGTGCGCGACTGTTGGAGTCCTAATGGTCACCTGCACACATGTGCAGGGCCAGTATAAAAGGTTGGCTGCTATGTTGTTTAGGTACTTTGAAGTTGTAATAAAGAAGACTAAGGTCACATTAAGTTTAGCTCACAGTACTCAGTCTCGTGGAGTTCCTCTATACACAACAGTTTGTAAGGTATCCTGTTACATCACTAGAGAGGTGATAAGGTGCTTCATCAATTCAAACTCTCCTTTCTTAAAGAGGAGGCAGTATGTGAAAGTTGTGTGGATCTGATAGAAGACTTTGGGCTCGATATTCCGTTGCCCCCCTGGTGGGGGCGCTAACTTTTGAAAAGTGAGAAAAGTATCGCCGGGTGATAATCCTTTTTTCATCCCAGGAATTTCAGTTTTAGCGCTCAAAGAGGGAAGTGAGGTGCTAAAGCAAGTGCTACCGCTTCTCTTAGGGTGCTAAAGTGTCATCATAGGCAGTCCCTCGAAACGAGGATGACTTGCTTCCACGCCGAAAAGGGATGAGTTCACGGTGTTTCAATGAAGGACCTAATATTCCAGATCCCGAACTACATCCTGAAGGGTGGAAGATGCCTGTGCGTGTATTTCTTTAACGTGTGGTGGCCGTTGCACACCAGCCACCACACAGGCTTGACAGAGCTAGGTCTTGGTCTAGTGGCAAGGATTAATCAACACGACTGGAGATCAGCTCTGCTGCACGGACCTAGTGCACACACATATCACAGTGTGGGCTGGCCCGTGCTGCCCCTGGGTCCTCGTCCCTCCTGGGCCCCGATCACATCCCTCTATGAACTCTTGCCGTTCCTTCGCCCCGACCTCACCACTCCTGCTGTACCTGCCCGCACTGCAATCAGCCGTCGCCCTCCTGCAGCAGCACGCGCTGCTCCCTGCCGTGGTATGCCGCCGCATGCTACTCGCTCTAATGGCCCTGGCCTGCTGATAGTCTTGCAGGCCGGGACCGCGCCTATGGGAGGATGAATTATGAATATGTGTGAGAGGGGCGGTAGTGCAGAGCACTGAGCAATGTTCAGTGCAGTGCTGCCGGCATCAGAGGCTCCTTCACTCGCTTAAAGGGAAGGGCCAATGGTGGTTTGCAGCATGGTTCTTCTTACTTCTGCGGGGCCAGAGGATCTGTGCGGCTTCCATTACAGAGAGTGGAGGGCTGAGGCATCACGCAACAATCAGCTGTCAAAAACATTCAGCAAGCACCAAATGGGTGCGAAGAGCAAATTCTGCTCTACCTCACCACCACTGCCTTGAATTAGCACAGCCCAAGTGACAACGCCTCCTGTTGCTGCCATTGTTCATACTCGGCGATGCAGCAGGGGGCGGGAGTGAATATCACATCCGAGGTGGTAACGGGGCGCTACGCACCGGATGATGACACGATCTATGGGGCGCAAGAGAGCGAGGCGGTAAGTGTTAGTGCCAGTGCAAAACCGCCAGGAATGTTCACGGGCGTCAGTGATCTCGTCACGCCAGGTCAGTGACCCCTGAGCACCCCGTTACCACTCCTCACAGGCGCTAACGAGAGGCGCAAAGCCGCCAAATTTCTCCCCCAATGTTTTACAAATCTGAAAAAGCATTGAAAGTTTGGTGAAAGAGAAGAGAACTTCATTTAGATGGTTCAATAAATTTTTTTGAGTTTTATTTCGATTAACAAGATTTGTTGTTAAATTGGTCCCAAAATATTCTAATGAATACTTTTTTGACACCGGTATATGTATTTTTATCAGTCATTCTCCCTTGGCATTGCACATGGGTGGTTATGGCCAAGTGTAGCTTTCAGATGAAGCAGGATTAGCAGACAACAACAACAACAACAACACCTTATATTTATATCGTGCCTTTGATGTAGTAAAACATCCCAAGGCACTTCATAGGAGTTTTATAAGACAAGAAAATAAATTTGACACCTAGCCAGATAAGAAAAAGTTGCGGCAGATGACCAAAAGCTTGGTCAAATATGTAGGTTTAAGGAGTGTCTTGAAGGAGGAAAGAGACGTAGAGAGGCGGAGAAGTTTAGGGAGGGAGTTCCAGAGCTTAGAGCCCAGGCAGCTGAAAGCCAGGAATAATTTGACTAGGAAATGCAGCCATAATTCTATCCGCATTTTAGCGTCATAAATTCTGACCTCATTTTTATATTTCCTTTGTAAATTTCTATGTCCACATTGCCCATTTAAATTTGCTACGTCAAATGTCACCTGTAATGAGATACTTACAAGGTTTGGCCACAAGGTGGTGCTGTATTATCTTCCTCCCCACAAAACACTCAAAGTACTTTCTGAAAAGATAACTATTGTGCCATTTTTTTGCCTCAATAATTGTAGTTTCCAATTTCTAAAATAAGGTTGAAAACAATTTATTTTTAAATCAATAAATTGCATATTTACAAATGGAATGACTAAATTTACCCATTGTATTAGCTTCTGTGTATTATAATGCCTTAATGAAGTCTTCAGCCTCTCCCTAAGGTTTGAGCTTGACTTGGTATTTTTGGCCAGAGCTTTGCCTCTGTGAGCTGAATGCAGATTGTGCAATCTGCGAATGTGCAGTGTACCTAATCTTTCAGAGTGCTTCCATTTAATCAGCTGGATTTCTAGAATATTTTTTTTTCGTTTCTTGCTGATACCCAGGGTTATTTTTTTCACAATTAGTTGAAGGAAAACTAGAGAACAAATTTTTTAAATTTTATTTGGGTTGATAGTAATTTTTTGTTTAAAAAAGTGTGTATATGTCAGAGAGGGAGAGTAAGGGACAGATTTTGAGTACTACAGAGTTCAGAAAGCATAGTAAGCTAAGAGAGAGACAGACAGAAGGGGAACGGAAATTAAATGGGTTCTATAAAAGGTTGGTGATCCATCTACCAGGTTACCATCCAAGGTGCTGAAATTTGAAATTACGCGCAAAGTATATTTCTTCATCCTAATTTGAATTCTTTCTTTTAAGCACACATATGAATTGAATTTTGAAGCAAATAAAGTCTCTCGTTATCACCTTTCTTATGTTGGGAGTGTAAATATTTTAATTATTGACACTTATAAGACACAGAGAAAGACAGAGACAGATACAGTCATAGACAGAGTGTGTATTTCCTCATCCTAATTTGATTGCTCCAATTAAAAAATTAATGGGTTTAATTTTGAAATCAGGCAGAAATTCCCCAATTATCATCGCTGTCTTATTGAAAATGTAAACATTCTAATCACTAACAACTGTTAGATGAAAAAGAGCCACAGAGAAAAAGGAAGAGAAAGAAAGAGAGGGAGACAGACAGAAAGAGAAAAGAGAAAGAGAATGTCGCTTTTTCTCTTTGTTGCATTTGGTAAATGTTCAGCTCTCAGGCTCAATGGGAGCAGAGACCCATTATGACACCACCACCACAATGCTACTCACAAATTTCCCAGGTTCCTAAAATTTGAATAACTGTTCCCGCAGCTGCAGTAGAGGCAGGTCCAGCATAAGGATGCCATTGAGATGAGAGGAGGCATTCTTGGCCCTCCCACTTCAGGTCCTGTCAGTGTACCCATGGACACCCCAAAGTGCTGGAAGAGAGGCTGGTATTAAAATAGACCATAGGGTCTGCAGAGCAAACCAAGGATGAATGAGGGAGGAAGGTTAATTCTTGTGCCCCCACCCCAGAAGATCTTCAGTCTTTGGGGGCAGGGGGGAATCTTGTCATTGCTGGTGCCCAGCAGCAGTAAGCCAGTGGGCTCTGATGCTGGCATCCAAGAGGACGTGCAGCTTAGCTCCTGTGTCCATGCTGTTTCCAGTCTCCTGTTTCCATGATCCCAGTGCAAGGCCCTGCCAGACGACAGGCCTTCGCCCAGAGGGTCCCCACACCAGGAAAACGGAATAATCTCCTCCCCTCCCTCCCCCAACCCCGCCCCGCCCCCCCCCCCACCATTCCCCGCTACCACCATGGGTGCAACACACCTCAGGTATTCCAAATGAGCTTGGAGAAGAAAATCAGACCTTAATTTGCACTATTTTGTTTCATATTAGAAAACAAACCAGTTGAACTTTGAAACAGAAAAAAAAAATCTCTAACCACCTATATTTTGTTGAGAGCCAAAAATTAGAATTTACATTTTCTTACAGCTGTAAGATAGAAAGAGAGAGAGAGAGAGACGGGGAGAGAAAGAAAGACTGATGAATATAAGGATACATTTCCAGGAATCGCAAAATATCAAATTTAATATTTACAATATGATATGTCCTTACTATACAGTATAAATGCACACGAGGCCCATACTTGAGAGAAGGTCCCTCTGTGACCAGTTACCTTTATTACCAAGACCTCAAGTGATGAAGGTGGGTGGAGCTTCCCCTTTTATACCTGAAAGTCCAGGTTAGGAGAAAGTCTTATTGGGATCACAGGTTAAGTCTCTCTGGTGGTTTACACTCCCTTGTAAAGCGCCTGAGTTGGAGCTCCGGTTGTTGGGCGCTGGCCTGAGTGTCTGCTGTTTGCGGTGCCTCAGGCCTGTCCAGACTGCCCACAGTGACTGGGCTCTCCTCCACTTGGTTTCGGTGTTCGGTCACCTGTGGTGGAGTAAACTCTACGTCGTGTTCTTCCTCTGCTTCTTCTATGGGGTTGCTGAACCTCTTTGGTTTGATTCACGTGTTTGCAGCAGATTTTCCATTGGTAAATTTCACTATCAAAACCCTATTCCCCTCTTTGGCAATCACAGTGCCTGCAAGCCATTTGGGCCCTGCAGCGTAATTAAGGACAAAAACATGGTCATTGACATCAATACATCGCACCCTCGCATTCCTGTCATGGTAGTCATATTGTGACTGACGCCTGCTCTCAACAATTTCATTCATAGTGGGGTG
This sequence comes from Pristiophorus japonicus, assembly GCF_044704955.1. Lineage (NCBI taxonomy): Eukaryota > Metazoa > Chordata > Chondrichthyes > Pristiophoridae > Pristiophorus > Pristiophorus japonicus. The sequence continues at coordinate 29,620,814 of NC_091991.1, forward strand.
TATAAGGGATAACCTGGTTTTGAGCGTCCTTTTCATTAGTAGCTCTGCAGGTGGAACCTCTGTGAGCGAGTGTGGTCGGGATCTATTGGCCAACAGGAGGCATGATAAGTGGCTTTGTCGGGAACCCCCTTGGATTCTGAGCATCCCCTGTTTGATTATCTGCACTGCTCGTTTCGCCTGGCCGTTTGAGGCCGGCTTGAACGGTGCCGTTCTGACATGGTTGATTCCATTGCCTGCCATGAAGTCCTGGAATTCAGTGCTTGTGAAGCACGGGCCATTGTCGCTGACCAAGACATCCGGTAGAACATTGCCCGTAGACTTTCTACCGTGACAGAAGATGTGCTTGAATTTAAAATGGCACACTCAATCCATTTGGAGTAGGTGTTTACTACAACCATTTTTCCCATGAAAGGACCTGCGTAGTCCACATGGATGCATGACCATGGCTTGGCGGGTCAGGACAGGGGCTAAAGGAGGCTTCCCTGGGCGCATTGCCCAGCTGGGCACACGTGTTGCACCTGCGAACACAAAGTTCCAGGTCTGCATTTATCCCTGGCCACCAAACGTGTGACCTGGCAATTGCCTTCATCATGACAATGCCCGGGTACTCATTGTGAAGTTCTCTGATAAACACCTCTCTGCCCATCTGGGGCATAACTACTCGGTTTCCCCATAGTAGGCAATTGGCCTGAATCGAGAGTTCATCCTTGCGCCTATGAAACAGTTTAACTTCCTCAGGGCATGCCCTGTACGTGGCTGCTTAGTCCCCATTCAGGGCACATTTCTTGACTAAAGACAGTAGAGGATCTTTATTTGTCCAGACTTTAATCTGACGGGCTGTCACAGGTGAGCCTTCGCTTTCGAAAGCTTCAACAGCCATGACCATCTCCGCATCATGCTCAGTTGCCCACTCAGTGGTGGCTGGTGGGAGCCTGCTGAGTGCATCGGCGCAGTTTTCAGTGCCGAATTGTGTAGTCATAGGCGGTTAACGTGAGTGCCCACCTCTGTATGCGGGCCGATGCATTTATGGCCTTGTTGTCGGCCAAAAGGGACGTTAGGGGTTTGTGATCTGTCTCCAGCTCAAATTTTCTGCCAAACAGGTACTGGTGCATTTTTTTTACTGCATATACACAGGCTAGCGCTTCTTTTCGACCATCCTGTAGCCCCTTTCTGCCTGGGACAGACTTCTGGAGGCATAAGCTACCGGCTGTAACTGACCATTGGCATTCACATGCAGCAACACACACCCAACCTCATAGGACGACGCATCGCATGTTAACACAAGTTTCTTACATGGGTCATATAATGTTAACAGATTGTTGGAACATAACAAATTGCATGCTCTATCAAAAGCCCTTTCCTGGCTGTGCCCCCAGACCCAATTGCGACCTTTGCGTAGGAGCACATGTAGCGGCTCTAATTTGGGAAGAAAGTTACCAAAATAGTTCAGGAGCCCCAGGAACGAACACAGCTCCGTCCTGTTACGGGGTCTGGGTGCTCTCTGGATCACTTTCGTTTTGGACGCAGTAGATCTGATCCCGTCTGCTGCTACCCTCCTCCCCAGGAATTCTACCTCTGGAGCTAAGAAGATGCATTTCGCCTTTTTCAGTCGCAGCCCTACCCGGTCCAGTCTGCGTAGCACCTCCTCCAGGTTGCGGAGGTGTTCTTCAGTATCGCGAACCGTGATAAGGATGTCGTCTTGAAAAACCACCATCCTTGGAATCGACTTGAGGAGGCTTTCCATATTTTGCTAAAAGATCGCGACGGCTGAACGAATCCCGAACGGACATCTGTTATACTCAAACAACCCCTTGTGTGTCGTGATGGTGGTCAGCTTCTTCGACTCACTCGCCAGCTCCTGGGTCATGTAAGCTGAGGTCAGGTCCAATTTTGAAAAAAGTTTGCCACCGGATAGCGTCGCAAAGAGGTCCTCCGCTCTCGGTAGTGGGTACTCATCTTGGAGTGACACCCGATCGATGGTAATCGCCACATATCCTGACCGACCCATCTGCCTTGAGCACCGGCACGATCGGGCTCACACAGTCACTGAATTCGACTGGCGAGATGATGCCTTCCCTCAGCAGGCAGTCCAATTCGCATTCTATCATTTCCTGCATCACATATTGCACCGCTCTGGCCTTGTGGTGTACTGGCCTGGCGTCCAGGTTTATGTGAATCACTACCTTAGCCCCCATGAAAGTGCCGATGCCGGGTTGAAATAATGAGTCAAATTTGTCCAGGACCTGTGAGCATTATACTTGCTCCACAGAAGAAATTGCATTGACATCGCCCCATTTCTAGTTCATGACAGCAAGCCTCCCCAGTAGTGCAGGACCGGCCCCCAGGACAATCCAGAGTGGCAACCTGTTTTCCGAATCATTGTGGGTCACGACTACCGTGGCGCTGCCTAGCACCAGAATGATCTCCTTTGTATATGACCGTAGCTGTGCGTCAATTGGCAAGAATTTTGGCTTCCTGGCCTTGGACACCGACAACCTTTCAAACTGTTTGATACTCATCAGGGACTGGCTAGCCCCCGTGTCTAGCTCCATTAATACTGGGATGCCATTGAGGAGCACTTTCATCATTATCGGTGGCGTCCTGGTATATGAACTGTACATGTGCTCCACATGAACTCGCTGAACTTCAGCTTCCAACGATTTCCCCCAGTATTCATTTGGCCTCGTAGGGCTTACATCAAGCCCGTCCTCCTCGTACATCAACCTGGCTGCAGGCTTCCTGCACATATGCGCCAAGTGACCGCTGACGTTGCAGTTTCTGCAGGTATATTGCTGATACCTGCAAGCTCTGGCTGGGTGTTTGCCTCCACACCTCCAGCATGAGCTGGAGGCCCCGTTGTTGGAAACAAAAGGTCCATTACCAGTCGATTGTCTCTGACTGTCTCTGTAACTGTCCTTAAGCACACCATTAACAGGTGTTGATGGCCCCATTACTGGTCACATTGTCATTGCAATGGCATGAATCGTCATTCAGCTAGCTATTGTCTCTGTTGAATTACTCCTTTGGGTTCGACTGCATGCTGGGGCATGTCCGATTGCCCTTGTCTGCCTAGAGAACTGTGTGCCGCATTAACAATGTTGACTCCCTGGTCGTTTGTTGCATTTGAGCCACGATTTTTGTCATACATCATTCTGGTCTCTTCCTCCCCTGAGATAAATGTCTGGGCTATCAGAGCCGCTGCTTCCAAGGTCAAGTCTTTGGTCTCAATCAGTTTCCTGAAAACCCCAGCGTACCCGATGCCCTCAATAAAAAATTCTCGCAGCATCTCCGCTCTGCATGCATCTGGGAAATTACATAGGCTCACCAGTCGCCAGAGATCTGCAACGAAGTCTGGAACGCTTTGCCCTTCTCACCGCCGGTGCATGTAAAACCGGTGTCTCGCCATGTGCATGCTGCTCACCGGTTTAAGGTGTTCCCCGATCAACTTACTGAGTTCTTCGAACGTCTTGTCTGCTGGCTTCTCTGGCGCTAGAAGGTCCTTCATCAGGGAGTACATTCTGGATTCACAAACCGTCAGGAGATGAGCCCTGTGTTTGTCGGCCGAATCCTGTCCCAACCATTCCTTAGTGACATAACTTTGCTGTAGTCTCTCAATACAGTCGTCCCAATCATCACCAACACAGTACCTCTCTTCTGTGCTGCTAGTGGCCATGCTCACGTGGTTTAAATCCCAGTTTCTCGTCGCCAATGATATGTCCTTACTATACAGTATAAATGCACACGAGGCCCAAACTTGAGAGAAGGTCACTCTGTGACCAGTTACCTTTATTACCAAGACCTCAAGTGATGAAGGTGGGTGGAGCTTCCCCTTTTATACCTGAAAGTCCAGGTTAGGAGTGTCTCCCACAAGTTCACCCCCTTGTGGTCAATGTCCTCAAGGTGTACAACTTAGGTCAGCTTATACATGAGTTACAATGATAGTTGAATACATGACACAATGATCCCTATAAAACCCGCAAACTAGACTAACTACGCATGGGATCCTTTATCAGTGTTGTCAAGCCCATGTCCTCCTCCTTCTCTCACTGCTGGCACAAGCCTTGAATGCACCACTGAGACATTCCACCTCATAGGCAGTCCCTCGGAATCGAGGAGGACTTGCTTCCACTCCCAAAGCTGAACAGTCCGATACGAGAGCCAGAGACCCCGTTACAGGTGGGACAGACATTCGTCGAGGGAAGGAGTCGGTGGGGCTGGTTTGCCGCACGCTCCTTCCGCTGCCTGCGCTAGGCCTCTTCATGCTCTTTGCGTTGAGACTCAACGCAATCCTCCCAGGGGATTCGCCTGTCCACCCAGCAGTTGTACCAAAACTCAGGTTCACCTTCCACACAGATGCCACACCAAATCCCCAGGGCTCACTGCAGTGCTATCAAACTCCATGAGCCCCAGCCCAATTTGCCATTCGCAAATGCTACCAGTGCCCAGAACTGCCCCAATTCTTACCCAAGTGCAGGAATGTCATCGAGTGCGGCTAAGCGCCACTCACCACCGCCCCCACCCATCTCCCTGTCCCCGCTCCCTCAATGCTTCTAAATACTAGGGGGGGGCGCGGGGAATAGAGTTTCCGTGAGGTTCTCCTGACCTCCCACTGTAACTTTGACAGAAGATCAGCGGAAAGCCTCAGATATTGTGTTCAACCATCAAAGAACTAATTTTGGCAATGGAAGCAAGTCCTCCTCGGTTCCGAGGGACTGCCTATGATTAATGATGGGTGGATTCAAGGCTTATGCCAGCAGTCAGAGAAGGAGGAGAACATGGGCTTGACAACACTGGTAAGGGTTCCCAGCGGAAATTGTGTTAGGGAAATTGATGGGATTGAAGGCCGATAAATCCCCGAGGCCTGATAGTCTGCATCCCAGAGTACTTAAGCAAGTGGCCATAGAATTATTGGATGCATTGGTGATCATTTTCCAACAGTCTATCGACTCTGGATCAGTTCCTATGGACTGGAGGGTAGCTAATGTAACACCACTTTTTTAAAAAGAAGGGAGAAAGAAAACAGGGCATTATAGACCGGTTAGCCTGACATCAGTAGTGGGGAAAATGTTGGAATCAATTATTAAAGATGAAATAGCAGCGCATTTGGAAAGCAGTGACAGGATCGTTCCAAGTCAGCATGGATTTATGAAAGGGAAATCATGCTTGATAAATCTTCTGGAATTTTTTGAGGATGTAACTAGTAGAGTGAACAAGGGAGAACCAATGGATGTGGTGTATTTGGACTTTCAAAAGGTTTTTGACAAGGTCCCACACAAGAGATTGGTGTGCAAAATCAAAGCACATGGTATTGGGGGTAATGTACTGATGTGGATAGAGAACTGGTTTGCAGACAGGAAACAGAGAGTCGGGATAAACGGGTCCTTTTCAGAATGGCAGGCAGTGACTAGTGGGGTGCCGCAGGACTCAGTGCTGAGACCCCAGCTCTTTACAATATACATTAATGATTTAGATGAAGGAATTGTGTGTAATATCTCCAAGTTTGCAGATGACACTAAACTGGGTGGCAGTGTGAGCTGTGAGGAGGACGTAAGAGGCTGCAGGGTGACTTGGACAGGTTAGGTGAGTAGGCAAATGCATGACAGATGCAGTATAATGTGGATAAATGTGAGGTTATCCACTTTGGGGGCAAAAACACAAAGGCAGAATATTATCTGAATGGTGGCAGATTAGGAAAAGGGGGAGGTGCAATGAGACCTGGGTGTCATGGTTCATCAGTCATTGAAAGTTGGCATGCAGGTACAGCAGGCGGTGAAGAAAGCAAATGGTATGTTGGCCTTCATAGCTAGAGGATTTGAGTATAGGAGCAGGGAGGTCTTATTGCAGTTGTACAGGGCCTTGGTGAGGCCCTGGAATATTGTGTTCAGTTTTGGTCTCCTAATCTGAGGAAGGACATTCTTGCTATTGAGGGAGTACAGCGAAGGTTCACTAGACTGATTCCCGGGATGGTGGGACTGACATATGAGGAGAGACTGGATCAACTGGGCCTTTATACACTGGAGTTTAGAAGGATGAGAGGGGATCTCATAGAAACTTACAAGATTCTGCCGGGACTGGACAGATTAGATGCGGGAAGAATGTTCCTGATAGAAACATAGAAACATAGAAAATAGGTGCAGGAGTAGGCCATTCGGCCCTTCTAGCCTGCACCGCCATTCAATGAGTTCATGGCTGAACATGCAACTTCAGTACCCCATTCCTGCTTTCTCACCATACCCCTTGATCCCCCTAGTAGTAAGGACTTCATCTAACTCCTTTTTGAATATATTTAGTGAATTGGCCTCAACAACTTTCTGTGGTAGAGATGGGGAAGTTCAGAACCAGGGGACACAGTCTAAGGATAAGGGGTAAGCCATTTAGGACTGAGATGAGGAGAAACCTGTGGAATTCCCTACCGCAGAGAGTTGTAGATGCCAGTTCATTAGATATATTCAAGAGGGAGTTAGATATGGCCTTTACGGTTAAAGGGATCAAGGGGTATGGAGAGAAAGCAGGAAAGGGGTACTGAGGGAATGATCAGCCAAGATCTTATTGAATGGTGGTGCAGGCTCGAAGGGCCGAATGGCCTACTCCTGCACCTATTTTCTATGTTTCTATGTTTCTATAAGCTGTGGAAAGAGACATTCATGCCGTTACACTGGGGTTACAGCCAATCTTCCACCGAAGTTACAGTGGTAGGACCCTGCGGAAGTTCTGCCCCCAGATGTCTATCTTCAACTGGTGCATCCTGTATACCTGGTATATGTATTTGTTTCAGTCGTTCTCCCTTGGCATTGTGCATGGGTGGTTAAGGCCAAGTGTAGCTTTCAGGTGAAGCAGGATTAGCAGGCAACAACAACAACAACTTGTATTTATATAGCGCCTTTAACGTAGGAAAACATCCCGAGGCATTTAATAGGAGTGTTATAAGACAAAAAAATAAATTTGACAACCGAGCCAAATATGAAGAAATTACAGCAGATGACCAAAAGCTTGGTCAAAGATGTAGGTTTAAAGGAGCGTCTTGCAGGAGGATCAAGGAGTATATAAATGAAGGCCACTCGTTTCAAGTTCACACCGAATGAAGAATAGAGTTGTGGACTTCAATCCCCATAGAAAAAGAAAGAAAGACTTGCATTTATATAGCACCTTTCACGACCACCAGACATCTCAATAGTGCTTTACATCCAATGAAGTACTTTTGAAGTGCAGTCACTGTTGTAATGTGGGAAACACAGCAGCCAACTTGCGCACAGCAAGCTCCCACAAACAACAATGTGATAATGACCCAATAATCTGTCTTTGTTATGATAATTGAGGGATAAAATATTGGCCAGGACACCGCGGATAACTCCCCTACTCTTTTTCAAAGTAGTGCCACGGGAATCTTTTTATATCCACTTGAGAGAGCAGACGGGACTTCGGTTTAACATCTCATCTGAAAGACAGCACCTCTGACAGTGCAGCACTCCCTCGGTACTGCACTGGAGTGTCAACCTAGATTTATGTGCTCAAGTTCCTGGAGTGGGACTTGAACCTACAACCTTCTGACTCAGGGGCAAGACTGCTAGCCACTGAGCCACAGCTGACACATCTCAGCAGTAAAGATCTCAGAATGCCATTTAATAAAAATGGAATTTGACTTATTCCATCACTGTAAATCGGTTGTCCCCTGGTGTTATTCCCAGCACGGCATAAATGCCCCTACTTTTATGAAACGGTAACTCCTCTGACTCACCGGGAGCAATGCCACGGGAGATGTGCTGGGCTGCGATAGGCACAGATAGTGCATCATATAGCAGCTGTATGTCATTTGCACAGCAGATGTACTCCAATTTAAAAGAGAAATATGCTATTTATAGGAATGCTGGAGCTACCCGAGATGACAGATAAATGAGCACTGGCTCCTTCATTTCCAATTCAGCTTATTCTGCTGTCAAATATTGGCTTTTCTACAATGATAGACAAAGGACTGCCCATTTCAAAGCAAATATGTACAGAAGCCTCGAACAAGCCATTATCAAATATTATTAGCGCTTTTACCCAGTGTGTTGTAGGTTCGTTTTGTTTTATACCATAGAAGTTCCGAACAAATACTTCATCCTTGAGCGCATGTTACAATACTTGTAACACATAAGCAATGTATCGGCTGATTGTTCGAGAGTATAAATTATAGTCATATTGTGATTACTTTTCAGTTTAATCAGGGAGTCCTTTTGTCTATTTTCTGGAGAAACATGTATCTTTCTACACAATTGCAAATACTTACTCCATTTTGAATGTGTTGTCTATAAACATTCTTTCGCATATTACAACAGTGATTATACTCCAAAAGTATTTAATTGGCTGTAAAACACTTTGAGATGTCCGGTGGTTGTGAAAGGCGCTATATGAAAGGCTCAACCAGCTCCGTTGGGCAGGCCACATTGTCCGCATGCCCGACACAAGACTCCCAAAGCAAGCGCTCTACTTGGAACTTCTACACAAAATATAAATTTGAAGCCATGAATATTTAGACAATCTTTGTACAAAAATTAAAAAACATAAAACAAAATTGTATTGTATTGCTCAAAGTAAGAGGGTATTTTTTTTTACAAAATTTTAAATGATTGTTGATATTGTACACCAAAAAAAAGTGCATGTTTTTTTGAAGGCCCATGTGACGTGCATTAAGTGCATCGTTTCGGGGTATTGTTTTTAAAAGTTTAAAAAATTGCACACTATTTATTTTGTAAATGTTTCAAGGACACCCTCAAAGCCTCTTTGATAAAGTGCAACATCCCCACCAACACCTGGGAGTCCCTGGCCCAAGACCGCCCTAAGTGGAGGAAGAGCATCCGGGAGGGCGCTGAGCACCTCGAGTCTTGTCGCCGAGAGCATGCAGAAAGCAAGCGCAGGCAGCGGAAGGAGCGTGCGGCAAACCCGGCTCCCCACCCACACTTTCCTTCAACGACTGTCTGTCCCGCCAAGTCTTCCTCGATTTCGAGGGACTGCCTGTGATGATGATATGAAATGCAAGTCTTTCTTTCTTTTTCTGTGGTTGTGGATGTTTGAGGGTACATCCAGAGGATTTGGTACTTAACCAATGCATTTCATATCAACAACAATGACCTGCATTGATATAGCACCTTTAATGTAGAACAACGTCCCAAGGCACTTCACAGGAGCGTAAAAATGGACACCAAGCCAACGAAGGAAGTATTGGGTGAGGAGTCCAAAAGCTTGGTCAAAGAGGTGGGTATTAAAGTAGGAGAGGGAGGTGGCAAAGACGACAGGAAGAGAGAGTTCTGGGGGGTGGGCTGTAGGGCTGGAAGAATGTACAGAGATAGGGTGGCCATGAATGGATTTAAACACAAGGATGAAAATGAAATTGTAGGCATTAGAGGTGGAGTGATGGGTGAACGGGACTTGGTGTGGGGATGGGATATGAGCTACAGATGAGATGAAGATTACAGTGTGGAGGATGGGAGGTCGGCTCGGAGACTATTTGAACAGTCAAGTCTGAAGGTGGCAACTGTATGGATGAGGGTTTTGGCAGCAAATGGGCAGGGGCGGAAACGGAAAACAGGGGCGATATTATGGAGGTGGCAGTAGACAGTCTTTGTGATGGGAAGGATATCTGTCGGAAACTCAGCTCAGTGTTGAATAGGATGCCGAGGTTGAGAGCAGTCTGGTTTAACAATCTGGGGAGTGGCTTGAAATCGGGCAGAGGGATATGGAGTTGGTGGCAGGATCGAAGACAATGGCCAATAAATTTGGTTGCACAGTGGTCATGTTTCAATGGCTAATTGACCTATTGAGTCTCCAAACCCCCACCCCAGTATGGCAGGCAGGAAGCATGTGCACAAATTTGGCTGGAAATGCGCCGCCCGCCATATTGGGAAAGAAAAGAGATAGATTGGTCCCTTGCTTAAACTGGAAGCAGGCATTAGGCTCTTTGCACGTGCAAATTAAGGGGTGCAAGTCCTGTTTGAAGCCCCCATTTCGAGATTAGTTTGCCTCGACGCAGCCCACGACAGTGCCACATTTAACAAAAGCTCCGAATGGTCGCCTCTATCGACCCCTCCTCCCCATCCCGATCATCAGCGCCAGCGACCCCCCCAGTACTCCTTCTCCTGACACCTGGCCTCCTCGACAAAAGGCAGAGCTCACAATAAAGCTGAGAAGCCAGCGGAGAAATGGGCTACTGCCCAGGAGAAGGCAGACTTCTCTCCGGGACCCAACACAGCTGCAGAGTAAATCTGGCGAGCCAGCCGTGAGCTGAAAGGACAGTCACCCACCATTCTGCTTGGCAGGTAACAGAAGTGGGTGAGGGCTCGGGAACGGTAGGCTGAAACAGGTCACCTTCAACCTGAAGTGTTTGAGTGGCACAGCAGAGTCACAGCGGCCAAAGCTTACTGCGTAGTCCTGCAGAGCATCATCATCGGCATCATCATAGGCAGTCCCTCGGAATCGAGGAAGACTTGCTTCCATTCTAAAAGTGAGTCCTTAGGTGGCTGAACAGATGAATACGAGAGCCACAGACTCTGTCACAGGTGGGACAGATAGTCACTGAGGGAAAGATGCGTGGGACTGGTTTGCCACACATTCTTTCCGCTGCCTGTGCTTGATTTCTGCATGCTCTCGGCGATGAGACTCAAGGTGCTCAGCGCCCTCCCGGATGCACTTCCTCCACTTACGGTGGCCTTTGGCCAAGGACTCCCAGGTGTCAGTGGGGATGTTGAACTTTATCAGGGAGGCTTTGAGGGTGCCCTTGTAACGTTTCCTCTGCCCACCTCTGGCACGTTTGCCGGGAACATAAGAACATAAGAATTAGGAACAGGAGTAGGCCATCAAGCCCCTCGAGCCTGCTCCGCCATTCAACAAGATCATGGCTGATCTGGCCGTGGATTCAGCTCCACTTACCCGCCCGCTCCCCATAACCCTTAATTCCCTTATTGGTTAAAAATCTATCTCTCTGTGATTTGAATATATTCAATGAACTAGCCTCAACTGCTTCCTTGGGCAGAGAATTCCACAGATTCACAACCCTCTGGAAGAAGAAATTCCCTCTCAACTTGGTTTTAAATTGGCTCCCCCATATTTTCAGGCTGTGCTCCCTAGTTCTAGTCTCCCCGACCAGTGGAAACAACCTTTCTGCCTCTATCTTGTCTATCCTTTTCATTATTTTAAATGTTTCTATAAAATCACCCCTCATCCTTCTGAACTCCAACGAGTAAAGACCCAGTCTACTCAATCTATCATCATAAGGTAACCCCCTCATCTCCAGAATCAGCCTAGTGAATCGTCTCTGTACCCCCTCCAAAGCTAGTATATCCTTCCTGAAGTAAGATGACCAAAACTGCACGCAGTACTCCAGGTGCGGCCTCACCAATACCCTATACAGTTGCAGCAGGACCTCCCTGCTTTTGTACTCCATCCCTCTCGCAATGAAGGCCAACATTCCATTCGCTTTCCTGATTACCTGCTGCACCTGCAAACTAACTTTTTGGGATTCATGCACAAGGACCCCCAGGTCCCTCTGCACCGCAGCATGTTGTAATTTCTCCCCATTCAAATAATATTCCCTTTTACTGTTTTTTTTTTCCAAGGTGGATGAGCTCACACTTTCCGACATTGTATTCCATCTGCCAAACCTTAGCCCATTCGCTTAACCTGTCTAAATCTCTTTGCAGCCTCTCTGTGTCCTCTACACAACCCGCTTTCCCACTAATCTTTGTGTCACCTGCAAATTTTGTTACATTACACTCTGTCCCCTCTTCCAGGTCATCTATGTATATTGTAAACAGTTGTGGTCCCAGCACCGATCCCTGTGGCACACCACTAACCACCGATTTCCAACCCGAAAAGGACCCATTTATCCCGACTCTCTGCTTTCTGTTAGCCAGCCAATTCTTTATCCATGCTAATACATTTCCTCTGACTCCACGTACCTTTATCTTCTGCAGTAACCTTTTCTGTGGCACCTTATCGAATGCCTTTTGGAAATCTAAATACATCACATCCATCGGTACACCTCTATCCACCATGCTCGTTATATCCTCAAAGAATTCCAGTAAATTAGTTAAACATGATTTCCCCTTCATGAATCCATGTTGCGTCTGCTATATTGCACTATTCCTATCTAGATGTCCCGCTATTTCTTCCTTAATGATAGTTTCAAGCATTTTCCCCACTACAGATGTTAAGGAGTTCCGAGTAGAGCTCTTGCTTTGGGAGTCTCGTGTCTGGCATGCGAACAATGTGGCCTGCCCAGCGGAGCTGATCAAGTGTGGTCAGTGCTTCAATGCTGGAGATGAAGGCCTGGTCGAGGACGCTAACGTTGATGCGTCTGTCCTCCCAGTGGATTTGCAGGATCTTGTGGAGACATCATTGGTGGTGTTTCTCCAGTGACTTGAGGTGTCTACTGTATATGTTCCATGCTTAAGAACAACAAGGCTGTGGGAGCGAATGGAATCCCCGCTGAGGCATTGAAGTATAGCAGAGAAGCACTGTTGGCGCGAATACATGACCTCATCTCTTTCATCTGGAGGGAGAAGAGCATGCTGGGAGATCTCAGAGATGCAGTGATCGTGACCATCTTTCAAAAAAGGGGACAAGTCCGACTGCAGCAACTACAGAGGAATCTCCCTGTTGTCAGCCACTGGGAAAGTCATTGCTAGAGTCCTCCTCAACCGTCTTCTCCCTGTGGCTGAGGAGCTCCTCCCGGAGTCACAGTGCAGATTTCATCCCCTACGGGGCACAACGGACATGATTTTTACAGCACGACAGCTGCAGGAAAAATGCAGGGAACAGCACCAGCCCTTATACATGGCCTTCTTCGACCTTAGGCCTTTGTCAACCACGAGGGTCTATGGAGCGTCCTCCTCCGTTGCGGATACCCCCAAAAGTTCGTCACCATCCTCCGTCTACTCCACAACGACATGCAGGCCGTGATCCTTACCAACGGATCTATTACAGACCCAATCCACGTCCAGACCATGGTCAAACAGGGCTGCGTCATTGCCCCAACCCTCTTTTCAATCTTCCTTGTTGCCATGCTCCACGTCACAGTCAACAAACTCCCTGCTGGAGTGAGCTAAACTACAGAACCAGTGGGAACCTGTTCAACCTTCGTCGTCTCCAGGCCAGACCCAAGACCACCCCAACCTCCTGCAGAGCAGTGCAACGCTGAGGGCAGAGTATAGGAGTCATTGACATCTGTGCTTTGGTAGCTTTAAACTTGTAGCTTGAGCTAAAGTGCAGGGGATCTTATTACTGATTACCTTGAATTTAGAGGTCTGCATTTGTAAATCTATGCTCCGGTATAATGAAGCTAGTACATTACTCATTTGATTGTTTCCACAGTGGCTGCATTTGCAGCGAAACATAAATGGATAGTATTCTGCCTTCTCTCAAAATCCAACTGTTCCAATCTACCATGAGGGATAAATTTCCTCACTGGAGTCTGTGTGTAAATAGTGCAGGAAATCTGTTTAGGCTGCAAAAGTGGATGAAATTTGTTGCTGTCCATTTGGCGCCATTTAAATGCTTCCTCCGTATTCACTGTATGAATCTTTCCGCAAGATGTTATTTGCCTTTTTTTTAATTTATTCGTTCATGGGATGTGGGCGTTGATGGCTAGCATTTATTGCCCATCCCTAACTGCCCTCAAGAAGAACCGCTGTTCTTTTTGTACATTTGGTACAGCTGAGTGGCTCGCCAGGCCATCTCAGAGGGCAGCTAAGAATCAACACATTGCTGTGGGCCTGGCGTCACATATAGGCCAGACCAGGTAGATTTCCCTCCCTAAAGGGCATTAGTGAACCAGATAGGCTTTCATGGTCACCATTACTGATATTCATTTTTTTTTTAAATTGCAGATTTATTTAATTAACTGAATTTAAATTCCCTCAGCTGCCATGGTGTGGTTTGAACTCATGCCTCCCAATAATTAGTCCAGGACACTGGTTTATCAGTCCAGTAACATAACCCCTATGTTACCATTCCCATGTCAGAGTGATGGGCAGTGACAGAGGAATTGTGAGTTTCCAGGGTTTGCACTGCCCAAGCACTCTGTGTAAGTTTGGCTGAGATCTGAGGCACAGCAGTTGGCCAGGGATCAGCTGATCAAGGTGGATGTGAGGAGAATTCTGAACATTGAGAGTCTGGAGCATTTAAACACTCGTTTCTACAATTGGGAAACACATTTAGAAATGTTTTTTTTATTTATTTCGGACCATATAAGCCTTGGTCCTAACCACATGGAAATATATTGTTGTTAAAAAATCAGCCACGTACAATATTACCCCTGGTGAGGCACACTTCTGCAGCAATTCATTTTTATTTTAAATAAACAAAAAAAGACATCAGCTTGGTCCCATCAGACTGCTGGGCTAATGTGTGCAATGTCCGAAAATGGTTTGTGGCAAAATGTGCCAGAAGTGTATTTAAATTACTCTTAAAAACAAAATTCATCATGACAGGAGCAGTGTCAGTAGGGGAAGGTGATGTTTTCACACAGGCAGGAATCAGACACGTCAGACATTCACCAGAATCTGCTGCAGTGTGCAATATTGGCCTGCCATCGCGACCGAATTATTAATAATCGTTCTTTGTGTTCACGCAAAAGCCGCGGTTGATCCTTTCACAAGAAAGAAAGCAGTTTACAGCCAATGAAGTACTTTTCAAGTCTCGTCACCATTGTAATGTGGGGACCGCGGCAGCCAATTTGCACACAGCAAGATCCCATAAAAACAGCAACGTGATAATGATCCAGATAATCTGTTTTAAAGCACAGGAAATGTGAACCAAGCCCCAGCACTAAGTCAGTTTTATATTGAACCACTCCAGGGACTGGAGCACAAAAAATCTATGCTGACACTGCTGAGGGAGTGCTGTACTGTTGGAAGTGCCGTCCTTCGGATGAGACGTGAAACCGAGGCCCCGTGTGCTCTCTCAAGTGGATGTAAAAGATCCCATGACACTATTTCGAAGAAGAGCAAAGGAGTTATCCCCGGTGTCCTGGCCAATATTTATCCCTCGATCAACATAACAAAAACAGATTATCTGGTCATTATCACATTGCTGTTTGTGTGCAAATTGGCTGCCGCGATTCCCACATTACAACAGTGACTACACTCCAAAAGTACTTCATTGGCTGTAAAGCGCTTTGAGAGGTCTGATGGTTGTGAAAGGCGCCATATAAATCCAAATATTTCTTTCTTTCTTTGCAGGGAAGTTGATTTTCTGTAGGCAAGAGGTTTGTCAGTTCAACACGTTGCCATTGATAATTGTGTCTCCGTCATGAACTGCATTAAACTGATTTAGCCCAAGAATTACACACTGCTGGAATATACTGGTGTTATTGGCGTCAGCTGTTCTGTCCGGGGTCACTCTTCTCTGTCAGGAGTGGCTACAAATGCACAACTGACAAAGGAGAGATTGAAGGCTTGTGCTAGGAAAACCATCATTGCAGATGGTTATTAAAGCTCCTGAATACCAAGAGGGAGGAATACATCTTGCCCTGGCTTCCACGTGAAATAAGGTTTAATTTCTTCAACCTCGCCCCCTTCCCACAAGTCAACGTTCATTCTGGTATTTCAATCACTGAAGATCCCACCTGAGCTGCAACTTGTTAAAAGCAGAGATATAAGCGTTGTGGAACAGTGTCATGGAATGGGAGGATATTGGGTCTCTCTTCCATTCTACTCAACTGTTGATCTCAGCCATGCAGGAAAAAACATAATTCGCAATAAAAAAGAAACAATAAAATTCTGGAAGATGTCAACAAAAACAATGTTGATTCTGAACAGAGTCGGGTGCAATGGTTGTGTTATCCTACCAGGCTACAGAGAGTCCCTTCTCTCCCTCCCCCCCTCTGCTGGAAGATTACATCTCTGGTGTAGTTCCATAGCTATTGACAGTTCCTCACGACCTCGCCAAGTAGCCGTTCTTTGCATGGGCATCGAGACAGTTATTAGTTTCAGTAGCTTTTATTGACCATGGTGGGTATCATTGTCTTCCCTTCCCCTGAGGTGCACACACAAATTTCTAGCAGAGTCACTGGATAAGGAATGCTGGTTGATTCATAGAAAAGAGTCATAGGATCATACAGTTTTCTAGGCCATTTCAGAGGGCAGGTAAGAGTTTACCACATTGTTGTGGGTCTGCAATTACATACAGGCCAGACCGGGTAAGGGTAGCAGAATTCCTTCCTGGTAGTTTCATGAGTCACTATTATTTCACCATTATTGATAATATACTTTTATTTTAGATTTATTTAATTAACTGAATTTAAATTACCCAGATCATTAGTCCAGGATTACTAATCCAGTAACATAACCACTATGCCACCGACCCCTATCTATCCAGTGCCCTCTTGAATGTTATTATTGAATCAGTTTCCAACACCCTTTCAGGCAGTGCATTCTGGATCATAACAACTCGCTGCATAAACAAAATTCTCCTCCTCTTCTATCTGGTTGTTTTGCCAATTATTTTAAATCTGTGGCTTCTGGTTCCCGACCCGTCTGCCAGAGGAAACCGTTTCACCCTATTTGCTCTCTTAAAACCCCTGTTCCTCGCCCAGGAGAATTGAGGCAAATTGTGATGTCCCTACCACCATTCCCAATCTGTATACCTTGGTCCACAGGACTTACCCAATAAGCCTGTGGCTTTTTTCATAAGCTAGATAATCCTGTCTTCAAAACACAGTTGAATGCTGAGAGCATCAGTTCTTGCATTGAGACATTTGACATTGAACTATCGAATTACTTGCCTACAATCTGTTTTGCGGCCTTGAATATAATATACTACAAACTAAACACATAAATTTTGCCAATTCAAAAATAATGACTATTTTTATTTTGGATACAATGATTCCCCTTTGCACAGCGTAATAATACGCCAAAATCAAGGATACACATTGAATGTGATCGTAGAGCTTAGTATCATGCTAGGATACATAATTAAATGATAAATCACAATACCAAGGGAGTACACATCACAATAACGTCAATCAAATGATGGCCATTTATTGATCAGCCGTTACAAGACTGCTCCATGTTCTTCTCCCTGAAAGGTTTCATTTCACCTTCCATTGAAAGACTGTAGCGGTTTTAATTTTTCATTTCTCGATGCTTAACATTGAATACATTTTCCACTTACAACAGTTTCGACAGTAACTACTTTATACCAATAATAACCAGAAAGGCCTTCACCACATTAATAGAAATTTGAAAAAATAACGACACCAGAGTGAAATTGATTTTGTTTCCTTCTTTCTGGGCTGTATTACCCTGTAGCACCTATGCAGCACTGTCAGATTACCCTGTAGCACCCATGTAACACTGTTGGATTATCCTGAAGCACCTATGCAGCACTGGCAGATTCCCCAATAGCACCCATGCAGCACTGTTGGATTACCCTGCAGCACCCATGCGGCACTGTTGAATTGCCGTGCAGCACTGATGTATTACCCTGTAGCACCCATGCAGCATTGTTGGATCACACTGTAGCCATTTTGCAGCACTGTTCGATCCCACTGCAGCACCCAGACAGCATTGTTGGGCCATGCGTTTTCATTTTCAGAAGAAGAACTGCCTGAAAAATGCCTTCTTCTGCCGTAGTCTACGGCACGAAATTGGTAGAACCCTGCAGAAATTCTCCCACGCAAATTTAACTAACAACAAAGGCACCTAAAGTCCAGTTAATACAGACACAATACTTTCTTAATCGGATCCCAAGAGACAAACCGTGAGGTATCGGTCGTGGAGAGACGGACTTCAGCAGAGGGATCGAAAATCCCACTCCTCGACCACCGAGGAGCCCATTCTCAGGTGACCAACGTTGACTAAAAAGGACATATTTTTTATACTCTACAATCCACTACAGAACAGCCAGTGTGCCCACTAGCATTGACCCAGAACAGGCTACATCAATTAGAACTTCCTGAGCCCTCAGGGACGAATTTCAACTGAAGTGTGGCATGACCTAAAGTGAAAGAGAGTAGAACAACGCTTTATAAATTGAATAAAGTAGAGCTTCAGTTAGGGATGAAGGCTCAATTTCTCAGTTTTGAATTGGCTTGAAAATGCCCAATAGTTGCATTTAAGGGGAAGCTAGATGAGTTCATGAGGGAGCAAGGATTAAAAGGGCATATCAATAGGGGGAGATGAAGTAAATAGAGTGGGAGGAGGCTCGTGTGGAGCATAAACACTGGCATGGACCAGATGAGCCAAATGGTCTCTAGCTGTGCTGTAAATTCTATGTAAAAATCACACGCACTGCTAAAACCCAATCCAACCTCAGTGTCACATTTTAAAATCACAGAGCACAACTCAAGAGTACCTGTCACCTCCGCTTTGCTTGGAGGAACTGCGACATACGGAATGGATTCCTTATAGAGGACCCCACAGTACAACCTGAGGGATCAAACCTTCCTCACAAACAGTGGACAACCATCAACCGCCTCAGAACCGGTCATGGTCGATGCTGCCACCTTCTCCGTCGGTGGAAGATTAAAGCAGCCCCATCATGCGACTGTGGAGCTGCTAATCAGACCCTGGAGCACATCATCGAGCACTGCCCTCGGAGGAAATTTACAGGCGGCCTACAAGATATCCACGCTGTTACACCGGAAGCTTTGGCCTGGATATCTGACTTAAATATTGACATCTGATTTGCTTTGCTAATACCACACGAAAGAAGAAAAAGAAGACCTCTGCTTTTAATTGATCGGAGATTGCTTTTAAGGGATGATTTTAATGAGCGTATCAGCACGGAGCCTAGCTAACAGTTTTCCAAATATTGAATTGAGAGAATTACGTACAACATATTTCCCTTCTGCTCTGCTGGTGGATGAGGTTTCTGCCCTGCAACATGGATTCTGAAAGGGTAACTCGTGTCCCTTAAAGAACCAGCCGTAAAAACATGGCACAATTTGGAGCGGGGCTCCAACCATACCTAAATCAGGTGCAGACAGACACTGGTTTATTGACATCAATATTTTTGGATATTAAAGGAATCAAGGGATATGGGGACGGTGCAGGAAAGTGGAGTTGAGGTAGAAGATCAGCCATGATCGCATTGAATGGCAGAGCAGGCTCAAGGGGCCGAATGGCCTTCTCCTGCTCCTATTTCTTATGTTCTTAATAGCGAGATGAAGAACAGATCCTCCCAGGCGGTTTTATTGTTTTATTAGATGTACACATCATCCTCACCACAAAGACACCTATCACCCTCCTCTACCCCCTGCTTTCTCCCACCTCCCACCCCAATGTATAATGACTCAGTGACTCTGTGACATGCCTTGGGATAATTTTCCCTATTAAAGGCACTATATAAATGGAAATTGTTGTTGTTATTGCTTCAAATCCCTCCATGGCCTCGCCCCTCCCTATTTCTGTAATCTCCTCCAGCCCCACAACCCCCCAAGATATCTGTGCTCCTCCAATTCTGGTTTCTTGAGCATCCCCGATTTTCATCACGACATCATCGGTGGCCGTGCCTTCAGCTGCCTGGGCCCGAAGCTCTGCAACTCCCTCCCTAAACCTCTCCGCCTTTCTTCCTCTCTCTAAGACGCTCCGTAAAACCTACCTCTTTGACCAAGCTTTTGGTCATTTGTCTTAATATCTTCTTATGTGGCTCGGTGTCAAACGTTGTTTGATAACGCTCCTGTGAAGCGCTTTGGGATGTTTTACTTTGTTAAAGGTGCTATAGAAATGCAAATTGTTGTTGTACGGTCACAATAGTCTTGTGCCTACTGTTCGAAAACAGGAGTTCCAAAGTTCGAAATGTTCCAGAATCCAGACACCAGGCCGATCTGTGGCGGGGTTGTCCAGAATCCGGAAAATGTTCCGAAATCCGGACATTTTTTTAAAACCGATTACCACTGCGAGTTGGGCCGAGGGAGGGGGAAAACACTAAAAAAAAAATTCCAAAAAACAAAAAATAAAAATTCACAAAACATTCACAAAACTCTTACCTACTAATTAGCTGAGAAAAACATAAAAAAATAAAAACTTTAACTTTTTTGCAGGTCTTCAACACGGGTTTTTCCCAGCCGCCGACCCCTGACCCACAGCCGACGCTGCCGAACCCTCCGCCGCCCCCCCACCCCCCCTCCGATCCGCCGCCGCCGCCTCCCTGCCCTCTTACCTTGTCCTAGGTGTTTCCGGATTCAGGACGTCAGAAAAACGTTCCGAAATCCGGAAATACGCGAAATTCGGAACAGCCTTGGTCCCGAGGTCTCCGGAATTTGGACGCTCTACCTGTACTGAAAACGTGTTGATCAGCAGTTAAAACAGAAAGCCAGGTTAGCAATTTGCATATTACCCTTCATCAAAACTAGCCAGGTCAAGGTCAAGGAGCTCCTTTAAAAGACCGAGTGAATCAATGAAAGGAGGAAAGGTCAAAGGTTAGAGGTCAGGAATTCAAATCACTTTCACAGTGAGACAACCATTGAGTATGATAGCCTAACAGAATTCAAATTGCAGCAAAGAAGTTTAAATCATCACATGGCATACAAAGGACACCTCGTTCAAGCATTTGAAAAGAACTCGGAAAGACAAAGAGACTGACATCTATTGGTTATTGGCTGACCTCTTTCCAAACATTTTACTCTGTCTAGAAACATGATCCTGTTTCATCGTGGCTCATCATTCCCTCTTTGACCTCCAATACCACTCCAGCCAAGCTTGATGCAAAATGTATTTCAACTGTGCGGTGCTGAGGGAGCATTGCACCGTCAGAGGTGTCCTTTATTGCCCTTCAGATACGATGTTAAACTGAGGCTCCATCTGTGGATATTAACGATCCTGTGATGCTATTCGAAGAAGAGCAGGAGTTCTTGCTGTATCTTGTCCAAGTATTACAGATCAACAGACCCTTCGTTCATTTGCATTTGCTCACAAAATAACAACAACTTGCATTAATATGGCACCGTTAACATAGAAACATAGAAATATAGAAAATAGGTGCAGGAGCAGGCCATTCGGCCCTTCGAGCCTGCACCGCCATTCAATATGATCATGGCTGATCATGCAACCTCAGTATCCCATCCCTTACTTCTCTCCATACCCCCTGATCCCTTTAGCCGTAAGGGCCACATCTAACTCCCTTTTGAATATGTCCAACGAACTGGCCTCAACAACTTTCTGTGGCACAGAATTCCACAGGTTCACAACTCTCTGGGTGAAAAAGTTTCTCCTCATCTTGGTCCTATATAGCTTACCCCTTATCCTTAGACAGTGACCCCTGGTTCTGGACTTCCTCAACATCGGGAACATTCTACCTGCATCTAACCTGTCCAGTGCCTTCAGGATTTTCTAAGTTTTTATAAGATCCTCTCTCATTCTTCTAAATTCCAGTGAGTATAAGCCTAGTCGATCCAGTCTTTCCTCATATATTAATGTAGTAATAACAACAACTTGCATTTATATAGCATTTTTAATGTAGCAAAACATCCCAAAGTATTATCAGACAATTGACACAGAGTCATAGAAAGAGAAATTGGGACAGGTGGCCAAGCATTTGGTCAAAGAGGTAGGTTTTAAGCAGCGTCTTAATGGAGGAGAGAGAGGCGGAGAGGTTTGAGGAGGGAATTCCTAGGCAGCTGAAGGCATGGATGCCAGCGGTGAGGCAAAGGAAGAAGTCAGAGTTGGAGGAGCACCAAGATAGAAACATAGACACATAAACCTGCACCAATATTTAATAAGATCATGGCTGATCATTCACCTCAGTACCCCTTTCCTGCTTTCTCTCCATACCCCTTGATCCCTTTAGCTGTAAGGGCCATATCTAAATCCCTCTTGAATGTATCCAATGAACTGGCATCAACAACTCTCTGCGGTAGGGAATTCCACAGGTTAACAACTCTCTGAGTGAAGAGGTTTCTCCTCATCTCAGTCCTAAATGGCCTAAGCCTTACTCTTAGACTGTGTCACCTGGTTCTGGACTTCCCCAACATCGGGAACATTCTTCCCACATCTAACATGTCCAGTCCCGTCAGAATCTTATACGTTTCTATGAGATCCCCTCTCATTCTTCTAAACTCCAGTGTATAAAAGCCCAGTTGATCCAGTCTCTCCTCATATGTCAGTCCAGCCATCCCGGGAATCAGTCTGGTGAACCTTCGCTGCACTCCCTCAATAGCAAGAATGTCCTTCCTCAGATTAGAAGACCAAAGCTGAACACAATATTCCAGTTGAGGCCTCATCAAAGCCCTGTACAACTGCAGTAAGACCTCCCTGCTCCTATACTCAAATCCCCTAGCTATGAAGCCAACATGCCATTTGCCTTCTTCACCGCCTGCTGTACCTGCATGCCAACTTTCAATGACTGATGAACCATGACACCCAGGTCTCGTTGTACCTCCCCTTTTCCTAATCTGCCGCCATTCAGATAATATTCTGCCTTCGTGTTTTTGCCCTCAGAGTGGATAACCTCACATTTATCCACATTATACTGCATCCGCCATGCATTTGCCCACTCACCTACCTCTGCAGCCTCTTAGTATCCTCCTCACAGCTCACACCGCCACCCAGTTTAGTGTCATCTGCAAACTTGGAGATATTACAATCAATTCCATTATCTAAATCATTAATGTATATTGTAAAGAGCTGGGGTCCCAGCACTGAGCGCTGCAGCACTCCACTAGTCACTGCCTCCCATTCTGAAAAGGACCCATTTATCCAGACTCTTTGCTTCCTGTCTGCCAACCAGTTCTCTATCCACATCAGTACATTACCCCCAATGCCAAGTGTTTTGATTTTGCACACCAATCTCTTGTGTGGAACCTTGTCAAAAGCCTTTTGAAATTCCAAATACACCACATCCATTGGTTCGCCCTTGTCCACTCTACTAGTTACATCATCAAAAAATTCCAGAAGATTTGTCAAGCATGATTTCCCTTTCATAAATCCATGCTGACTTGGACTGATCTTGTCACTGCTTTCCAAATGCGCTGCTATTTCATCTTTAATAATTGATTCCAACATTTTCCCCACTACTGATGTCAGGCTAACCGGCCTATAATTACCTATTTTCTCTCTCCCTTTTTTTAAAAGTGGTGTTACATTAGCTACCCTCCAGTCCATAGGAACTGATCCAGAGTTGATAGACTGTTGGAAAATGATCACCAATGCATCCAATAATTCTACAGCGACTTCTTTAAGTACTCTGGGATGCAGACTATCAGGCCCCGGGGATTTATCAGCCTTCAATCCCATCAATTTCCTTAACACAATTGCACGCCTAATAAGGATATCCTTCAGTTCCTCCTCACCAGACCCTCGGTCCCCTAGTACTTCCGGAAGGTTATTTGTGTATTCCTTAGTGAAGACAGAACCAAAGTATTTGTTCAACTGGTCTGCCATTTCTTTGTTCCCCATTATAAATTCACCTGAATCTGACTGCAAGGGACCGACATTTGTCTTCACTAATCTTTTTCTCTTCATATATCTATAGAAGCTTTTGCAATCAGTTTTTATGTTCCCGGCAAGATTCCTCTCATACTCTATTTTTCCCCTCCTAATTAAACACTTTGTCCTCCTCTGTCGAATTCTAAATTTCTCCCACTCCTCAGGATTGCTGCTTTTTCTGGCCAATTTATATGCCTATTTCTTGGATTTAACACTATTTTTAATTTCCCTTGTTAGCCACAGTTGTGTCACCTTCCCCATTTTATTTTTACTCCAGACAGGGATGTACAATTGTTGAAGTTCATCCATGTGATCTTTAAATGTTTGCCATTGCCTATCCACCGCCAACCCTTTAAGTATCATTCGGCAGTCTATTCTAGCCAATTCACGTCTCATACCATCGAAGTTACCTTTCCTTAAGTTCAGGACCCTAGTCTCTGAATTAACTGTGTCGCTCTCCATCTTAATAAAGAATTCTACCATATTATGGTCCCTCTTCCCCAAGGGGCCTCGCACAACAAGATTGGTATTTAGTCCTTTTTCATTACACAATTCACCCAGTCTAGGATGGCCAGCCCTCTATTTGGTTCCTCGACATATTAGTCGAGAAAACCATCCCTAATACACTCCAGGAAATCCTCCTCCACCGTATTGCTACCAGTATGGTTAGCCTAATCTATATGTAGATTAAAGTCGCCCATGATAACTGCTGTACCTTTATTGCAAGCATCCCTAATTTCTTGTTTGATGCTGTCCCCAACCTCACTACTACTGTTTGGTGGTCTGTGCACAACTCCCACTATCATTTTCTGCCCTTTGGTATTCCGCAGCTCCACCCATACAGATTCCACATCATCCAAGCTAATGTTCTTCCTTACTATTGCATTAATTTCCTCTTTAAGCAGCAACGCTACCCCACCTCCTTTTCCTTTCTGTCTATCCTTCCTGAATGTTGAATACCCATGGATGTTGAGTTCCCAGCCTTGGTCACCCTGGAGCCATGTCTCCATGATGCCAATTATATCATATTCATTAATTGCTGCCTGTGCAGTTAATTCATCCACCTTATTACGAATACTCCTCACATTGAGGCACAGAGCCTTCAGGCTTTTCTTTTTAACGCACTTTGCCCTTTTGGAATTTTGCTGTAATGTGGCCCTTTTTGTTCTTTGCCTTGGGTTTCTCTGCCCTCCACTTTTACTTTTCTTCTTTCTATCTTTTGCTTCTGTCCCCATTCTACTTCCCTCTGTTTCCCTGCATAAGTTCCCATCCCCCTGCCATATTAGTTTAACTCCTCCCCAACAGCACTAGCAAACACTCCCCCTAGGACATTGGTTCCGGTCCTGCGCAGGTGCAAACCGTCCGGTTTAGAAACATAGAAACATAGAAAATAGGTGCAGGAGTAGGCCATTCGGCCCTTCTAGCCTGCACTGCCATTCAATGAGTTCATGGCTGAACATTCAACTTCAGTACCCCACTATAGAAACATAGAAAATTTGTACTGGTCCCACCTCGCCCAGAACCGGTTCCAATGTCCCAGGAATTTGAATCCCTCCCTTCTGCACCACTCCTCAAGCCACATATTCATCTGAGCTATCCTGCGATTCTACTTTGATTAGCACGTGGCAATCCTGAGATTACTACCTTTGAAGTCCTACTTTTTAAGTTAACTCCTAGCTCCCTAAATTCATCTTGTAGGACCTCATCCCGTTTTTTTACCTATATCGTTGGTACCTATATGCACCACGACAACTGGCTGTTCACCCTCCCGCTCCAAAATGTCCTGCAATCGCTCCGAGACATCCTTGACCCTTGCACCAGGGAGGCAACATACCATACTGGAGTCTCGATTGCAGCCGCAGAAACGTCTAGCTCTTCCCCTTACAATAGAATCCCCTACCACTATGGCTCTCCCACTCTTTTTCCTGCCATCCTGTGCAGCATGGACTTGACTGCTGCTGCCTTCCGCTGATGAGTCATCCCCCCCCCCAACAGTACCCAAAACGGTGTATCTCAGAGGGTTGTGGGGCTGGAGGAGGTTACAGAGTTATGGAGGGGTGAGGGATTTGAACATGAGGATGCAAATTTTAAAATCGAGGCTTTGATGGACCATGAGCCAAAGTAGGTCAATGAGCATAGGGGATAATGGGTGAACAGGACATGTTGCAATTCAACAGTCACTGCACCTCAAAGTAATTGATTGTATTTTAAGTACATTAGGACATTTGTGAGATTTACTAAGACGTAATACAAATGCAAGCCTTTCTTTATTTATTCTTTCTTCAGCACACTTCATCCTTCTGTTCTGAACAATAAGTTCAGACCTTGCATGTCTCTCCAGCGGGAGTGGGGGCAGCGGGAGAAGGGCAGATGCAGCGGGAGCGGGACGCAACGAGAGCAGGACGCAGCAGGAGCACGGCACTGCGGGAGCAGGGCGCAGCGGGAGTGGGGGTCAGCGGGAACGGGGGTCAGCGGGAGCGTGGGTCAGCGGGAGCGGGGGTCAGCGGGAGTGGGGGTCAGCGGGAACGGGGGTCAGCAGGAGCGGGGGTCAGCGGGAGCAGGGGTCAGCGGGAGTGGGCGTCAGCGGGAACGGGGGTCAGCGGGAGCGGGGGTCAGCGGGAGCGAGACGCAGCAGGAGCAGGGGTCAGCGGGAGCGGGACGCAGCGGGAGCGGGAGGGCAGCGGGAGTGGGGCGCAGCGGGAGCAGGGTGCAGCGGGAGCGGGGCGCAGCGGGAGCGGGGCGCAGCAGGAGCGGGGTGCAGCGGGAGCGGGGTGCAGCGGGAGTGGGGCGCAGCGGGAGTGGGGCGCAGCGGGAGCGGGGCGCAGCGGGAGTGGGGTGCAGCGGGAGTGGGGCGCAGAGGGAGTGGGGCGCAGAGGGAGTGGGAGGGCAGCGGGAGCAGGCGGGCAGCAGGAGTGGGCGGGCAACGGGAGCGGGGCGCAGCGGGAGTGGGGCGCAGCGGGAGCGGGGCGCAGAGGGAGCGGGGCGCAGCGGGAGCAGGAGGGCAGCGGGAGCAGGCGGGCAGCGGGAGTGGGGCGCAGTGGGAGTGGGGGGCAGCAGGAGTGAGAGGGCAGCAGGAGCGGGAGGGCAGCGGGAGCGGGGTGCAGTGGGAGTGGGGTGCAGTGGGAGTGGGACACAGAGGGAGCGGGGCGCAGAGGGAGCGGGGCGCACGTGCTACGCAGTGGGCCAGGAGCGCTGCCATGTAGGAGATGCTCTTCCTGTAATTAAAGGGAAGGGCCCAAGCTGCATGCTCTGCAGCGACAAAAGAGTCCTGTTGGACCAGCGGGGAGTGTGGGTTCCATGACAACAGCCGGGCACTCAAGCCGGGCTGACCAATCACGGCGTGGACCCCGCGTTCAAAGCGGCAACAAAGCACGACAGAATCTGAGGCATTTTAGTTTTAAAGCACCACACCTCTCCTTTAACAAGCGAGCGGCCGCCCACCCAGTACGCCCCGCCCGGCGCAGCTTCAGGGGGCGATACCCCATTTAAAGTATGGAGTGCTGCACACGGTGATGACATCATCATCGCCGGCGGAGAAGAGCGCTATGGGTTACCGCCGCCGTTAAACTCACGCCGAATTTAG
The DNA here is from genome assembly GCF_044704955.1 of Pristiophorus japonicus. Taxonomy (NCBI): domain Eukaryota; kingdom Metazoa; phylum Chordata; class Chondrichthyes; family Pristiophoridae; genus Pristiophorus; species Pristiophorus japonicus. Next base: position 29,647,796 of record NC_091991.1, read on the forward strand.
CAAGAGTCGTGAGCATCGCCTCGCCCAGGCGAAAAGTCGTTTGCGCCCCATTGGGAGACGCTAATGGGAGGCGCAAATGACCCGAATTTCTAGGCTTCAGTGTCGACACTCCTGCAACCTCAGTCTGAGCAGACATCAGCCATTCCCTTGGCAAGCTGGCCAGCAGCATTTCTAGTACTGTTGTAGAGCGTGCCCAAATAGATTGGAGGGAACGAATGACTGCTCCCTCCTCAAGCTTGTACCACTTCAATCAGACATGTGCAGTCGGGTGCTGTCTGCACTGAACTACAATTCCCAGCTTTCCATGGGTGCTCTGTGCATCGACAAACAGAAGGAAACAATTCGACAGACATCCAGTAGAAAGTCGACAGTCACCTCCCAAAAAAACAAAAAATCGAAACCAAAATTGCAATGTTGTGTAAAATAAAAGAGCCTTGTTCCTTTTTAACACAGCCATTTTTGGTCCGGCAGCATAGTGGTTATGTTACTGGACTAGCCTGGAGACGTGAGTTCAAATCCCACCACGGCAGCGCGGGGAATTTCAATTCAGTTCATTAACTAAATCTGGAATAATAAGCCAGTATCAGTAATGGTGACCGTGAAACTATCAGATTGCTTTAAAATCCCATCTGGTTCACTAATATCCTTCAGGGAAGGAAATCTGCTGCCCTTACCCATGTGACTCCAGACTCACAGCAATGTGGTTGACTCTTAACTTCCCTCTGAAATGGCCCAGCGACGCCCACATCCTGAAAATAAATAAATTTACAGAAACCACAGCCATTTTTGGTCCAGCGAAAGTTCTCGCCCAACGTTTAAAATTAGAATCGAAATGCCTGACTTCAGCACAAAGAGGTTTGGGAAAAGAAATGTGCACAGTAATAGACAGTGAATTATTTTCAAACAGAGAAAGGAAAATGGACAGAAGACAGAACCCTGCCTTGTCAGTTGTCACTGAGTCTGCAGACAGTGAGGAGTTGCAGCCCCGAACAGAAAAATAATAGTATTTACAATACAGTTCTGTTACCTACTTCCTTTCCCATGGCAGGGGGGGAAACACCAGCAGTGAATGGTACTTACCCACGATGTTGAAGGCAAAGCGATGCGGAAATCATTCAGCCAGTCATCGTGAATGTCGCACACAGGCATTGGCCACTCACAGGCTGTTCAGGGCCATGCTCTCATCGGTTTCACTGTCACTGTTGACAGGACCGCCCGTCTCCCAAGGGTATTGCAAAGTTATGTAACGCACGCCAAGCAGCAAAAATATAGCCGACCTTGTGCAAACTATGCTGTAATCTCCCTCGGGAATGATCAATGCAACAAAATCTCATCTCAGGTTGCGTTTAATTGGAAGAGATTCAGGCTGATGTGCCTTTTCTTTTTTTTTTAACGTTCTTTTACCTGGCGTTTGCAGGTGTGGTCCAGCAGTCTGCAGCGAGTTGTCAAGACTGTAGCTGCAAACACTTCCTGCTTTTAGTGGCCTTCCCCCTAAAGGAAAGCACAAATGCCAAATATGTCTACGAAACTACAGACCTCCAGCACAATTTCTTGGCTCAAACAATCTGCGGGCAGAGAATGAAGAGTTTTCCATCAGTGAATCTGTGACTGCATTGTGTGCCTCTCACAGACCTGGGAATTCGGAGAATAAGCATCCTTTACCCCCTACAGAGCATGGCCTTGTTCACTACCTGCAGTCATGAGGGGTACATGGGTTTCAGTCAAAGACTCCCAGTACTTCCCACCCCAAAATATATATATATATATAGATATAGATATCTCACGTCTCAGGGGACAAACTGAAAGGAACCAGCAGACCCTGGTCTCATAAGCTAAGCCATGAAAAACGGGGAAATGTTCTTTGACGTTGTGGGCTGACTGAGGCCTGTGGTGGAACCAGCAGGGCTCTGAGAAGTACCAGTGCTGAAGACGCTGAGTGCTGCTGTCACCTTCAGTGGTGCGGACATTGCAGAACCGCTGTCAGCCTGACATTCTAAATTCTCTTTTAACTCTTTGCACAGGTCAAGGAGCATTTGTTTGATGGCTTTAAAGCCGGAAAGCAATTTGACTTGGACTGGGCCACAAAACTAGCGCATATATTAAACCAATAACTCCTCGGGGAATAATTCCATCTTCGCCACAGTGTTGTGTAACTTGCAGCAAGATGGTCGTCAGTGAAGCGTTAGAGTCAGGGGCTGGTGTATTTGGGATGGTGCACACATCATATACCTGTGTCCCATCCATTTATTTTTTATTACAGTGCACACAAAAGAGTGAAAGGGGATTTTAACAAGTATTAACACTTTTGCTCTCTTTACTTTTCTGTTTTCTCAATCTCCCTCCATTTGCTTCATTCAATCTCTGTTTTCTTGCCGCTTGCTCCTTGTTCAGTTGACAGCTCCGTCGTCACACCCTCAGAGACGTCTAATCAAGAATCATCTGCTGCTTCACCATTAATACACCTTCTTTTTCTCACTTTGACTCTCTGTCCTCGGCTTCCTACACTGTTCCAACGAAGCTCAACGCAAGCTCGAGGAACAGCACCTCATCTTTCGTTTAGGCACTTTACAGCCTTCTGGACTCAACATCGAGTTCAACAATTTCAGAGCGTAGCTGCTACCAATCTTTGGCTCCCGTTCCCCCCCCCCTACACACAACCCCCACCCCTGCCTCCCTCAGAGCCTGCTTCTTTTTTTCTCTCCTTGTCTCTATTGGTAGTTGGTCATAATCCCAACATTCACACCCTATCTTGACTAATGTTTTTCTAACTCCTGGCATTACCATTTGAATTGGGGCCATCATCCCTTTTATCTCTCCAATCTCTCCTGGCTTCCAACCTATCAAAGACCTTCCCTTTTGTTCTTTCTTCCCCTCCCCCTTTCAGTGCTTGTTAAGAATCTGTTCTTTTCGAACACTCTCCAGTTCTGATGAAGGGTCATCGACCCGAAATGTTACCTCTGCGTTCTCTCCACCAATGCTGCCTGACCTGCTGAGTATTTCCAGCATTTTCTGCTTTTATTCCAGATTCCAGCATCCGCAGTATTTTGCTTTTGTAAAAGAAAGACTTGTATTTATATAGCACCATTCACAACCGCAGGACATCCCAAAGCCATTGAAGTACTTTTGAAATGTAGTCACTGTTGTAATGTAGGAAAAGCGGCAGCGAATTTGCACACAGCAAGCTCCCATGAGCAGCAATCCGATAAATGACCAGATAATCTGCTTGAATGTAGTTGAGGGATAAATATTGGCTAGGGCACCGTGGAGAACTCCCCTGCTCCTCTTTGAAATAGTGCCGTGGGATCTTTTACGTACACCTGAGAGGGCAGTTGGAGCTTCGGTTTTATGATTATGTTAGTAGTCAACCTCCTTCTTTCTATAGTTCACTACACATTTCGAGTGTCATGAGACACTTTGTAGTGTAGTATACAAACAGATTTTATTGATGCATAGTACAGGTGATCAGCCTAACTGTATACAGAGAGTGGCATTTTGGTTTCTTTATCTTTTGAGCCCTCCAAAGAAAGACCGTGCTCCTTTATACACCATATTTTGGCTACATCAAAGGAAATATCATTGATAAGACTACATGATGCATCTATTCCCAAATCCTTTGAAAACACACTATTCATGTAAACATATGTAGTTGTTTACTCCAAAGCTAATGCCCCTGAACGAGACTAGCTGATCTAACTGTTACTAACATCTTTGAAGAAACAGCTTTACCAACTGTTATCTTTCCATACTGTATCGAATGGATTCCACCTACTCATGTTTATTACCCGAGCGATGTTTATTACCTCAAAGTTATAATTGAATCACTCATGGCTAACGTCATTACTGTCATTTCATTACACAAGCACTTTTCACATCCAAAGACAAGCTAAGCTTTCCTCTCACAACACTTCAAAGTCATCTTGTTTATATTGGAAAGCCTGTTGCTCCAAGATACAAAGAAGTTCGACTGTTAAACTTTTAACTCCTAGGGGTAGACTTTCCACAAGGCCCTCACCGCCCGATTGCCATCCAGAAAATACCGCTAAGCTTCATCAGTGAACGCCAGTGAAAGTTTCCACTAATTAGGTCATTAAAACCACCCGGCGAGAAAATATTTCTTACACCAAGATTCTCGGCGGTTTCTGGGCCGTTACAGCTGAAAGTAGCGAGAACAGGCAGATCTTAAAATTTTTTTAAAAATCTAATCCAAAATTTAAAAATTTGAGCCTCAGGAGGGAGGAAAATGGAAAAAATACTTTTTCACATCAACAAAAAATAAAAAATTATAAAACATTCTCAAAACACTTATTAATGTAATTTTAGAATTTTAAAAATAATTATAAAAAACTTGAACTTACCTTTCTTTGCAGGGTGCTCACCTACTGCCCTATTTCAAGCAGCTTTGCATGGGCGGTTTCCTCCTCCGTTGAGACCAAACTTGGACCGTGGCAGTTTTCTCGGCAGTACATGTGGGCGGTTTGCTACCCGGAACTCTTTAAAAAATAAAGAGGAAACTTTCGCCGGGTGGTTTTTCATCAAAAAGCAGCCATACCACCGAGAAAACTGACGAAAATGAAGGCGAAAGTTTAGCCCATACATCTCTCCACGATTTTCAACAGTCTCATAAAAAAGACAGCACTTGCAGCAGTGCAGCACTCCCTCAGTATCACACTGGAGTGTCAGCCGAGATCTTGATGCCCAAGTCTCTGTAGTTGGACTCGAATCCTTGACCTTCTGACCCAGAAATTAGAGTGTTACCAACTGAGCCACGACTGCCACCTACAATATTCCCTCCGCCCAACCGCCCCCTCCCCAGATCCCCCCCCCGACCCCAGGCCAATCTCCCGCAAGTTCTTTGACATGTTGCATGGAACAGTATTTTCTGAAGTTACAACATTTCCAGTTTTGGTGGAGCTTTTCATTATGTTGAAGAGTTATTTTGCTGCAGCAGCAACACAAAAAACATCTAAAATGAAAACACAATGGCCCCAATTTTGCAGTGGTAATGTCGGTAAAACTGTCAGCATTCACCATCATTACCTTCTGAAACTGATTGTAACTTCAGGATTTAGTGCATGTGCAGCTAAACTCGAAATTCTGAAGTTGCGTTCAATTATTCCCTGCTCCACCACAGGTTGTGCTGTGGAGTTCACCAGAGCTGGCAATCACTGGAATCACTTGAAATGACAAAAATTTCCCCATTTACGATGGAATTTTACTGGTAAATCCCTCTAAAACATTAACCCTTGTTGAAAGAGATGTAACTGGGTTTATAACGATGTACTGACTACTGAACAACTGTTCTGGCCCTGGCAAACAAAATTTATAGTTGTGGAATGTCAGATTATTTTATTAATATAAATTACAAATTTAAAATATAATAATTTTTTTGAAGTTTGTTTCAACTTTTCCTTAATCCTATGTGTATGCCCCAATCTTTCCCTCTCTGTAAAATTTATAAAAAGTAAATTATAATCAGTCCATTTTATTTCCTGGTTTGCCGTCTATGAGAATTTTTCAATGTGATTGGCTGCCTAGCCAGCTTGATGACATCACTGTTGCTGGACACTTCATAATTGCTTGATTTATTTCCACCTCCATAACCTCCTTGCCTCAGCTCATCCATTGCTGAAACCCTCATCCGTGCCTTTTTACCTCTACACTTGACTATTCCAACACACTCCTGGCTGGCCTCCCACATTCTACCCTTCATAAACTTGAGGTGATCCAAAACTCGGCTGCCCGTGTCCTAACTCACACCATCCCACTCACCCATCACCCCTGGCTCGCTGACCTACATCGGCTCCTGGTTAAGCAACACCTTGATTTCAAAATTCTCATCCTAGTTTTCAAATCCCTCCATGGCTTTGCCACCACCCTATCTCTGTAATGTCCTCCGGCCCCACAACCCCCCTGAGATGTCTGCGCTCCTCCAATTCTGTCTGCCTGAGCATCCCTGATTATAATCACTGCACCATTGACGGCCGTGCCTTCAGCTGCCTGGGCCCTAAGCTCTGGAATTCCCTTCCTAAACCTCTCCGCCTCTCTACCTCTCTTTAAGACGCTCCTTAAAACCTACCTCTTTGACCAAGATTGTGGTCACCTGCTCTAATTTCTCCTTATGTGACTCGGTGTCAAATTTTTTGTCTCATAATACTCTGGTGAAGCACCTCAGGACATTTCATTACGTTAAAGGCGCTATATAAATACAGGTTGTTGTTGGTGGTGATTTGGTGTCCGATTCAAACAAAGTTTGGGAGAACTGAAATTGATGCCACAGAGATCGCTAGATCTTTGTGGGCAGCTTTCTTCGAGGTCAGCAGCGAGTGCTGTTGCCCTGCCACTGACTACCAATTCCAGCCCATTGTGCATATCTTCTTCTTTCTATATTTATGCTGCTTCGGTTGTTACTAACGGCATCACGGTTTTAATCAACCTGTGATGCCTTTGTCAGCCTCCGACCCTTCATTTTTGTCTAAGGTAATATTGGCTCAAATACCCTGCATTTAGTGTTAGGGTTAGGTGCATGCGAAATGCAGTCAGAACCTGCAGATAGCAACAGCATAAACAAGCAATGGAAAGCAGCACAGCGGGTGCCTTATCACAGCCGACAAACAACATAGCAACATTGCTGCAACATACTTAATCAGTGCCTTTGTCTCCTCAATTAGATTAGTCTGTGATTTATGAAATTAAGTTATATTTTCCTGCGTTCAGCTGAAGCAGGTACAATCGTTCAAAACATAAATAAAATGTCACATTTCATAATTTTAAAATTGCATGCGCTTGTACCAACAAATTGAAATCCATTTTAATTTTAATGAATGCTCCTGAAATAAATAATGCAAATTGTGGGAGTCATGCACATTTAAATATATGTTCCAAAATGATTAATTTCAACCAGAAGTTTCACTGCAGTGAGTGCCTCTTATTAACAAAGCTCTTTAATTTTCGTCTTCCTCTTGTATTCATTATACAACACCTTTCATGACCTCAGGATGTCCCAAAGTGCTTTACAGCCAATGAAGTGTAGTCACTGTAATAATCATAGAATGATAAAGTGCATTGAAGGAGGCCATTCGGCCCATTGTGCCCGTGCCGAAAGGTAATGTAGGAAGGGCGACTCCCAATTTGGACATAGAAAGGATGGGAAAAGCTGAAATTATGAAGGATACTGTGTAAGAATTTGTTTTTACGTGCTACGAAAAGAAATAAAATGGGAAACACTTGCATTTATATAGCGGCTTTCATGACCTCAGGATGTCCCACAGTGATTTACAGCCAATGAAATACATTTTTGAAGTGTAGTCACTGTTGCAATGTAGGAAACGTGGCAGCCAATATGTGCATAGCAAGTTCCCATAAACAGCAATGTGATAAATAACCAGATAATCTTCTGAACCAGAAGCATATGAAACTGCCATTGAGCCACGGCTGGAACTTGGTCATATTGGGTCTAAGCTGATGACATACATTTTCCATACTTAGAAGAGTGTTAATCTTATTCTTTTTCACTTTAACGGGCATGAATAGAAATGCTAATTCATTAGGTTTTCTGCTGTGAGAGTAACTAGTCTGGCAGGGACTGTGCTTTTTGATTAGTGAAGACAAACATAGGTCCCTTGCAGTCGGACTCAGGTGAATTTATAATGGGGAACAAAGAAATTTCAGACCAATTGAACAAATACTTTAGTTCTGTCTTCACGAAGGAAGACACAAATAACCTTCCGGATATACTAGGGGACCGAAGGTCTAGTGAGAAGGAGGAATTGAAGGATATCCTATTTAGGTGGGAAATTGTGTTGGGGAAATTGCTGGGATTGAAGGCCGATAAATCCCCGGGGCCTTATTGTCTGCATCCCAGAGTACTTAAGGAAGTGGCCCTAGAAATAGTGGATGCATCGGTGATCATTTTCCAACAGTCTATCAACTCTGGATTAGTTCCTATAGATTGGAGGGTATCTAATGTAACACCACTTTTTAAAAAAGGAGGGAGAGAGAAAACCGGTAATTATAGACTGGTTAGCCTGACATCAGTAGTGGGGAAAATGTTGGAATCAATTCTTAAGGATGAAAGAGCAGCGCATTTGGAAAGCAGTGACTGGATCGGTCCAAGTCAGCCTGGATTTATGAAAGGGAAATCATGCTTGACAAATCTTCTGGAATTTTTTGAGGATGTAACTAGTAGAGTGGACAAGGGAGAACCAGTGGATGTGGTGTATTTGGAATTTTAAAAGGCCTTTGATAAGTCCCACATAAGAGATTGGTGTGCCAAAATCAAAGCACATGATATTGGGGGTAATGTACTGGCGTGGATAGAGAATTGGTTGGCAGACAGGAAGCAGAGAGTCGGGATAAACGGGTCCTTTTCGGAATGGGAGTCAGTGACTAGTGGAGTGCCGCAGGGCTTAGTGCTGGGACCCCAGCTCTTTACAATATACATTAATGATTTAGATGAAGAAATTGAGTGTAATATCTCCAAGTTTGCAGATGACAGTAAACTGGGTGGCGGTGTGAGCTGTGAGGATGATGCTAAGAGGCTGCAGGGTGACTTGGACAGGTTAGGTCAGTGGGCAAATGCATGGCAGATGCAGTATAATGTGGATAAATGTGAGGTTATCCACTCTGAGGGCAAAAACACGAAGGCAGAATATTATCTGAATGGCGGCAGATTAGGAAAAGGGGAGGTGCAACGAGACCTGGGTGTCATGGTTCATCAGTCATTGAAAGTTGGCATGCAGGTACAGCAGGTGGTGAAGAAGGCAAATGGCATGCTGGCCTTCATAGCTAGGGGATTTAAGTATAGGAGCCGGGAGGTCTTACTGTAATTGTACAGGGCCTTGGTGAGGCCTCACCTGGAATATTGTGTTCAGTTTTGGTCTCCTAATCTGAGGAAGGACGTTCTTGCTATTGAGGGAGTGCAGCGAAGGTTCACCAGACTGATTCCAGGGATGGCTGGACTGACATATGAGGCGAGACTAGATCAACTGGGCCTTTATACACTGGAGTTTAGAAGGATGAGAGGGGATCTCATAGAACGTGTAAGATTCTGACGGGACGGGACAGGTTAGATGCGGGAAGAATGTTCCCGATGTTGGGGAAGTCCTGAACCAGGGGACACAGTCTTCGGATATGGGGTAGGCCATTTAGGACTGAGATGAGGAGGAACTTCTTCACTCAGAGAGTTGTTAACCTGTGGAATTCCCTGCCACAGAGAGTTGTTGATGCCAGTTCATTGCATGTATTCAAGAGGGAGTTAGATATGGCCCTTACGGCTAAAGGGATCAAGGGGTATGGAGAGAAAGCGGGAAAGGGGTACTGAGGTGAATGATCAGCCATGATCTTATTGAATGGTGGTACAGGCTCGAAGGGCCGAATGGCCTACTCCTGCACCTATTTTCTATGTTTCTATGTTTTGTGACAATCCTCTCTCAACACCAACACCAAAACGAAACCAATCAGTATAACAATCGGCACAAACCTCGTGCCAGATAGACCCACTGGGGGCTGGAATTCCTCAGGGGTCACGCTGGTCTCCCACCATAAGTCCGCCAGGTCTACACCTGCTCCAGGGGTTTCCCAACTTGCCTGATAAGAGGCAGAACCTTCATCTGCCCCTGACAAGGCAAAGGCCATAGGAGGAGGAGGGGGCAGGGGACAGGGGCCTCCCTACTTCAGGAGATTGCACTCCACTGGCTCAGTCAGGACCTGAGGTTTCCAATGGGGGTCAATACGCCAATTGAGTTGTTGCCTACTGTCGCGCAGAAGATCAAATGTAGTTCCTGTCGGAGGGGGTCCAGCCAGGGAGCAGACTGGACCTCCCCCCCCAAAGAAAGGAGTCTGTATTTTGATTCATTTTGGCCGATCGGCCCCTTTACACAGGGTAGACACGGTTGGGGTCGGGAGGGGTTTGGGTGCCCACCTCCCGCTTCCCCAAGTGATAGCGAGCACCGGAGCTTTCAGCGACATCGGGCAAGTGGCACTGGTGATGCACCTATAGTGCCACTCTTGCCTACCTGTCCCTTGCTAATGTGGTGTCCTGCCACTGATCCAGCAAATTCCAGCAAGGACAACACTGGAGGAACCAATTGGCATGATCCCAGTGTAACCTCCAGGATCGCGCCCCACGGATTTTCAGCCCCTCAGACCTAATTCCTACCATTTTCATTTCCCTCCAGTGGAAAACTGAAGCGTCGTTCATCTAAGGGTCATTAACCAGCCCGAGAGAAAAAAAACATTTTATTCGACAACAAAAAAAATATTTTGCTACAAATGCCACTCCACCTTTTTTGCTGGTGGAAAACCGGGAGCAGTGGAGATCAGAGAAAAACCTTATTTCCCGGTTTTCTGCCAAGTTTCTGATTGTTAGCCATTAAACGACAACCGAAAATGGGCCCGTATTGGCTCCCATGGTTACGAATGAGCTGGTGTGATGACGAGGAGAAATCGAAACAGAATTGTGACATATGTAGGTAAACGGAGACTGTAAATGTCCATGGCATCTCTGCCTGAAAAGGGTGTGATCAGGGGTGTGATGTTTCTGAGCATGAGGAGCTGACAAGGCAGTAGAATGGCAGTAGATGTGGAGAACATCAGCTGTGGGGTTTTTTTAGACTAAGTTATATATTGTCATAACAATGATAATTGAACGGTGATCTCAAGAATGGACAGTCAAAAACCCCAAACAACTTATCTTCAATTAAAGAGAGGAAACTGAAAATTAGCAACAAAAAAAAGGCTTAAAAAAATAAGCAAAAATTGTCCATAAAAATTTCTATGAAGTGAAATTGATCAGTAGCACAACAAGTCTATAGGTTGGCAGTCCCATGCACCCACCTTTTCTCTCTAATGTATCTAATTATCTCAAGAACCTTCGTACATGCCAAGTATTTCTCATGGTGGGTGTGAGTGACTGGACCAAAGAATGTTGATTCGTGGCTTTTTGCTTATTCATTGTTGCATTTGTGGGGTCCTGAGTCTTTCCATGTGGTCTAAAGTGAGTATCTGTTCTTTCCTATGTCATGCATTCTTGTTCTGGTTGTAAATCTTTGGCTGAATATACAGGACAGTGGGGCAGAAATCCAATGTTGTTGTGTCTCTTTCCAATGCCTAACAGTGGCGTTACATTCAATGAAAGTGATGTTATGCCGTATACGCATCTCAGCCATGACATTCTAGTGGTACTTGATTCCTACCTATCCAGGGATCAGTCACCACCATATAAAACGTCCACGTTTAAAGCGGGCAGTTGCTTATATTGGCCAAGAGATGATAGCCATTAGCCATTTAAGAACATAAGAACGTAAGAAATAGGAGCAGGAGTAGGCCATTTGGCCCCTCGAGCCTGCTCCGCCATTCAATAAGATCATGGCTGATCTGATCAGGGACTCAGCTCCACTTCCCTGCCCACTCCCCATAATCCTTTACTCACTATTCGCTCAAAAATCTGTCTATTGCCATCTTAAATATATTCAATGACCCAGCCTCCACAGCTCTCTGGGGCAGAGAATTCCATAGATTTACAACCCTCCGAGAGAAGAAATTTCTCCTCATCTCAGTTTTAAATTGGCGGCCCCTTATTCTAAGACTATGGGCTAGAACTTCCACTGTTTGAGCATGCTTAACGCCCACTTAATGTCCATTTTACCGCTGAAATTACGTATAACGCCTATATACTCCCAATTTTGACACAAAATGGAAACTGACGGACTTTTTTAGGAAACTTATTGGCGAGCGTTATTTTCCCAATGGGCTTATTGGCGGGAGAAAATATTACCGCCTGCCCACTGTTTGGGGGTGGAATCAGCAGAATGGTTGAAATCAACACCCATAATATCGCCCAGCGTTACTTTCCTCATGCAATTAACGCCGAGATTCAATATGAACGCCCGCCCACTGTTTTTTGTCGTGAAGAGCTTATTTACCCAAACTAACGGCCATGGAGATCGCCCATCGTCAATTTTACCACCTCGCACACATATCACCCACAATATCGCTCGCTCAAAAAAATGCCCACAAAAAGTGGAACTAACCGGAACGAACGGCAGCAGTGTGGCTGGCATTTATTAAATCCCACTCTTACGTGAGGAGCTGATATCGGAAAGATTTTCCTGAAAGAGCGCTGATGTGAGTGACAACGCTGACACACTGCTGTGTGTGTGCAGCTCAGACATCAATGGTGTCCATCACCTTGGTGCCAGTTAAAGTTTACGTTGATTGATGTTAAGTTGTATTTAACCCTTTCATGGTAAGGAATCACCAGTGTGCAACGGTCCAGCTATCTGAGACAATGCGCAACAAGGTTATGTTCAATAACAAAAGTTTAATACCAACATTGGTCTGAAATCATAAGTATCACAGCCAATAACACCCAACCGCCGCCCCACACCTCACTTTCTCCACCATTGACATAAATCACATGTTCAACATGTCCACCAACACAGAATGCAAAGGTAAAGCAGGAGCGTGGTCCCCAGCCCCCATACATTGCAACAAATTGCATACACCCAGATGGAGATATAACACAGCCATTATCTGCGCACATGTACCTCACTTTCCTTCCCCTCCCCTTCTTCTCCCCATCTCTACCTCTTCCTCTCCTCACTCCACGGCGCCTAGCCGAGGAGCTCCTCAGGCGGTGCCTCATTGGAGGGATGAAAGCAAATGCGATGGTTGCATGGGTACAGGAGTGGGGGTGTGCCGAGGGGGCAATATTCTCTGATGTATTGTTCTCATCTGTCATTCGCAGTGGTGGTGCGGAACCTAGGAGTGGAGTGCCGCGCTCGGGAACCACTGGGAGGTCTGTGGCAGCAGTGTTCCTGGCTATCGCATCCAGGGACTCCGCCATGCGCAGAATGTACTTGGTCATGGTGGCCAGGTGATATGCCCCCCAATGCTTCAATGAGCTGGTCACCAATGTCTACAGTCCTCTTGGGTAACTGTACCATCCCTCCGCTGTCATGTCACGCTTGTGGAACAGACCTGCCGCGTCCACGAGGCCTCCACGGGGTCGGTGCCGTCCTGGGGACAAATGGGGTGCCCTGTGGAGAGGTGCTTGGGGCCAGTACCTCCAGAGTGGAGGCTGGAATGACCGGAGGACCACGAGATGGCCTTGGGGTGGAATGGGTTCTGGAACATGGCGATGCAGGTTCTTCGAAGTCCACGCTCTCATCCGTCGAGAACAGACCCAGCAGATTGACGGGCGAGAATCGGAGCTCCTCAGCACCAGATGTAGCAGGATCCTCCACCGACTCCTGCCCCCGCGCCCCCAGCTTCTGGCCTCTCTGGCCTTGCCTGGGGCCACGCTGCTGGCTGAGCTGCAAGACACAAATGAGGTTGTTAGAGGAGAAGGGGGTGCTAGGGTGACAAGGTGAGTCTAGCGCTACACACAGCATATGCACGACAAAAGCACCACCGCTCTCAAAATCATCACAGACATCACATTTCATGACCATCAACACATTTGCATTGCAATGATTTTCATGAGGCCATCATTATTTCTATGACACTTTTAGAAATCATCTATCATATATGATTGTTCAGCTATGAGTTGGTGTGGCATCTATTGGCTTTACATCACGCAATGGTGTAAGCTTTACTCACGCAGCATAATTTCAGGGTCTGCAGATGCTTCCGTGTCTGTCCGGGGGTGCTTCCCCAGAGGTGCGAGCACCCGCTCCTCCATGTCAGTGATGTCGCTGGGGACTGATGGTCCCCCCACCCGTTCGCCTCTGCACGGACCTCATCATCGATAGCTTCTTCTGTAAAAGGTGACAGGACAACATGGCACGAGATCATTGCATGATATCATTTCTAGGTACTGTCACAGAGACTGATACTACACATAACCGACAGATGTAATTATCATTATTGTGATTATTATCATTCTTTACCTAACGACATACACCGTGACCACAGGCTTTGAGTAAAACATTCCCAGTAAAAGTGCAAGATCTCAAATCTGCTGATAGTCACTCATGACTGTTACAAATCAAATTATATAAATACATAAGTTCATGTAAATCAATGTAATACTTACTCTTGCGGATACCACAAGGTCGTTCCATCGTTTGCAGCATTGGTTGCCCTCACGCACTTCGTTGGTCACCAACGAGACCACCTCTGCTATCTCGGTCTGTATCCTCTGGTAGGCCTTTGGGGTGCGCTTCCCACGGCCTCCCTATGTCAAATCACCCCAGCGTAACTCGACCTCCTGCAGCAAGGAGGCATTTGCCTCGTCTGAGAACCTCCTGGCTCTTTTGCAGCCTCCACTGTGCTCCTCTCCCACCTCACTGCTTTCTCCAGCATCAGTCTCCACAGCATTCAGTGATGCCTCCTCCTCTCCCTCCATTATAGGGCAAATTCAGTCAAATATGTGGCTGGTAACAGCTAATTTTTGTTTTCCTCTTTGCTGTGAAGCTCTAAAGTCTCCCTCCTTCCTCCCAAAGTAGCCACACCACACCCAGACACGCCTTCAGTCCCTCTGAGCTCCCTCTCTCTCTGTCTCCTCTTCTGCGCATGTCATGGTGACCCTTGACCTCCAGAATCACGGGAATCGAGCATTGCCATGCCATTGCTAAAGATGGCCACATTTTACGGCAAAAAGTCAAAAAAAGTTAACGCTACAGCCCATTTGATATTGCTCGTGGTAACGTCCATTTTCAAAAATGTAAACTAGCTGTTTTGAGAATGGGCAAGAAGCCGGCGATCTGAAAACCCTTTTTTACTGCCCAAGCCGGAAATAACACCCATTTTTGGCCGATAAGCACAAAAGTGGAGGCTCTAGCCCTATGTCCCCTAGTTTTAGTTTCCTCCATGAGTGGAAATATCCTCTGCATCCACCTTGTCGAGCCCCTCACTATCTTATAAGTTTCAATAAGATCATCTCTCATTCTTCTGAACTCCAATGTGTAAAGGCCCAACCTACTCAACCTATCCTCATAAGTCAACCCCCTCATCTCCGGAATCAACCTAGTGAACCTTCTCGGAATAGGCTCCAATGCAAGTATATCCTTCCTTAAATACGGACCATTCAATTCAAAGTTGCCGGTTTTAGCATCTTAAGTTCTCCGTTTATTGTGGGCATGAACAGCTGTGCTTGGTCACTCGTTCACACCTGGTTAGGGTGAGCTGAATTCAAGAACAAACATAAGTATATAGCACTTCATTAAAATTCAAATACCTTCTATGTTCTTAAACCCATCTAAACCTGTCTAAATGGTGCGGGGTTAAAAACATAGGACCGGGTTTTCCTTTTGGTTGCGTGTCTGTTAGCGCCCCGGAGGGGCTGTAATGGCTCTGGGAATGGTTACCACCCAGGTGGCCAGCTTCCAGCGCCCCGTCGGGACATTTGGTGCTGGTTTTGTGGAGGCTCTGAGCAGTACCGCACGGGAGCGTCAAGCCAGTGTGCAAGACCCCTGGTTTCGACAGCACTATGAAATTTGGTTGGAGCGGCACTCGTAGCGCCCCCCCCCCTAGTGGGACCGCCTGGGAAAGCGGGTAGTCCGTGCTGTTCCGGCGGTGGCGAAGGAATGAATGACTGCATCAGGTAAGTGTGATTGTATTTTTTTTTTCTTTTTGCGATTTATGTTTATTTGGGGTCGGTAATATATTGAGAACGTTTTCTGTGTTTTTGTCTCCCGATTTATTTTTTTTTTGCAGGGGGGCCTCTCTTATGGCACTCCGAAGTTGGCTCTTTAGCAACGGATTTTCAGTTGCTCAGCCGGCCTAGCGCCCTCAGAGAGGTGTGGAGCTCTTCACTTAGTGCTCCGCTCCACACTCAGGGCCTAGCTGGTGAATGTTGTGGATGCCGATGCAAACGATTTCGCAGAGCAAAATGTACAGCCCCGCCACCATTAGGGCCCTAACCGAAAATCCAGCATTATAGAATTTTACAGCACAGAAGGAGGCCATTGGGTTCATTGTGCCTGCACTGGCTCTTTGAAAGTGCAATCCAATTTAGTAGGGTTACAGTTTGTACTAAGCAGTTACTGCAGTTTAAACAATGCGGCAGGTGACAGTGGAGCTGGAAACAACTGGGCAACAGGTCGCTACACAGAAGGAACATTCCTGCTATATAGTAGAATACTGTAGTAGCGCTACCACATCATGCTGGTTATCGCTTATAGAGGACAAACCGCATTCACGCGGATGCACCTGTGAGAGGGGGTGTGGATTGTAGTGGGTTTGCAACCAAGTCCTTCGTGTTTAAAGAAAGCATGTCCACACACACAGCCAAGCAATTGAAATTTGAAAGCTCAAACCATTGTAAATATTAATCCCTTCCTTCTTGTCTCCCAGTCAAAACACGTGTTCACAGCAGATTAACAATGTAATACATAAATAATTCCAAAGGTACTTCACTCAAGAATTTCTGATTACAAAACACTCAGCACTCCTTTCAGTGCCAATGTATTCATCCAGAACTTTACATAAAAATGACAACTCTTCCAAAATTCCAATTAAATTCCCTTTGGAGATGCTACGAAATAAGTAGACCTCTCTCATAACATCTTTGCATCTTTGCTTTGCACAAAGCATCTTTGCATTGACCTGATACCTCAACCAATCAGCTGCTGAAGTAACTCCTTTCCATGTCACGCACTTGTGGTCTAATTGCCAACCTTGGGGTAGAAAGCAGACCACGATGCGCCCGTTTTCAAAGCACAAAATGGGGGGCAAAAAAGACCCCATTTCTCAGGGCTAGGTCCTGCACCCCAAGGGCACCTCGAATATAACCCACATCGCATTGACTCAGGCAATATTCAGGCGTCCCTGGCAGCCACCTGAAGCAGATGTTAAATGCTAATGTTGGGCCAAAGGTCTGTCTAAGGACCCCTCTGGAAATTGGTTAGTGCTGGTAGGCGCCGTGCATGCTCTGCTCAGTTATTTAAGTGCCTTCTGCAGTCTATAGGGACAACAACAACAACTTGTATTTATATAGCACCTTTAAAGTAGTAAAACGTCCCAAGGTTCTTCACAGGAGCATTACCAATTAGAATTCGACACTGAGACACATAAAGAGATATTAGGACAGGTGATGAAAAGCTTGGTCAAAGAGGTAGGTTTTAAGGAGGAGAGAGAGGTAGTGAGGAAGAGATGTTTAGGGAGGGAATTCTGCAGCTTATGGTTGAGGCAGCTGAAGGCAAGGTCACCAATGGTGGAGCGATTAAAATCAGAGATGCGCAAGAGGCCAGAACTGGAGGAGCGCAGAGATCTCGGAGGGTTGTAAAGCAGGGGCAGATTACAGATATAGGGAAGGGGCAAGGTCTTGGAAGGATTTGAAAACAAAGATGAGAATTTTAAAATTGAGGCATTGCCGGACCGGGAGCCAATGTAGGAATCGGATTGCGGAGGAGGCAATGGAGACCTACAGTCCTTCAAGAAGAAATTAACTGGATATGTGGAAAACAAGGTGATTAGGTCATTTGAAAGCTGAGACTAAATTGGAATATAATGCGACGATTTTCGACCGACTGAGACTTGCCTGATGACGCAAGAGAGGAATTTGTAACAGGGCATTTCTGAATTGACTACAGGTTTCTGATACTTTTTTTGCCCTTCGCAACAGGTGCCGGGGAGAGTCGGGGAGAAGAAATTAAACCACCCGAGGAATGAGGGTGAGCAGAGGTGAGCCTGATGTTATTTTATCATTCTGGATACTGTAGGAATAATACTGAGTCTATCAGTGGTCACCGTTATCATGGAGCAAAACGGACAACAACTTCCAGCATCCGCACATGCGTAATTAATTGTGGAGATCAGTAAGTTGCTGTCCAAGTTGCCCTGCCCCTCCACACGCTTTGTTACAAGAGACTCGGCACTCAAACACATGGAGCGAAGTGAAGTTGTAGTATTTACCCACTAGATACCTGTTATGTATGTAAACCTGTATATACTATGTCTAACCACCAGAGAGCTTATACCCTGGAGTCCCAAGGGATCCCATAATCCTTTGGGAGCACCTTTATATAAGGAGGCCTGGAGAGGTACTCTGCGATCTGTAATAAAGGACTACGGTCACACCTTACTTTGAGCTTGCAGTATCTAGTCTCACTCTTTATTCAAGACATAACTGGCGAAGAGATACAGATGACGAACCCCACCGCAACAATGCAGAGAACCGTGGGCATCCTGCAGAAATTTTTGGAGGGAGATGATTGGGAAACCTTCATGGAGCGACTCGACCAATACTTCGTGGCCAACAAGAAGGAGAAGCGAACGCTGCCAAACAAAGGACGATCCTCCTCACCGTTTGCGGGGCACCAACGTATGGCCTCATGAAAAATCTGCTCGCTCCAGTGAAACCCACAGACAAGTCGTACGATGAGCTGTGCACACTGGTCCGGGAGCATCTAAACCCGAAGGAAAATGTTCTGATAGCGAAGTATCGGTTCTACACTTACAAGAGGTCTGAAGGCCAGGAAGTGGGAGCTACGTCGCCGAGCTAAGGTGCGTTGCAGGACATTGCGAATTTGAAGGACATTTGGAGCACATGCTCAGGGACGTCTTTGTACTTGGCATTGGCCATGAAGTAATACTTTGCAAACTTTGACTGTAGAGACCCCAACCTTGAGTAAAGTCATAGCGATAGCCCAGGGGTTTATCACCACCAGTGACAATACCAAACATATTTCTCAGCACACTAGTGCTGCTGCAAGTACTGTGAACAAAGTAACATTGTTTTCAAATCGAAATGTGCAGGGCAGGACTTACACGCCTGCAGCTGCATGTCCGCAGATGACTCAGAGTCCACCATCAAGGGTGGTGAATCATCATAGGCAGTCCCTCGGAATCGAGGAAGACTTGCTTCCACTCCCAAAGTGAATTCTCTGATGGCTGAACAGTCCAATACGAGAGCCACAGACCCTGTTACAGGTGGGACAGACATTCGTCGAGGGAAGGGGTCGGTGGGGCTAGTATGCCGTGAGTTCCTTCCACTGTCTCTGCTTGACCTCTTCGGCTCTTTCCGTTGAGACTCGAAGAGGGTAACTGAAGGCTCGCTGCAGACTCGCCTATCCCGAGTCCTGCTTAGCTACCACACGAGACCCCACTCGCTCACTGGGATCCCACCTGCTGAACTGCTCATGAAAAGAGCACTTAAGACAAGGCTCTCGTGATCTACATGAACAGGTAGAGAGCAGGCGGCTTCAAAAAAGTACATACCATGATAGCGCAAATGTGTCACGTGAGATTGAAATCAATGACCCTGCATTTGTATTGAATTATGGACAAGGTCCCAAGTGGCTTCCCGGCACTATCATGGCCAAAGAGGGGAGCAGGGTGTTTCGGGTCAATCTTTCAAATGGACTCATTCACCGGAAACACTTGGACCAAATCAAACTCAAAATCAAAATCAAATTTACGGACTATCCTGAGCAACCCACCTTGGACCCCACTTTTTTTGATCCCCCAACATACACACCAGTGGCAACCTGCACCACGGTTGACCATGAATCAGAACCCATCATCCACAGCAACCCAGCAGGACCCAACACACCAGGCAGCCCAGCAAGACCAGCTGCACAGCAGCCCAATGAGCGCCCAACAAATGATTAAACAGTACCAACTTTCACATCGAGACGATCAACCAAGGCAAGAAGGGCCCCAGATCGACTCACGTTGTAAATAGTTACACTATTGACTTTGGGAGGGAGTGTTGTTATATATGTGAACTTGTATTTACTCTATACAGCCACCAGAGGGCTCATCCCCTGGAGTCCCAAAGGATCCCATAATCCCCTGGGAGCACAGGTATTTAAGGAGATCTCACAGATTGGAGAGGCATTCTGGAGACCTGCAATAAAAGACTAAGGTCACACTTTACTTTGAGCTCACAGTGTTCAGTCTGACTCTTTCTCAATACATAACAGACACCTCATGTGCCCTTGCTGTTTGAACCAGGCATCAGGATGTTCCAAGGAGCAAAAGTGTAGATCCATTTGATTCCGGGGGCGCAACCCATCCATCACAAGGCGAAAGTGGTACTTTACATGATGAGAGAGAGGGTGGAAATCAAGCTGGACAGGCTGCAACATGAGGGCATAATTTCGCCGATCGAATTCAATGAGTGGGCCAATCCGATTGTTCCAGTCCTCAAGGGAGACGGCACCATCAGAATCTGTGGTGATTACAAAGGAACTGTCAATCGTTTCTCACTGCAGGATCAATACCCACTACCAAAGGCAGACGACCTATTTGCGACGCTGGAGGGGAGGGAAAATGTTCACGAAGCTAGACTTGACGTCGGCCTACATGATGCAGGAGCTGGAGGAATCATCGAAAGGCCTCACTTGCATCAACACGCATAAAGGTCTCTTCATTTACAACAGATGCCCATTTGGGATTCGATCGGCCACGGCGATATTCCAGAGGAACATGGAAAGCTTGCTGAAGTCAATCCCGCGCACCGTGGTCTTCCAGGACGACATCTTGGTTACAGGTCTGGACATCGTTGAGCACCTACAGAACCTGGAGGAGGTTCTTAGTCAGCTTAATCGTGTGGGGCTCAGGCTAAAATGCTCGAAGTGCGTTTTTCTGGCGCCTGAGGTGGAGTTCCTGGGGAGAACAATTACGGCAGATGGCATCAGGCCCACCGATTCAAAGACAGAGGCAATCAAGAATGCACCTAGACCACAGAACATGACGGAGCTGCGGTCGTTTCTAGGACTCCTGAACTAATTTGGGAACTTCTTACCGGGTCTTAGCACTTTGTTAGAACCCCTGCACTCTTTATTGCATAAAGGAGATGAATGGGTATGGGGTAAAAGCCAAAACAATGTCTTTGAGAAAGCTAGGAAGCTGTTATGTTCAAACAAATTGCTTGTGTTGTACGATCCATGTAAACGTTTGGTACTAGCATGTGATGCTTCGTCGTACGGGGTCGGGTGTGTATTGCAACAAGCTAATGAATTTGGGAAATTGCAACTGGTTACTTATGCATCCAGAAGACGGTCTAAGGCTGAGAGGGCCTACAGTATGATCGAAAAGGAAACGTTAGCATGTGTTTACGGGATAAAGAAAATGCATCAATTTCTGTTCGGGCTCAAATTTGAATTGGAAATTGACCATAAGCTGCTTGTATCCCTCTTTTCTGTAAGCAAGGGGATAAATACGAATGCATCGACCCACATCCAGAGATGGGCGCTCACGTTATCTGCATACAACTATGCCATCCGCCACAGGCTAGGCACAGACAACTGTGCCGATGCTCTCAGTAGTCTACCATTGCCCACCACAGGGGTGGAGATGGCACAGCCCACAGATTTAGTTATGATATTGGAAGCATTCGAGAGTGAGCAATCACCTGTTACTGCCCAACAGATTAGAACCTGGACGGGCCAGGATCCCTTACTGTCCTTAGTAAAAAAAACTGTGTGCTTCACGGGAGCTGGTCCAGTGCCCCATTAGAAATGCAGGAAGAGATAAAGCCGTACCAGCGGCGCAAAGATGAAATGTCTATACAGGCAGACTGCCTCATATGGGGTAATCGGGTTGTGGTGCCAAAAAAGGGCAGGGACACCTTCATTAGTGATCTCCACAGCACCCACCCAGGCATCGTAATGATGAAAGCGATAGCCAGATCCCATGTGTGGTGGCCCGGTATCGATGCAGACTTAGAGTCCTGTGTGCACAAATGTAATACATGTTCACAGTTAAGCAATGCACCCAGGGAGGCGCCACTAAGTTTATGGTCCTGGCCCTCCAAACCGTGGTCCAGGGTCCATGTTGACTATGCAGGACCATTCTTGGGAAAAATGTTTTTAGTGGTTGTAGATGCAAATTCCAAATGGATTGAATGTGTGATAATGTCGGCAAACACGTCCGCTGCCACCATTGAAAGTCTACGGGCCATGTTTGCCACGTACGGCCTGCCTGATGTCCTTGTAAGTGACAATGGACTGTGCTTTACCAGTGCCGAGTTCAAGGAGTTCATGACCCGCAGTGGGATCAAACATGTCACGTCTGCCCCGTTTCAACCAGCGTCCAATGGTCAGGCAGAACGAGCAGTTCAAACAATCAAGCAGAGCTTGAAAAGGGTAACTGAAGGCTCACTGCAGACTCGCTTATTCTGAGTCCTGCTTAGTTACCGCACAAGACCCCACTCGCTCACTGGGGTCCCTCCCGCTGAACTGCTCATGAAAAGGGCACTTAAGACAAGGCTTTCGTTAGTCTACCCTGATCTATACGAACAGGTAGAGAGCAGGCGGCTTCAACAGAATATATATCATGATCATGCAAATGTGTCACGCGAAATTGAGATAAATGATCCTGTATTTGTGTTGAACTATGGACAAGGTCCCAAGTGGCTTCCTGGCACTGTTTTGGCTAAAGAGGAGAGTAGGATGTTTGTGGTCAAACTCTCAAATGGACTCACCTGCAGGAAACACTTGGACCAAACCAAACTCAGATTTACGGATTATCCAGAACAACCCACAATAGACTACCTTTTTCGACCCTCCAGCACACACACAAATGGCAGCCGATCCAGCGGTTGACCACGAAGCAGAACCCATCACCCGCAGCAGCCCAGCAGGACTCACCACCCCCAGCAGGCCAGCAAGGCCAGCAAGGCTAGCTACGCAGCAGCCCAGCGAGGGCCCAACAAACGATTCACCAAAACCAGCATTTGCACCGAGACGATCAACCAGGGAAAGGAAGGACCCAGATCGACTCACATTGTAAAAAGTTACACTATTGACTTTGGGGGGAGAATGTTGTTATGTATGTAAATATGTAAAGACCATGCCTAACCACCAGAGGGCTTATCCCCTGGAGTCCCAAGGGATCCCACAATCCCTTGGGAGCACCTGTATATAAGGAGGCCTCACAGGCTGGAGAGACACTCTGGAGACCTATAATAAAGGACTACGGTCACACCTTACTTTGAGCTTGCAGCATCTAGTCTGACTCTTATTGAAGACATAATAATACCCAATGAACACACCAGAAAAAGTTAGGGCTTGTCAATTCAAGTGTAAGTGAATTTTTAACAGTGTGGTATGTCATAATTACTGCCAAACAACCTCTCTGGCCCTGAAAATTTACTTTTACAAATGTGGAGTCTCATTCCTTCAGAATTGAATTAATTTTGGAGCTTTTGAAAAAATTAAGGGAGAGAAATTGACCTGGTTTGTGCCTCCAATTAGCACCTGCGGGGGGCGGTAACGGGGTGCTAATGGGGTACCGACCGGGCGCGGTGAAATCACCGATGCCCATGAACTTCCCTGGTGATTTTGCACCAGCACTAACACTTACCGTCTCAATCGTGGCTTGAGGACTGGTGCAGCAGGGAGGGATTCAAATTCCTGGGACATTGGAACCGATTCTGGGGGAGGTGGGACCAGTACAAACCGGACGGTCTGCAGCTGGGCAGGACCGGAACCAATGTCCGAGGGAGAGTGTTTGCTACTGCTGTTGGGGAGGAGTTAAACTAATATGGCAGGGGGATGGGAACCTATGCAGGGAGACAAAGGGAAGCAGAATGGGGGTAGAAGCAAAAGATAGAAAGAAGCAAAGTAAAAGTGGAGGGCAGAGAAACCTAAGGCAAAAAGCAAAAAGCGCAAAATTACAGCAAAATTCTAAAGGGGCAAAGTGTGTTAGAAAGACAAGTCTGAAGGCTCTGTGCCTCAATGCGAGGAGTATTCGGAATAAGGTGGACGAATTAACTGCGCAGATAGCAGTTAACGGATATGATGTAATTCGCATCACGGAGACATGGCTCCAGGGTGACAAAAGCTAGGAACTCAACATCCAAGGGTATTCAACATTTAGGAAGGATAGACAGAAAGGAAAAGGAGGTGGGGTGGCATTGCTGGTTAAAGAGGACATTAATCCAATAGTAAGAAAGGACATTAGCTTGGATGATGTGGAATCGGTATGGGTGGAGCTACGGAATACTAAGGGGCAGAAAACGCTAGTGGGAATTGTGTACAGACCACCACACCGTAGTAGTAAGGTTGGGGACAGCATCAAACAAGAAATTAGGGATGCATGCAATAAAGGTACATCAGTTATCATGAGTGACATTAATCTACATATTGAGTGGGCTAGCAATGTGTGGAGGAGGATTTCCTGGAGTGTATTAGGGATGGTTTTCTAGACCAATATGTCGAGGAACCAACTAGGGAGCTGGCCATCCTAGACTGGGTGATGTACAATGAGAAAGGACTAATTAGCAATCTTGTTGTACAAGGCCCCTTGGGGATGAGTGACCACAAAATGGTAGAATTCTTTATTAAGATTAAGGCACAGTTAATTCAGAAATTAGTGTCCTGAACTTAAGGAAAGGTAACTTCGTTGGTTTGAGGCGTGAATTGGCTAGAATAGACTGGCAAATGATACTTAAAGGGTTGATGGTGGATAGGCAATGGCAAACATTTAAAGATCACATGGATGAACTTCAGCAATTGAATTCAGCAATTCAGCTGCCTGGAATAAAAATAAAACAGGGAAGGTGGCTCAACCATGGCTAACAAGGGAAATTAAGAAAAGTGTTAAAACCAAGGAGGAGGCATATAAATTGGCCAGAAAAAGCAACAAACTTGAGGACTGGGAGAAATTTAGAATTCAGCAGAGGAGGACAAAGGGTTTAATTAAGAGGGGGATAATAGAGTACGAGAAGAAGCTTGCCGGGAACATAAAAACTGACTGCAAAAGCTTCTATAGATATGTGAAGAGAAAAAGATTAGTGAAAACAAACATAGCTCCCTTGCAGTCGGATTCAGGTAAATTTATAATGGAGAACAAATAAATGGCGGACCAATTGAACAAATACTTTGGTTCTGTCTTCACGAAGGAAGACACGAATAACCTTCCGGAAGTACTAGGGGACCGAGGGTCTAGTGAGAAGGAGCAACCGAAGGATATCCTTATTCGGCGGGAAATTGTGTTGGGAAATTGATGGGATTGAAGGCCAATAAATCCCCGTGGCCTGATAGTCTGCATCCCAGAGTACTTAAGGAAGTGGCCCTAAAAATAGTGGATGCATCGGTGATCATTTTCCAATAGTCTATCGACTCTGGATCAGTTCCTATGGACTGGAGGGTAGCTAATGTAACACCACTTTTTAAAAAGGGAGGGAGCAAGAAAGCGGGTAATTATAGACCGGTTAGCCTGACATCAGCAGTGGGGAAAATGTTGGAATCAATTATTAAGGAAGAAATAGCAGCACATTTGGAAAGCAATGACAGGATCGGTCCACGTCAGCCTGGATTTATGAAGGGGAAATCATGCTTGACAAATCTTCTGGAATTTTTTGAGGATGTATCTAATAGAGTGGACAAGGGAGAACCAGTGGATGTGGTGTATTTGTACTTTCAAAAGACTTTTGACAAGGTCCCACACAAGAGATTGGTGTGCAAAATCAAAGCACATGGTATTGGGGGTAATATACTGACATGGGTAGAGAACTGGTTGGCAGACAGGAAGCAGAGAGTCTGGATAAACGGGTCCTTTTCAGAATGGCAGGCAGTGACTAGTGGAGTGCCGCAGGGCTCAGTGCTGGGAACCCAGCTATTTACAATATACATCAATGATTTGGATGAATGAAGGAATTGAGTGTAATATCTCCAAGTTTGCAGATGAAACTAAACTGGGTGGTGGTATGAGCTGTGAGGAGGACGCTAAGAGGCTGCAGAGTGACTTGGAAAGGTTAGGTGAGTGGGAAAATGCATGGCGGATGCAGTATAATGTGGATAAATGTGAGGTTATCCACTTTGGGGGCAAAAACGCAAAGACAGAATATTATCTGAATGGCAAAGGATTAGGAAATGGTTCATCAGTCATTGAAAGTTGGCATACAGGTACAGCAGGCGGTGAAGAAGGCAAATGGTATGTTGGCCTTCATAGCTAGGGGATTTAAGTATAGGAGCAGGGAGGTCTTACTGCAATTGTACAGGGCCTTGGTGAGGCCTCACCTGGAATATTGTGTTCAGTTTTGGTCTCCTAATCTGAGGAAGGACGTTCTTACTATTGAGGGAGTGCAGCGAAGGTTCACCGGGATGGCGGGACTGGCATGTGAGGAGAGACTGGATCAACTGGGCCTTTATACATTGGAGTTTAGAAGGATGAGAGGGGATCTCATAGAATCATATAAAATTCTGACGGTATGGGACAGGTTAGATGCGGGTAGAATGTTCCCGATGTTGGGGAAGTCCAGAACTAGGGGACACAGTCTTAGGATAAGGAGTACGCCATTTACGACTGAGATGAGGAGAATCTTCTTCACTCAGAGAGTTGTTAACCTGTGGAATTCCCTGCCGCAGAGAGTTGTTGATGCCAGTTCATTGGATATATTCAAGAGAGAGTTAGATATGGCCCTTACAGCTAAGGGGATCAAGGGGTATGGAGAAAAAGCCGGAAAGGGGTACTGAGGGAATGATCAGCCATGATCTTATTGAATGGTGGTGCAGGCTCGAAGGGCCGAATGGCCTACTCCTGCACCTATTTTCTATGTTTCTATTTTCTATGTTTCTTACGCAGCGTAGATCGTAACTTCATCCGGTGCGCAGCACCCTGTTACCATCCGTATGTTATATTTGCTCCCGCCCCCCTGCAGCATCTCTGGGCGTTAACAACGGCAGCTGCAAGAGGTGTTGTCAGCTCAGCTGGCCGCTTGGGGAGCGATATTAAAAGGCAGCGGTGGTCAGATAGGGCAACATTTATTTATGTCCCCATTCTGGTGTCTCCTGCTTTTTTTTGCCCCTGTGATTGCTCAGTCCTGCACTCTCTTAAAGAGCCTGCGACTGCTATGCGGGTAGTGCAGGTGCCGTGGCCCAACAGACACAGCCTGCAGATTCAATCAATGCAACATTGGTCCTTCCCTTTAAGGGAGGGAAGGAGCCTGTACAGACAGCAGCGCTGCCCCGAACATTGCTCAGCATTCTGCCGACACCGTCCCTCTCACTCCCTTTAGCGCTCTAAGGGAAGATTTAGAACTGCACCTCCCTCTTGGAGCTCTAAAGCAGAAGTTTCCATCAGAATCAAACGTTTACCGCCTGGCAATACTGTTGCGCTCCCTGAAAAGTTATCGCTCCAAATGGGGTAGTATGCAATTTCTAGCCCTCAAAATTAAAAAAAATGTTTCTTTCAGTCTCTTTTATCTCACTCTTGATCCCACCTTTCTTTCCTCTCTTTATTTCGCTTTCTGTAGATAATTTTACACTTCCTGGTTTAGACTTTTCAGGGCGAAAATTGCCCCTTTCCTTAAGGCCAGTTAATTCCGGAAATCGATGGCACGCTGCGGAGTGCAATGGCCGCCAACCTTTCGTGTAATGGCCGCCATTATCAAAATTCTGCTCCGGCGGTATCCCGGTGGTGACCCGCTCCCCCCACCCCCCCCCCACCGACCGCTCCGCTGCTCCCGTTTGTCCTAAGTACATCACCAGAGTGTGCACCACCAATGTTCCCCCCCCCCCTCCCCCCACCGTCAGCGAATTCCGCCGAGAAAATCTTCCTCCCGCCGGGCGGTGCCAAATCTTGATTTTTCCCAATGGTACAGTGAGGCTGTGGCCTTCTGCAATGGCGGTGCGGCTCCCATTGAAGGGGAAGACATACTGCCGCTGATGCCAGGTTTTTCTTTTGTCGGCCGGTTGCCATGTCGGGCCGACAATTATGCCCCCCGGGTCCGGCCAACACCCTCCCTGGTGGCCCAGTGGATCGAACTTTATAAATCGCGCATTCTCTCCCCTTTAAGTGAAGGCGAGAGCAGTGGGACGCGGCGCGGTGATGACGTCATCAGCACTACGCTGATGACTGACAGCGGCGGACACTCCGCATCTCCCCAACTTACGCCCCTCTAGTGTACTCACCCCCCCGCTTCTGCCCCCATTATAAGCGACTAAAACATTAGGGACATATTTAATTCCTTAGCTGTGAGATAGGACAAATATTCATTTTTGTCAACATTTGCAACTGTTCGCAGGTTGGCGGAGATGGCTGGTTTTGAAATGTGACATTTTGTTGAGTGTGATTTCATTAGCATGGACACAAAAAAAACAGCAATCACAACATGCCTTTAATAATGATCTATTAACCACTTCACAAGCAGCTAATGAGTGTCTTAAATAAAGAAACAGAATCAGCAGTCCAGCTGTGTAGTGTACTATATATTTGCGAATGAGTTGCGTGGCCAGTTTTGAAAGCCTGATTTTCCCCACGATGTTCTATATAGGAACAAAGGAGGAGGTCATTCAGCCCCTCGAGCCTGGTTCCGCCATTCAATGAGATCATGACTGATCTGCGACCTAATTCCATATACCCGCCTTTGTTCCATATTCCTTAATACCTTTGGTTAACAAAAAGCTATCAATCTCCGATTTAAAATTAACAATTGATCTAGCATCAATTACCACTTGCGGAAGAGAGTTCCAAACTTCTACCACCCTTTGTAGAAGTGTTTCCTAATTTCACTCCTGAAAGATCTGGCAGTAATTTTTAGACTGTGCCCCCTAGTCCTAGAATCCCCAACCAGCAGAAATAATTTCTCTCTATCTACCCTATCTGTTCCCCTTAATATCTTGAAAACTTTGATCAGATCACCCCCTAATCTTCTAAATTCGAGGGACTACAACCCTAATTTGTGTAATCTCTCCTTGTAACTTAACCCTTGAAGTCCGGGTATAATTCCGGTCAACCTACGCTGCATTCCCTCACATAGCCTCATCAGGTGTGTTACAGATAAATGACCACCCCATTCTCTTTGATGTACCAGGATTACCAATAGCCATGACGATACTTCAACAACAACAACAACTTGTATTTATATAGCACCTTTAACGTAGTGAAACGTCCCAAGGTGCTTCACACGAGTATTGTGAGATAAACAATTTGACACCGAGCTACATAAGTAGAAATTAGCGGAGGTGACCAAAAACTTGGTCAAAGAGATATTTTTTAAGGAGGAAAGAGTTGTAGAGAGGCGGAGAGGTTTAGGCAGAGAGTTCCAGAGCTTGGGGCCTAGGCAACAGAAGGCACAGCCACCAATGGTTGAATGATTATAATCAGGAATGCTCAAGGAGACAGAATTAGAGGAGCGCAGATATCTCGGGGGGGTTGTGGGGCTGAAAGAGATAGGGAGGGGCGAGGCCTTGGAGGGATTTGAACATAAGGATGAGAATTTTGAAATCGAGGCATTGCTTAACCGGAAGCCAATGAGCACAGGGCTGATGGGTGAGCAGGACTTGGTGTAAGTTAGGACACGGACAGCCGAGTATTGGATCACCTCTAGTTTACTTAGGGTAGAATTTGGGAGGCCAGCCAGGTGTGCATTGGAATAGTAAATGTCTATTGTAACAAAGGCATGGATGAGGGCTTCAGCAGCAGATGAGCTGAGGTAAGGGCGGAGACAGGCGATGTTACGGAGGTGGTAATAGGCGTTCTTAGTTATGCTGCAGATATGTGCTTCACAGAAAGTGTAAGCTTTGTGTCCACTACTGTCAACTTGGCAAGAGGTGCATAAGATTTTTAAAAAGAGCGCAACAGTAAGATTAGAATATGACTACAAGTATGGAATCATAGAATGATCCAAGACAGGAGGCCATTCGGCCCATCGTGCCTGTGTCAGCTCTTTGAAAGAGCTAACCAATTAGTCCCACTCCCTTGCCCCTTTCCCATAGCCCTGGAAATTTTTCTCCTTCAAATATTTATCCAAATCCCTTTTGAAAGTTACTAGTAAATCTGCTTCCACCACCCTTTCAGGCAGTGCATTTCAGATCCTAACAACTCGCTGCGGAAAAACATTGCCTCTCAACTCGCTCCTGGTTCTTTTGCCAATTATCTTAAATCTGTGCCCTCTGGTTACTGACCTTTCAGCCAATGGATGCCGTTTCTCCTTATATTCTCTATCAACACACTTCATAATTTTGAACACTTCTATTAAATCTCCTCTTAACCTTCTCTGTTGCAAGAAGAACAGTCCCACCTTCTATCGTCTTTCAATGTAACTGAAGTCCTGTATCCCTGGTACCATTCCAGTAAATCTCAAGTCAAATTTACTCAAATTCTGGAAAAATGAAAAAAAATCACACACAATTTTTTTTTTTTAAATGATTTTCTCCCAGGTCGCTCCTGCAGATTAATTTATAATTCCCGGTGAATTCAGGACAATCCTGAAGGTTGGTGACTCTGTAAACCTCAGAAAGCATTAAATGTGGATGAATCATCCTTTAGCAATGCCAACCAGAAATCCACCCTGGTTTATAAACCCCTACTTTTTCTATAAAATGATTGAACAGAAGAAAATAGGATCCTATGAGGCCTTCGCTTTTTAATTTGTTCAGGGACATTACATTTCAGGGAGTTTGTCCAATCTATTTTTTATAAAGTGCAATTATTTTCTTCATACTCCACCATGTCAGCTGTGGCCCAGTGGGTAGCACACTTGTGTCCGAGTCTGAAAGTTGTGGGGGGTTTAAGTCCCACTCCAGAAACTTTAGCACAAAAATCTAGATTGACACTCCAGTGCAGTACTGAGGAAGTGCTGCAGAGTTGGAGGTGTCAACTTTTGGATGAGTCCCCGTCTGCTCTCTCGGGTAGATGTAAAATATCCCACGGCAGTATTTCAAAGAAGAGCAGTGGAGTTATCCCCAGTGCCCTGGCCAATACTTAGCCCTCAACCAACATCACTGTTATGTATTAATGCTTGGGGGTCACCAGACACCAGAGGGCGCCGCAGTCAGAGGTCATCGGGCTGTACGCATGTGGCATGTGTGCTTGGTCATATAAGCTGGGTGTCTTTCTCACGCTGGCACTCTTGGGCTGGAATAAAGATGGATCAGGTTGCACTTGAGTGAGTTTACATTAACCAGACTCTTGAGTCATTACAATCACAAAAACAGATTATCTGGTCATTATCACATTGCTGTTTGTCCCTGCAAATCCCCTCAGAGCACAGATGCACCAACGTTCGTGTCTTCGACCAGGCCAACATCCCCAGCATTGAAGCACTGACCACACTCGACCAGCTCCGCTGGGTGGGCCACATTTTTCGCCTGCCTGACACAAGACTCCCAAAGCAAGCGCTCCACTCGGAACTCCTGCATGGCAAGCGAGCTCAAGGTGGGCAGAGGAAACGTTTCAAGGACCCCCTCAAAGCCTCCTTGATAAAATGCAACATCCCCACCGACACCTGGGAGTCCCTGGCCAAAGACCGCCCTAAGTGGGAGAAGTGCATCCGGGAGAGCGCTGAGCACCTTGAGTCTCATCGCCGAGAGCATGCAGAAATCAAGCATCAGGCAGTGGAAGGAGCGTGCGGCAAACCAGCCCCACCCACCCTTTCCTTCAACGACTGTCTGTCCCACTTGTGACATAGACTGTGGTTCCCGCATTGAACTGTTCAGTCACCTGAGAACTCATTTTTAGAGTGGAAGCAAGTCTTCCTCGATTCCGAGGGACTGCCTATGATGATGATGATGATGATGTTTGTGGGAGCTTGCTGTGCGCAAATTGGCTGCCGCGTTCCCTACATTACAACAGTGACTACACCTCAAAAAGTACTTAATTGGCTGTACAGCACTTTGAGATGTCCGGTGGTTGTGAATGGCGCTATATAAATCCAAGTATTTCGTTCTCTCTATTCATTTTCCACATTTTAAGTGAAAATTGCAAAAATGCTGGCAAAGCAATATGTAAAAATGATTGTGGTGACGATTGTATTTTTCAACTGGATGTGAATTTTGAACATAATGGATGTACTCAGTTTTGAGCTTCAGGCTACCAGTGGGATGTGTGGGTTGATGAATGTGCAAATGACATTTTGATTTTCATGCTCATTCACACCCACACAGCAGAGTGGAACGAGTCTCCCATTTGCACCCTGCGATACCACTGTAGCTTGTTGATATTGGGAATGTCTCCCACAAAGGGCTGCTATGTTAATCCTCCTTTGCCCTGGAAAGCACTCCCAATTCCACCTTCCCGTTTTTAAAACCAAGAATGGGAGATTCCCGGTTTGGCTGTTTCTTGGATTCTCCTGTCTACTTTAGCTACCCTTTTCCAAAAGTTATTCAAGATTCTTACAGGAACTTGCTTCCAATTAGCTTAAATGTCAAAGTCGGTCTCTCTGTAGAATTACCCTGCATTCTGCTACAGTTCAGACTTTTCAAACACAGAGCCAAAAATTCCCAATCAATTCTCTGCATTGCAGTGTCTCTCAGTTATTTATTTGAGATTACTTTTTCTCCATCATCGATTTTCTCCTCTCCTCCCAAAGCCATTGAGGGTCATTTTGAACCTCACCACCCTTTATAGAACCCGCCTAATTTACGTTTGTTCAATTTCAATGGAATGAAAGTGTTCTACAACGGGCGGGCATTCCATTCCGCCAGCGTACCGCCAGCGTACCGCCAGGACATCGCCAGGGCATCAAGGTTGAAAATTATTTCCCTCCTGGGATACCGTTCCACAAATGCCCTTCAGCAGCTTAGCCAGAAGACCCATTATTCATGTGTGCTTCTTGATGGGAATTATGGATAGACTACTCAACTGGGAAGAGCCAGTGCAACAACACAGCCAAACATAGGAACATAGGAGCAGAAGGAGGCCATTCAGCCCCTCGAGCTTGTTTCGCCATTCAATGAGATCATGGCTGATCTGCGACCTAACTCCATATGCCCGCCTTTGGCCCATATTCCTTAATACCTTTGGTTAACAAAAAGCTACCAATCTCCGATTTAAAATTAACAATTGATGTAGCATCGATTGCCATTGGCGGGAGAGAGTTCCAAACTTCAACCACTCTTTGTGTGTAGAAGTATTTCCTAATTTCACTTTAATTTTTAGACTATGCTCCCAATCCTAGAAATCCCAACCAGTGGAAATAGTTTTTCTCTATCTACCCTCGCTATTCCCCTTAATATCTTGAAAACTTTGATCAAATCACCCCTTAACCTTTTAAATTCTAGGGAATACAACCTTAATTTTTATAATCCCTCCTCGTAATTTAACCCTTAAAGTCCGGGTTTCATTCTGGTAAATCTACACTGCACTCCAAGGCCAATATATCCTTCCTAAGTGTGGTGCCCAGAACTGCTCACAGTACTCCAGGTGTGGTCTAACCAGGGTTTTGTAGAGTTGCAGCAATAGCTCCTACCTCCTTGTATTCTAGTGCTCGAGATATAAAGCCCAGCACTCCATTAGCCTTTTTGATTTTTTCTGTACCGGTTCATTACAGTTTCATGATCTATGTACTTGGAGCCCCACTCTTTGGAGCTCCACTACTTTAACCATTCACCATTTAGAAAGCCTGATCTTGTCCTCACTCACAGCAGCGCTCACTGGTTAGTAATCAGAAGCAGGTGCCCTGGCCAATATTTTCCTTCAGGGTTTTGTAGACAACTGTAGTGTCATGCCCATGCCCTGGGTTCCATTAACTAACTATTTACAGACTAGGAATCAAAGTCAGGACTTTGCTGATTGATATGGCTCAGCTACTCGCTGGGACATTTGGGAGAAAGTTTAACCTAACTCACCCATTGGGAAACCGATGGAATCAGGGGCCACACTGGTCTGATTTCACTCTCCGGTGAAGTAGACCTAGAGTAATATTGGGCAGAATGCAAAACTGGCGTTCCACCCAATCCCATGGTTTTCCCGCCCTGTGAATTAAGTTAAAACTACCCCCAAGGACAGCTTGACTGTTAGTAATATCAGTCAGTAACTCAACGGGTAGTACTCTTGTTGTCCCCGAGTCAGAAGCTTGTGGGTTCAACTCCCGCTCCAGGGACTTGAGCACAAAAAAATCTCGGCTGACACTTCAGTGCAGTGTTGAGGGAGTGCTGCTCTGTTGGAGATGCCGTCTTTCAGATGAGATATTAAACCGAGGCCCCCTCTGTTCTCTCCGGTGGACGTAAAAGATCCCATGGCACTATTTCAAAGAGGAGCAGGGGAGTTATCCCCGGTGTCCTGGCAGATAATTATCCCCTAAATCAACATAACAAAAACAGACGATCTGGTCATTATCACATTGCTGTTTGTGGGAACTTGCTGTACACAAATTGGCTGTCGTGTTTCTGACATAACAACAGTGACTACACTGCAAAAAGTACTTTGTTGGCTGGAAAGCGCTTTGGGACATCGTGAAAGGCGCTATATAAATGCAACTCTTTCCTGTTTTCTTTCACTACTTCATCAGAGTCCATTTGGGCTTTTGCAGTGTGTTGTTTTGAGGTTAGAGCCTTGCAGTTCTTTTTCTTTTAAGAATTGTTATTTAGTTTTTAAACAAAACTGTATCAATAGTATTTGGAAATCATACACAATTTAAGAGGCATTGCCATTATCTACTGTATTTGTCCTGGAGCAATAAGCAAAGAGCTGAAAATATCAAATCAACTTCTTTTTCATTGCATCAGTACACATATGCTGATCAGTTCACAATTTTACGACAATACATTTGTAGCGATGTGTTTTTCATATTAAATCCCCTGGGGCAGTAGACTTTGCATCAAGGCAGTTTTGCATTCACCCGTCATGTGTGAGATTTAAACGGCTTACAAATTACATTATAATGTTTGCAAATTAACCTCATGGAGCTATAAACATGCTGCTTCAAGGTTGGGGTCTGGGCTGTGCGATGCAGTAAAAACAGATTGAGCAGAAGAGAATAGCAACAGCGACTGTAGTGCCAAACTTGAACACTGAAGTATCATTTTAATGAGTGAGGCCTCTACTTGGATAATGCTGAGTGGGGTAATTATTTAATGTTGATTGCAATATAACCTAACACTTCTGCCCATAGAAAAAAAGAAAGACTTGGATTTATACAACGCTGTTCACAACGTCAGGACATCCCAAGGCGCTTTACAGCCAGTGAAGTATTTTCAAAGTCACTGTTGTAATGTGGGCAACGCGGCAGCCAATTTTGCGCACAGCAAGCTCCAACAAACTTGATAATGACCAGATAAGCTGTTTTTGTTATGTTGACTAAGAGATAAATATTGACCAGGGATAACTCCCCTGCTCTTCGTCAAAATAATGCCATGGGATCTTTTACGTCCACCCTGAGAGAGCAGACGGGGCCTCGGTTTAACGTTCATCTGAAAGATGGCACCTCCGACAGTGCAGCACTCCCTCAGCACTGTACCGGAATGTCAGCCTAGATTTTTGTGCTCAAGTCTCTGGAGTGGGACCCACAACCAGAGGTGAGAGTGCTACCCACTGAGCCACAGCTGACACTACTGAGTGGGGGAATTATTTAATGGGGGTTGATTGCAGTATACTATCACTATTGGTAGCCAACACTTCTGGCAATTTACCAGAAAATGTTCTGTTCTTCAGTTAAGATGTCCCTAGCTTAAAAGGTATGTATTCCAAAACATTAATTTAGACCATTATCTACTAAAGTGAGCAGGATAGGTTGATTCCACTTTAAAAAGCCTTGATATTCCAAGAAAAAGAACATGCATTTATATAGCGCCTTTCACAACCTCAGGATGTCCCAAAGCGCTTTACAGCCAATGAAGTATTTTCGAAGTGTAGTCACTGTTGTAATGCGGGAAATTCGGCAGCAAATTAGTGCACAGCAAGCTCTCACAAATAGCAATGTGATAATGACCAGACAATCTGCTTTCGTGATGTTGATCGAGGGACAAATATGGGCCAGAACAACGGGGAGAAGTCCCCCATCTCTTCTTCAAAATAGTGCCGCGGGATCTTTTACTTCCCACCTAAGAGAGTGGATGGGGCCTCGGTTTAGCGTCTCATCAGATAGAGGGGCACATTTCTAACTCCAAACTGAAGTAGGGTTAAATCGCACTATCCGGGCATTCAATGACCTTACCATGCTCCTCAGATGAATGGAATGTTCACTTAGGTTACTGATACTATGCATCAGATGGAGGAGAGGAAGAGAGCTATTGAAGAGGAGGGGCGATCCTTTACAGAGGGCATGTCTAGAAAGAATGACCTGGCTTTGACTGAATAAACAGTGGTGTGCAGGGCACTTTTGCCTCACCAGAGGTGCCTTCACTGACAGCACCCCCCCCACCCCGCCGCCCCCACCACCCCCATACGCTTAATGGTTACTTGGAATACCCATTCCTGATAGCAACACTGTCAATGAGAGCAGTGAAGACAACTGCAGTTATCATCTTTTAATGCCTCAGGCTCTTTCTCAAGCACCAAAAGAAGATTATATGGCCATTTTACGGTCTGCATTATCAAATTATACGTAGAAGGTGATAGATCTTCTGTCCTTACAAAAACTCATCCATTTCCCTTAATCCCCAAAGCAACATCTCGCCAACAGCAGCATTCATCTTGTGCTTTTTGTTTCAAATTCAGGTTGTTGGAGCAGTGAAGTGCATATATTGTAGACACAGGCATCAAGCAACACACACCATGGCCTGCGCTAACAGCGAGGAGCACCGCTACATCAACAACATGATAAACTTGAGACCCTGGTTGACAAGAGCAAAGTTTCCCGGGCCGTAACCAGCAAGCATTCATCTGCATCGATCCGTATCACCCTGCCTGCTTAAACAAGAAGATGGGCCAAACAGGTGGCTCCTTGGGAACCCTGCCTGTCATCTGAATCATAAGAACATAAGAAACAGGAGCAGGAGTCGGCCATTTGGCCCCTCGAGCCTGCTCCGTCATTCAATAAGATCATGGCTGATCTGATCCTGGCCTCAACTCCACTTCACCGCCCGTTCCCCATTGATTCCCTTATCGTTCAAAGATCTGTCTATCTCCACCTTAAATATATTCAGTGATCCAGCCTCCACTGCTCTCTGGGGCAGAGAATTCCACAGATTCACAACCCTCTGAGAAGAAATTCCTCCTCATCTCCATTTTAAATGGGCGACCTGTTATTCTGAAACTATGCCCCCTAGCTTTAGATTCCCCCACGAGGGGAAATCATGGCTGTGCTATGCCTAGTCATTAAAACAGATATGTGCAGACGTGTAAGCAGCATCATTGGCAGCCCCACCAATCCCGACAGCCATCAGAAGCTAGTGGCTGTCGAGGGCAGGTTGTCAGTTCAAGGCCGTTGACCTTTGTTCTCCTCCCCTGAAGCGAATTCAATCACTGCTTTCCGAAAGTGCTGTTGTTACTGTATTCAGGAATCTTTGAGCAGATTCATTTTGTGCAATGGCCAAGGGTCAGCTGCTCCAAGAATCTTCTTTGCTGGCTAGCACGGACGCTTATATTGAATGCCGTGCCTTCCCAAAGCAATTTTTTTTAGCAGTTATGTAGCACCTTTCACGACCACCGGACATCTCAAAGTACTTCACAGCCAATGAAGTACTTTTGGAGTGTAGTCACTGTTGTAATGTGGGAAACGCGGCAGCCAATTCGCACAGAGCAAGCTCCCACAAAGAGCAATGTGATAATGACCAGATAATCTGTTTTTGTTATGTTGATTGAGGGATAAATATTGGCCAGGACAAAGAAGTGCCGTGGGATCTTTTACGTCCACCTGAGAGAGCAGACGGGGCTCGGTTTAATACTTCCACTCCAAGAATGAGTTCTCAGGTGACTGTACAATCCAATATGGGAATTACAGTCTCTGTCACAGGTGGGACAGACAGTGGTTGGAGGAAAGGGTGGGTGGGGAATTGGTTTGCTGCACGCTCCTTCCGCTGTCTGCGCCTGTTTTCTGCAGTCTCTCGGCGATGAGACTCGAGGTGCTCAGCGCCCTCCCGGATGCTCTTTCTTCACTTAGGGCGGTCTTGGGCCAGGGATTCCCAGGTGCCGGTGGGGATGTTGCACTTTATCAAAGAGGCTTTGAGGGTGTCCTTGAAACGTTTCCTCTGTCCACCCGGGGCTCGCTTGCCGTGTCGGAGTTCTGAGTCAAGCACTTGCTTTGGGAGTCTCGTGTTGGGCATGCGGACGATGTGGCCTGCCCAACAGAGTTGGTCGAGTGAGATCAGTGCTTCGATGCTGGCCTGATCGAGAACACTGATATTGGTGCGTCTATCTTCCCAGGGGATTTGTAGGATCTTGCGGAGACAGCGTTGGTGGTATTTCTCCAGCGAGTTGAGGTATATGGTCCACGTCTCTGAGCCATATAGGAGGGCGCGGATCACTACAGCCCTGTAGACCATAAGCTTGGTGCCAGATTTGAGGTCCTGATCTTCGAACACTCTCTTCCTCAGGCGACCGAAGGCTGCGCTGGCACACTGGAGGCAGTGTTGGACCTCGTCATCGATGTCTGCCCTTGCTGATAGAACGCTCCCGAGGTATGGAAAGTGGTCCACATTGTGCAAGGCTGCACCATAAATTTTGATGACCGGGGAGCAGTGCTGTGTGGTGGAGTCAGTTTGTTGGAGGACCTTTATCTTACAGTTGTTTAGTGTAAGGCCTATGCTTTTGTACGCCTCAGTGAAGATGTTGACAATGGCTTGGAGTTCAGTCTCTGAAGGACAGTGCAGCACTCCCTCAGTACTGCACTGGAATGTCAGCCTAGATTTATATGCTCAAGTCCCTGGAGTGGAACTTGAACCCACAACCCTCTGACTCAGAAACAAGTGTGCTGCCCATTGAACCACATCTGTCACTGAAATTATACAGCATCAAAAAAATCTAAATTATTTAATTGCGAACTGGGACCACGAGGAATCTGTCTTTCAGGGATGAAATCAGATTACTGCAGGAGATCATAAATTCATAGAATGCTTACAGCACAGAAAGAAGTCATTCAGCCGGTTGAGCCCGTGCCGAGTTGGCCCGAGGGAATCCATTGACTGGGTTAAACACCCCTGCTAAAATGGCGTGTGGCGTGAGGTAGTTGCAGAGAACACTGCCTATATTTTAACTCCCCCACATCCCCCCCCCCCCACTTCATGCCTGGTTCTCATTGGCTGTCGGAAGTTAAAATTGGGTTTATGTGTCTGTGAGTTTGAGGTCCACCTTAGTACCACATTCCAAGTAGTGGTACCGGAGCATAGTGGTTATGTTACTAGACTAGTAATCCAAAGGCCTAGATGAATAATTTGGAGACACAAGTTCAAATCTCACCATGGCAGTTGGGGAATGTAAATTCAGTTAATTAGCTGGTAATGGTGAAGCTTCCAAATGATATTAGCAAGCTACTCAGTTGTACCAAGCCACTATGACAAAGTCAGCATTGTGGGAGAACCTTCACCACAAGCACTGCAGTGGTTCAAGAAGGTGGCTCACCATCACCTTCTCAGGGGAATTAGGGATGGGCAATAAATGCTGGCCTTGCCAGTGACACCTTTATGAACAAATAAATGAAAAAAAAATTACAACAATAGATCAGGGTTAGTATCTAGTGAAAAGTTCTTTAAAGGTTTTGCAATATCTAATTCAGTAAATTAAATGGAATTTTAAGAACAATACATTTGAGCATTTGGTTCTGTGTAAAGTTTTGACTGTTACTCAAAGTGCACTGTGTATAAACTCTAGTCACCAATGTAAATCATAATCCAACAAAAGTAGAATTCTAGCTGGCATAATGACAGCATTATGTAAGCTGCATTTCATTTTAATTTAAACTTTAATTTCATCCCTGCTCCCTTTTTCAAAGATCATCACAGAGGTGACTTGCCTCATCAAATGTTTAACCAATGGGAGAGAAATTAGTTGTGTTGTGTTTGATCACAAAATACAATGAAAATTATTCGGAAGCGTAGAATTAAAATTATTATGTTTGGTTGCATTGGGCTTCAGTGAAACCTTTGGTGTTCTGGGAAAACAAAACAAAGGTCAGGATTTAGACTTAAATCCACTCAACACACGCCAACAATTAGATTTCACATCTGATGGTATGAGTCTCCCTTTCAGTCTTGTGTGCTTTTTTGTTTCTCCTTGTTTAAGGTTCCTCTCTCCCCAGCTCAGGCGCCAATACCCAGCCCCAGGGCCTGTCGGGCCTTGCTTTGTACCAGGCAATCGAGGTGACTTGGAATAACTCATCCGCAAATTTCCCTGCTTCTGTTGTGATTACTTTCAGAATAAGGTCGCCGCGACTTTTCTTTTTGTGCATGATTATTATTTAAACTCACCGAGTCGGAATTTCCCCCCCAGCATGTTCTGCAGAAACACAGAGTAGCCTTTGTTCAGCGATCCACACGATCTCCCATAGACGCAAGGAGGCTGATGTCTCAGTGGTGTGGGCAAGGTGCACGGTCATTTCCGGCCTTCGTATGGCCACAAGACTAGAGGCAAACTCCAGACTGTGAAAATTATTTCACGTCGTTGAAGCTTTCATGGGTTTCAGTCGTGGCTCAGTCGTCAGTGCTCTCGCCTCTGAGTCAGAAGGTCAAGGGACTTGACTCCTGAGACTTGAGCACAAAATCCAGGCTGACACTCCAGTGCAGTGCTGAGGGAGTGCTGCACTGTCGGAGGTGCCATCTTTCGTATGAGACGTTAAACCGAGACCCCGTCTGCTCTCTCAGGTGGACATAAAAGATCCCATGGCACTATTTTGAAGAAGAGCAGGGGTGTTATCCCCGGTCTTCTGGCCAATATTTATCTCTCAATCAATATCATGAAAACTGATGATCTGGTCATTATCACATTGTTATTTGTGGGAGCTTGCTGTGCGCAAATTGGCTGCTGCGTTTCCTAAAGAATGACAGTGACTACGCTCCAAAAATTATTTAATTGGCTGTAAAGCGCTTTGGGATGTCCGGTGGTCGTGAAAGGCGCTATATAAATGCAAACCTTTCTTTTTTATTTCTTTTTTTTAGAAAATAAAAAGTAAGGCTTGTCATGTTTATTGCGTATCCTCCAGGATT
Source organism: Pristiophorus japonicus (assembly GCF_044704955.1). NCBI lineage: Eukaryota > Metazoa > Chordata > Chondrichthyes > Pristiophoridae > Pristiophorus > Pristiophorus japonicus. The sequence goes on from NC_091991.1 coordinate 29,688,490, forward strand.
TCAGCTTTTCTCATCCTTAGCTGTATTGACAGTTGAGTTTCTTCAGACTGTTTCCCTCCGTTAGCTGAATAATGATGAAGCTATATACAAAATCAAATTTGCAAAAGTGAGAAAATGATGCAATTGGTGAAATGGAAACAACGCTAGGTCAAAAGAAAGAGAAAAAAGAACTACTTGCATTTCTGCAGCACCTTTCACAACCACTGGACGTCCCAAGGGAAGTCACCTTTGCAATCTACGAAAAATTCTAGAACTGTCTACCTAAAGCCATTGTGGGCGGACCTTCACCACACGGACTGCAGCGGTCCAAGAAGGTGGCGCACTATCGCCTTTTCAAGGGCAATTAGGGATTGGCGATAAATGCCGGCCTTGCTAGCAATGCCCACATCCCATGAATGAGCTTTAAAAAAAAAAAAGCAGCGTGCATCCTTTCACCATGTTGATCCTGCATGTTGGCTTTGCAACTTGAGAGATACAATGTCCTTCCCACCATGGTAGCTATGGAAATATCCATTAAGGGTGTCCTTCAGCTGGTTAATATACTATTTGCTGCATCACAAATGATTTGTACATTTACTTTGGAGAAGAAATTGGCACCACGTCTTATAAATCTGAATAATAAAAAAGGCCTAGGCAACATTGTACGTCATAACAATAGATCTTATTGATGGGTGTTGTAGAAGTTCATCTCTTATTGATCTCCCCCACTTTTTCTCGTCACAAAATGATTGCTTAAAGCAGTTTATTTGAGGTGAACAATATCCTAGGTAATGGACAATGAGTTAGAATAAAATCATACAGCACAGAAGGAAGCCCTAGGGCCCAACGTGCCTGTGCCGGCTCTTTGAAAGAGTGATCCAATTCGTCCCACTCACCCCACCACGGCTCATTCCTCATTGCACATATTGGTGTATTATCAAAGTAGAATAGCACCGGTATAGCCGAAAGTACAGGCCAGGGCCTCGGAATTCGATGGCACCACAAAGGTTTTTTGGGCACTAAATGTGCGCCTAAGCCTCCAATAGGGTAATCAAGAAGTGCGCACTGATAACCGACCAGTAGTGAGCATTGATTACCGACCAGGAGTGAGCACTGATTACCGACCAGGAGTGTGCACTGATTACCGATCAGGAGTGTGCACTGATTACCGACCAGGAGTGTGCACTGATTACCGACCAGGAGTGTGCACTGATTACCGACCAGGAGTGCGCACTGATTACCGACCAGGAGTGCGCACTGATTACCGACCAGGAGTGCGCACTGATTACCGACCAGGAATGCGCACTGATTACCGACCAGGAGTGTGCACTGATTACCGACCAGGAGTGCGCACTGATTACCGACCAGGAGTGAGCACTGATTACCGACCAGGAGTGTGCACTGATTACCGACCAGGAGTGTGCACTGATTACCGACCAGGAGTGTGCACTGATTACCGACCAGGAGTGTGCACTGATTACCGACCAGGAGTGAGCACTGATTACCGACCAGGAGTGTTCACTGATTACCGACCAGGAGTGCGCACTGATTACCGACCAGGAGTGAGCACTGATTACCGACCAGGAGTGTGCACTGATTACCGACCAGGAGTGTGCACTGATTACCGACCAGGAGTGTGAACTGATTACCGACCAGGAGTGTGCACTGATTACCGACCAGGAGTGCGCACTGATTACCGACCAGGAGTGAGCACTGATTACCGACCAGTAGTGTGCACTGATTACCGACCAGGAGTGAGCACTGATTATCGACCAGGAGTGTGCACTGATTACCGACCAGGAGTGAGCACTGATTACCGACGAGGAGTGTGCACTGATTACCGACCAGGAGTGAGCACTGATTACCGACCAGGAGTGAGCACTGATTACCGACCAGTAGTGAGCACTGATTACCGACCAGGAGTGTGCACTGATTACCGACCAGGAGTGAGCACTGATTACCGACCAGGAGTGTGCACTGATTACCGACCAGGAGTGTGCACTGATTCCCGACCAGGAGTGATCACTGATTACCGACCAGGAGTGCGCACTGATTACCGACCAGGAGTGAGCACTGATTACCGACCAGGAGTGCGCATTGATTACCGACCAGGAGAGCGCACTGATTACCGACCAGGAGTGAGCACTGATTACCGACCAGGAGTGAGCACTGATTACCGACCAGGAGTGAGCACTGATTACCGACCAGGAGTGTGCACTGATTACCGACCAGGAGTGAGCACTGATTACCGACCAGGAGAGCGCACTGATTACCGACCAGGAGTGAGCACTGATTACCGACCAGGAGTGAGCACTGATTACCGACCAGGAGAGCGCACTGATTACCGACCAGGAGTGAGCACTGATTACCGACCAGGAGTGTGCACTGATTACCGACCAGGAGTGAGCACTGATTACCGACCAGGAGTGAGCACTGATTACCGACCAGGAGAGCGCACTGATTACCGACCAGGAGTGAGCACTGATTACCGACCAGGAGTGTGCACTGATTACCGACCAGGAGTGAGCACTGATTACCGACCAGGATTAAGCACTGATTACCGACCAGCAGTGCGCACTGATTACCGACCAGGAGTGCGATACTGATTACCGACCAGGAGTGAGCACTGATTACTGACCAGGAATGCGCACTGATTACCGACCAGGAGAGCGTACTGATTACCGACCAGGCGTGAGCACTGATTACCGACCAGTAGTGAGCACTGATTACCGACCAGGAGTGTGCACTGATTACCGACCAGGAGTGAGCACTGATTACCGACCAGGAGTGAGCACTGATTACCGACCAGCAGTGTGCACTGATTACCGATCAGGAGTGAGCACTGATTACCGACCAGGAGTGAGCACTGATTACCGACCAGGAGTGCGCACTGATTACCGACCAGGAGAGCGCACTGATTACCGACCAGGAGTGTGCACTGATTACCGACCAGGAGTGTGCACTGATTACCGACCAGGAGTGTGCACTGATTACCGACCAGGAGTGCGCACTGATTACCGACCAGGAGTGAGCACTGATTACCGACCAGGAGTGTGCACTGATTACCGACCAGGAGTGAGCACTGATTACCGACCAGGAGAGCGCACTGATTACCGACCAGGAGTGAGCACTGATTACCGACCAGGAGTGAGCACTGATTACCGACCAGGAGTGAGCACTGATGACCGACCAGGAGTGTGCACTGATGACCGACCAGGAGTGAGCACTGATTACCGACCAGGAGTGAGCACTGATTACCGACCAGGAGTGAGCACTGATTACCGACCAGGAGTGTGCACTGATGACCGACCAGGAGTGAGCACTGATTACCGACCAGGAGTGTGCACTGATTACCGACCAGGAGTGAGCACTGATTACCGACCAGGAGTGAGCACTGATTACCGACCAGGAGTGTGCACTGATTACCGGCCAGGATTGAGCTCTGATTACAGACCAGGAGTGAGCACTGATTACCGACCAGGAGTGAGCACTGATTACCGACCAGGATTGAGCTCTGATTACCGACCAGGAGTGCGATACTGATTATCGACCAGGAGTGAGCACTGATTACTGACCAGGAATGCGCACTGATTACCGACCAGGAGTGTGCACTGATTACCGACCAGGAGTGTGCACTGATTAGCGACCAGGAGAGCGCACTGATTACCGACCAGGAGTGTGCACTGATTACCGACCAGGAGTGAGCACTGATGACCGACCAGGAGTGAGCACTGATTACCGACCAGGAGTGAGCACTGATTACCGACCAGGAGAGCGCACTGATTACCGACCAGGAGTGAGCACTGATTACCGACCAGGAGTGTACACTGATTACCGACCAGGAGTGAGCACTGATTACCGACCAGGAGTGTGCACTGATTACCGACCAGGAGTGAGCACTGATTACCGACCAGGAGTGAGCACTGATTACCGACCAGGAGTGTGCACTGATTACCGACCAGGAGTGTGCACTGATTACCGATCAGGAGTGAGCACTGATTACCGACCAGGAGTGAGCACTGATTACCGACCAGGAGAGCGCACTGATTACCGACCAGGAGTGTGCACTGATTACCGACCAGGAGTGAGCACTGATTACCGACCAGGAGTGAGCACTGATTACCGACCAGGAGTGAGCACTGATGACCGACCAGGAGTGTGCACTGATGACCGACCAGGAGTGTGCACTGATTACCGACCAGGAGTGAGCACTGATTACCGACCAGGAGTGAGCACTGATTACCGACCAGGAGTGAGCACTGATTACCGACCAGGAGACGCACTAATTACCGACCAGGAGTGAGCACTGATTAACGACCAGGAGTGTGCACTGATTACCGACCAGGAGTGTGCACTGATTACCGACCAGGAGTGAGCACTGATTACGGACCAGGAGTGTGCACTGATTACCGACCAGGAGAGCGCACTGATTACCGACCAGGAGTGTGCACTGATTACCGACCAGGAGTGTGCACTGATTACCGACCAGGAGTGAGCACTGATTACCGACCAGGAGTGAGCACTGATTACCGACCAGGAGTGAGCACTGATTATCGACCAGGAGTGTGCACTGATTACCGACCAGGAGTGTGCACTGATTACCGACCAGGAGTGTGCACTGATTACCGACCAGGAGTGAGCACTGATTACCGACCAGGATTGAGCACTGATTACCGACCAGGAGTGCGCACTGATTACCGACCAGGAGTGCGATACTGATTACCGACCAGGAGTGAGCACTGATTACTGACCAGGAATGCGCACTGATTACCGACCAGGAGAGCGTACTGATTACCGACCAGGAGTGAGCACTGATTACCGACCAGTAGTGAGCACTGATTACCGACCAGGAGTGAGCACTGATTACAGACCAGGAGTGAGCACTGATTACCGACCAGCAGTGTGCACTGATTACCGACCAGTAGAGCGCACTGATTACCGACCAGGAGTGTGCACTGATTACCGACCAAGAGTGTGCACTGATTACCGACCAGGAGTGTGCACTGATTACCGACCAGGAGTGCGCACTGATTACCGACCAGGAGTGAGCACTGATTACCGACCAGGAGTGTGCACTGATTACCGACCAGGAGTGAGCACTGATTACCGACCAGGAGTGAGCACTGATTAACGACCAGGAGTGAGCACTGATGACCGACCAGGAGTGTGCACTGATGACCGACCAGGAGTGTGCACTGATTACCGACCAGGAGTGTGCACTGATTACCGACCAGGAGTGAGCACTGATTACCGACCAGGAGTGAGCACTGATTACCGACCAGGAGTGAGCACTGATTACCGACCAGGAGTGTGCACTGATGACCGACCAGGAGTGTGCACTGATGACCGACCAGGAGTGAGCACTGATTACCGACCAGGAGTGTGCACTGATTACCGACCAGGAGTGTGCACTGATTACCGACCAGGAGTGAGCACTGATTACCGACCAGGAGTGAGCACTGATTACCGACCAGGAGTGTGCACTGATTACCGACCAGGAGTGAGCACTGATTACCGACCAGGATTGAGCTCTGATTACCGACCAGGAGTGCGATACTGATTATCGACCAGGAGTGAGCACTGATTACTGACCAGGAATGCGCACTGATTACCGACCAGGAGTGTGCACTGATTACCGACCAGGAGTGTGCACTGATTACCGACCAGGAGAGCGCACTGATTACCGACCAGGAGTGTGCACAGATTACCGACCAGGAGTGAGCACTGATGACCGACCAGGAGTGAGCACTGATTACCGACCAGGAGTGAGCACTGATTACCGACCAGGAGAGCGCACTGATTACCGACCAGGAGTGTGCACTGATTACCGATCAGGAGTGAGCACTGATTACCGACCAGGAGTGAGCACTGATTACCGACCAGGAGAGCGCACTGATTACCGACCAGGAGTGTGCACTGATTACCGACCAGGAGTGTGCACTGATTACCGACCAGGAGTGAGCACTGATTACCGACCAGGAGTGAGCAATGATTACCGACCAGGAGTGAGCACTGATTACCGACCAGGAGTGTGCACTGATGACCGACCAGGAGTGAGCACCGATTACCGACCAGGAGTGTACACTGATGACCGACCAGGAGTGAGCACTGATTACCGACCAGGAGTGTGCACTGATTACCGACCAGGAGTAAGCACTGATTACCGACCAGGAGTGCGCAGTGATTACCGACCACGAGTGCGCACTGATTACCGATCAGGCGTGAGCACTGATTACCGACCAGGAGTAAGCACTGATTACCGACCAGGAGTGAGCACTGATTACCGACCAGGAGTGAGCACTGATTACCGACCAGGAGTGTGCACTGATTACCGACCAGGAGTGAGCACTGATTACCGACCAGGATTGAGCACTGATTACCGACCAGGAGTGCGCACTGATTACCGACCAGGAGTGCGATACTGATTACCGACCAGGAGTGAGCACTGATTACTGACCAGGAATGCGCACTGATTACCGACCAGGAGAGCGTACTGATTACCGACCAGGAGTGAGCACTGATTACCGACCAGGAGTGAGCACTGATTACCGACTAGGAGTGTGCACAGATTACCGACCAGGAGTGAGCACTGATTACTGACCAGGAATGCGCACTGATTACCGACCAGGAGTGTGCACTGATTACCGACCAGGAGTGTGCACTGATTAGCGACCAGGAGAGCGCACTGATTACCGACCAGGAGTGTGCACAGATTACCGACCAGGAGTGAGCACTGATGACCGACCAGGAGTGAGCACTGATTACCAACCAGGAGTGAGCACTGATTACCGACCAGGAGAGCGCACTGATTACCGACCAGGAGTGTGCACTGATTACCGATCAGGAGTGAGCATTGATTACCGACCAGGAGTGAGCACTGATTACCGACCAGGAGTAAGCACTGATTACCGACCAGGAGTGCGCAGTGATTACCGACCACGAGTGCGCACTGATTACCGATCAGGCGTGAGCACTGATTACCGACCAGGAGTGAGCACTGATTACCGACCAGGAGTGAGCACTGATTACCGACCAGGAGTGTGCACTGATTACCGACCAGGAGTGAGCACTGATTACCGACCAGGATTGAGCACTGATTACCGACCAGGAGTGCGCACTGATTACCGACCAGGAGTGCGATACTGATTACCGACCAGGAGTGAGCACTGATTACTGACCAGGAATGCGCACTGATTACCGACCAGGAGAGCGTACTGATTACCGACCAGGAGTGAGCACTGATTACCGACTAGGAGTGAGCACTGATTACCGACTAGGAGTGTGCACAGATTACCGACCAGGAGTGTGCACTGATTACCGACCAGGAGTGAGCACTAATTACCGACCAGGAGTGAGCACTGATTACCGACCAGGAGTGAGCACTGATTACCGACCAGGAGTGAGCACTGATCACCGACCAGGAGAGCGCACTGATTACCGACCAGGAATGTGCACTGATTACCGACCAGGAGTGAGCACTGATTACCGACCAGTAGTGAGCACCGATTACCGACCAGGAGTGAGCACTGATTACCGACCAGGAGTGAGCACTGATTACCGACCAGGAGTGAGCACTGATTACCGACCAGGAGTGAGCACTGATTACCGACCAGGAGTGTGCACTGATTACCGACCAGGAGTGAGCACTGATTACCGACCAGGAGTGAGCACTGATGACCGACCAGGAGTGTGCACTGATTACCGACCAGGAGTGTGCACTGATTACCGACCAGGAGTGAGCACTGATTACCGACCAGGAGTGAGCACTGATTACCGACCAGGAGTGAGCACTGATTACCGACCAGGAGTGTGCACTGATGACCGACCAGGAGTGTGCACTGATGACCGACCAGGAGTGAGCACTGATTACCGACCAGGAGTGTGCACTGATTACCGACCAGGAGTGTGCACTGATTACCGACCAGGAGTGAGCACTGATTACCGACCAGGAGTGAGCACTGATTACCGACCAGGAGTGTGCACTGATTACCGACCAGGAGTGAGCACTGATTACCGACCAGGATTGAGCTCTGATTACCGACCAGGAGTGCGATACTGATTATCGACCAGGAGTGAGCACTGATTACTGACCAGGAATGCGCACTGATTACCGACCAGGAGTGTGCACTGATTACCGACCAGGAGTGTGCACTGATTACCGACCAGGAGAGCGCACTGATTACCGACCAGGAGTGTGCACAGATTACCGACCAGGAGTGAGCACTGATGACCGACCAGGAGTGAGCACTGATTACCGACCAGGAGTGAGCACTGATTACCGACCAGGAGAGCGCACTGATTACCGACCAGGAGTGTGCACTGATTACCGATCAGGAGTGAGCACTGATTACCGACCAGGAGTGAGCACTGATTACCGACCAGGAGAGCGCACTGATTACCGACCAGGAGTGTGCACTGATTACCGACCAGGAGTGTGCACTGATTACCGACCAGGAGTGAGCACTGATTACCGACCAGGAGTGAGCAATGATTACCGACCAGGAGTGAGCACTGATTACCGACCAGGAGTGTGCACTGATGACCGACCAGGAGTGAGCACCGATTACCGACCAGGAGTGTACACTGATGACCAACCAGGAGTGAGCACTGATTACCGACCAGGAGTGTGCACTGATTACCGACCAGGAGTAAGCACTGATTACCGACCAGGAGTGCGCAGTGATTACCGACCACGAGTGCGCACTGATTACCGATCAGGCGTGAGCACTGATTACCGACCAGGAGTGAGCACTGATTACCGACCAGGAGTGAGCACTGATTACCGACCAGGAGTGAGCACTGATTACCGACCAGGAGTGTGCACTGATTACCGACCAGGAGTGAGCACTGATTACCGACCAGGATTGAGCACTGATTACCGACCAGGAGTGCGCACTGATTACCGACCAGGAGTGCGATACTGATTACCGACCAGGAGTGAGCACTGATTACTGACCAGGAATGCGCACTGATTACCGACCAGGAGAGCGTACTGATTACCGACCAGGAGTGAGCACTGATTACCGACCAGGAGTGAGCACTGATTACCGACTAGGAGTGTGCACAGATTACCGACCAGGAGTGAGCACTGATTACTGACCAGGAATGCGCACTGATTACCGACCAGGAGTGTGCACTGATTACCGACCAGGAGTGTGCACTGATTAGCGACCAGGAGAGCGCACTGATTACCGACCAGGAGTGTGCACAGATTACCGACCAGGAGTGAGCACTGATGACCGACCAGGAGTGAGCACTGATTACCAACCAGGAGTGAGCACTGATTACCGACCAGGAGAGCGCACTGATTACCGACCAGGAGTGTGCACTGATTACCGATCAGGAGTGAGCATTGATTACCGACCAGGAGTGAGCACTGATTACCGACCAGGAGTAAGCACTGATTACCGACCAGGAGTGCGCAGTGATTACCGACCACGAGTGCGCACTGATTACCGATCAGGCGTGAGCACTGATTACCGACCAGGAGTGAGCACTGATTACCGACCAGGAGTGAGCACTGATTACCGACCAGGAGTGTGCACTGATTACCGACCAGGAGTGAGCACTGATTACCGACCAGGATTGAGCACTGATTACCGACCAGGAGTGCGCACTGATTACCGACCAGGAGTGCGATACTGATTACCGACCAGGAGTGAGCACTGATTACTGACCAGGAATGCGTACTGATTACCGACCAGGAGAGCGTACTGATTACCGACCAGGAGTGAGCACTGATTACCGACTAGGAGTGAGCACTGATTACCGACTAGGAGTGTGCACAGATTACCGACCAGGAGTGTGCACTGATTACCGACCAGGAGTGAGCACTAATTACCGACCAGGAGTGAGCACTGATTACCGACCAGGAGTGAGCACTGATTACCGACCAGGAGTGAGCACTGATCACCGACCAGGAGAGCGCACTGATTACCGACCAGGAATGTGCACTGATTACCGACCAGGAGTGAGCACTGATTACCGACCAGTAGTGAGCACCGATTACCGACCAGGAGTGAGCACTGATTACCGACCAGGAGTGAGCACTGATTACCGACCAGGAGTGAGCACTGATTACCGACCAGGAGTGAGCACTGATTACCGACCAGGAGTGTGCACTGATTACCGACCAGGAGTGAGCACTGATTACCGACCAGGAGTGAGCACTGATTACCGACCAGGAGTGTGCACTGATTACCGACCAGGAGTGTGCACTGATTACCGATCAGGAGTGAGCACTGATTACCGACCAGGAGAGCGCACTGATTACCGACCAGGAGTGTGCACTGATTACCGACCAGGAGTGAGCACTGATTACCGACCAGGAGTGAGCACTGATTACCGACCAGGAGTGAGCACTGATGACCGACCAGGAGTGTGCACTGATGACCGACCAGGAGTGTGCACTGATTACCGACCAGGAGTGAGCACTGATTACCGACCAGGAGTGAGCACTGATTACCGACCAGGAGTGAGCACTGATTACCGACCAGGAGACGCACTAATTACCGACCAGGAGTGAGCACTGATTACCGACCAGGAGTGTGCACTGATTACCGACCAGGAGTGTGCACTGATTACCGACCAGGAGTGAGCACTGATTACGGACCAGGAGTGTGCACTGATTACCGACCAGGAGAGCGCACTGATTACCGACCAGGAGTGTGCACTGATTACCGACCAGGAGTGAGCACTGATTACCGACCAGGAGTGAGCACTGATTACCGACCAGGAGTGAGCACTGATTACCGACCAGGAGTGAGCACTGATTATCGACCAGGAGTGTGCACTGATTACCGACCAGGAGTGTGCACTGATTACCGACCAGGAGTGTGCACTGATTACCGACCAGGAGTGAGCACTGATTACCGACCAGGATTGAGCACTGATTACCGACCAGGAGTGCGCACTGATTACCGACCAGGAGTGCGATACTGATTACCGACCAGGAGTGAGCACTGATTACTGACCAGGAATGCGCACTGATTACCGACCAGGAGAGCGTACTGATTACCGACCAGGAGTGAGCACTGATTACCGACCAGTAGTGAGCACTGATTACCGACCAGGAGTGAGCACTGATTACAGACCAGGAGTGAGCACTGATTACCGACCAGCAGTGTGCACTGATTACCGACCAGTAGAGCGCACTGATTACCGACCAGGAGTGTGCACTGATTACCGACCAAGAGTGTGCACTGATTACCGACCAGGAGTGTGCACTGATTACCGACCAGGAGTGCGCACTGATTACCGACCAGGAGTGAGCACTGATTACCGACCAGGAGTGAGCACTGATTAACGACCAGGAGTGAGCACTGATGACCGACCAGGAGTGTGCACTGATGACCGACCAGGAGTGTGCACTGATTACCGACCAGGAGTGTGCACTGATTACCGACCAGGAGTGAGCACTGATTACCGACCAGGAGTGAGCACTGATTACCGACCAGGAGTGAGCACTGATTACCGACCAGGAGTGTGCACTGATGACCGACCAGGAGTGTGCACTGATGACCGACCAGGAGTGAGCACTGATTACCGACCAGGAGTGTGCACTGATTACCGACCAGGAGTGTGCACTGATTACCGACCAGGAGTGAGCACTGATTACCGACCAGGAGTGAGCACTGATTACCGACCAGGAGTGTGCACTGATTACCGACCAGGAGTGAGCACTGATTACCGACCAGGATTGAGCTCTGATTACCGACCAGGAGTGCGATACTGATTATCGACCAGGAGTGAGCACTGATTACTGACCAGGAATGCGCACTGATTACCGACCAGGAGTGTGCACTGATTACCGACCAGGAGTGTGCACCGATTACCGACCAGGAGAGCGCACTGATTACCGACCAGGAGTGTGCACAGATTACCGACCAGGAGTGAGCACTGATGACCGACCAGGAGTGAGCACTGATTACCGACCAGGAGTGAGCACTGATTACCGACCAGGAGAGCGCACTGATTACCGACCAGGAGTGTGCACTGATTACCGATCAGGAGTGAGCACTGATTACCGACCAGGAGTGAGCACTGATTACCGACCAGGAGAGCGCACTGATTACCGACCAGGAGTGTGCACTGATTACCGACCAGGAGTGTGCACTGATTACCGACCAGGAGTGAGCACTGATTACCGACCAGGAGTGAGCAATGATTACCGACCAGGAGTGAGCACTGATTACCGACCAGGAGTGTGCACTGATGACCGACCAGGAGTGAGCACCGATTACCGACCAGGAGTGTACACTGATGACCGACCAGGAGTGAGCACTGATTACCGACCAGGAGTGTGCACTGATTACCGACCAGGAGTAAGCACTGATTACCGACCAGGAGTGCGCAGTGATTACCGACCACGAGTGCGCACTGATTACCGATCAGGCGTGAGCACTGATTACCGACCAGGAGTGAGCACTGATTACCGACCAGGAGTGAGCACTGATGACCGACCAGGAGTGAGCACTGATTACCGACCAGGAGTGAGCACTGATTACCGACCAGGAGAGCGCACTGATTACCGACCAGGAGTGTGCACTGATTACCGATCAGGAGTGAGCACTGATTACCGACCAGGAGTGAGCACTGATTACCGACCAGGAGAGCGCACTGATTACCGACCAGGAGTGAGCACTGATTACCGACCAGGAGTGAGCACTGATTACCGACTAGGAGTGTGCACAGATTACCGACCAGGAGTGAGCACTGATTACTGACCAGGAATGCGCACTGATTACCGACCAGGAGTGTGCACTGATTACCGACCAGGAGTGTGCACTGATTACCGACCAGGAGAGCGCACTGATTACCGACCAGGAGTGTGCACAGATTACCGACCAGGAGTGAGCACTGATGACCGACCAGGAGTGAGCACTGATTACCAACCAGGAGTGAGCACTGATTACCGACCAGGAGAGCGCACTGATTACCGACCAGGAGTGTGCACTGTTTACCGATCAGGAGTGAGCACTGATTACCGACCAGGAGTGAGCACTGATTACCGACCAGGAGTAAGCACTGATTACCGACCAGGAGTGCGCAGTGATTACCGACCACGAGTGCGCACTGATTACCGATCAGGCGTGAGCACTGATTACCGACCAGGAGTGAGCACTGATTACCGACCAGGAGTGAGCACTGATTACCGACCAGGAGTGTGCACTGATTACCGACCAGGAATGAGCACTGATTACCGACCAGGAGTGAGCACTGATTACCGACCAGGAGTGCGCACTGATTACCGACCAGGAGTGCGATACTGATTACCGACCAGGAGTGAGCACTGATTACTGACCAGGAATGCGCACTGATTACCGACCAGGAGAGCGTACTGATTACCGACCAGGAGTGAGCACTGATTACCGACTAGGAGTGAGCACTGATTACCGACTAGGAGTGTGCACAGATTACCGACCAGGAGTGTGCACTGATTACCGACCAGGAGTGAGCACTAATTACCGACCAGGAGTGAGCACTGATTACCGACCAGGAGTGAGCACTGATTACCGACCAGGAGTGAGCACTGATCACCGACCAGGAGAGCGCACTGATTACCGACCAGGAATGTGCACTGATTACCGACCAGGAGTGAGCACTGATTACCGACCAATAGTGAGCACCGATTACCGACCAGGAGTGTGCACTGATTACCGACCAGGAGTGTGCACTGATTACCGACCAGGAGTGAGCACTGATTACCGACCAGGAGAGCGCACTGATTACCGACCAGGAGTGAGCACTGATTACCGACCAGGAGTGAGCACTGATTACCGACCAGGAGTGAGCACTGATTACCGACCAGGAGTGAGCACTGATTACCGACCAGGAGTGTGCACTGATTACCGACCAGGAGTGTGCACTGATTACCGATCAGGAGTGAGCACTGATTACCGACCAGGAGTGAGCACTGATTACCGACCAGGAGAGCGCACTGATTACCGACCAGGAGTGTGCACTGATTACCGACCAGGAGTGAGCACTGATTACCGACCAGGAGTGAGCACTGATTACCGACCAGGAGTGAGCACTGATGACCGACCAGGAGTGTGCACTGATGACCGACCAGGAGTGTGCACTGATTACCGACCAGGAGTGAGCACTGATTACCGACCAGGAGTGAGCACTGATTACCGACCAGGAGTGAGCACTGATTACCGACCAGGAGACGCACTAATTACCGACCAGGAGTGAGCACTGATTACCGACCAGGAGTGTGCACTGATTACCGACCAGGAGTGTGCACTGATTACCGACCAGGAGTGAGCACTGATTACGGACCAGGAGTGTGCACTGATTACCGACCAGGAGAGCGCACTGATTACCGACCAGGAGTGTGCACTGATTACCGACCAGGAGTGAGCACTGATTACCGACCAGGAGTGAGCACTGATTACCGACCAGGAGTGAGCACTGATTATCGACCAGGAGTGTGCACTGATTACCGACCAGGAGTGTGCACTGATTACCGACCAGGAGTGTGCACTGATTACCGACCAGGAGTGAGCACTGATTACCGACCAGGATTGAGCACTGATTACCGACCAGGAGTGCGCACTGATTACCGACCAGGAGTGCGATACTGATTACCGACCAGGAGTGAGCACTGATTACTGACCAGGAATGCGCACTGATTACCGACCAGGAGAGCGTACTGATTACCGACCAGGAGTGAGCACTGATTACCGACCAGTAGTGAGCACTGATTACCGACCAGGAGTGAGCACTGATTACAGACCAGGAGTGAGCACTGATTACCGACCAGCAGTGTGCACTGATTACCGACCAGTAGAGCGCACTGATTACCGACCAGGAGTGTGCACTGATTACCGACCAAGAGTGTGCACTGATTACCGACCAGGAGTGTGCACTGATTACCGACCAGGAGTGTGCACTGATTACCGACCAGGAGTGAGCACTGATTACCGACCAGGAGTGAGCACTGATTACCGACCAGGAGTGTGCACTGATTACCGACCAGGAGTGTGCACTGATTACCGATCAGGAGTGAGCACTGATTACCGACCAGGAGTGAGCACTGATTACCGACCAGGAGAGCGCACTGATTACCGACCAGGAGTGTGCACTGATTACCGACCAGGAGTGAGCACTGATTACCGACCAGGAGTGAGCACTGATGACCGACCAGGAGTGTGCACTGATGACCGACCAGGAGTGTGCACTGATTACCGACCAGGAGTGAGCACTGATTACCGACCAGGAGTGAGCACTGATTACCGACCAGGAGTGAGCACTGATTACCGACCAGGAGACGCACTAATTACCGACCAGGAGTGAGCACTGATTACCGACCAGGAGTGTGCACTGATTACCGACCAGGAGTGTGCACTGATTACCGACCAGGAGTGAGCACTGATTACGGACCAGGAGTGTGCACTGATTACCGACCAGGAGAGCGCACTGATTACCGACCAGGAGTGTGCACTGATTACCGACCAGGAGTGAGCACTGATTACCGACCAGGATTGAGCACTGATTACCGACCAGGAGTGAGCACTGATTATCGACCAGGAGTGTGCACTGATTACCGACCAGGAGTGTGCACTGATTACCGACCAGGAGTGTGCACTGATTACCGACCAGGAGTGAGCACTGATTACCGACCAGGATTGAGCACTGATTACCGACCAGGAGTGCGCACTGATTACCGACCAGGAGTGCGATACTGATTACCGACCAGGAGTGAGCACTGATTACTGACCAGGAATGCGCACTGATTACCGACCAGGAGAGCGTACTGATTACCGACCAGGAGTGAGCACTGATTACCGACCAGTAGTGAGCACTGATTACCGACCAGGAGTGAGCACTGATTACAGACCAGGAGTGAGCACTGATTACCGACCAGCAGTGTGCACTGATTACCGACCAGTAGAGCGCACTGATTACCGACCAGGAGTGTGCACTGATTACCGACCAAGAGTGTGCACTGATTACCGACCAGGAGTGTGCACTGATTACCGACCAGGAGTGCGCACTGATTACCGACCAGGAGTGAGCACTGATTACCGACCAGGAGTGAGCACTGATTACCGACCAGGAGTGAGCACTGATTAACGACCAGGAGTGAGCACTGATGACCGACCAGGAGTGTGCACTGATGACCGACCAGGAGTGTGCACTGATTACCGACCAGGAGTGTGCACTGATTACCGACCAGGAGTGAGCACTGATTACCGACCAGGAGTGAGCACTGATTACCGACCAGGAGTGAGCACTGATTACCGACCAGGAGTGTGCACTGATGACCGACCAGGAGTGTGCACTGATGACCGACCAGGAGTGAGCACTGATTACCGACCAGGAGTGTGCACTGATTACCGACCAGGAGTGTGCACTGATTACCGACCAGGAGTGAGCACTGATTACCGACCAGGAGTGTGCACTGATTACCGACCAGGAGTGAGCACTGATTACCGACCAGGATTGAGCTCTGATTACCGACCAGGAGTGCGATACTGATTATCGACCAGGAGTGAGCACTGATTACTGACCAGGAATGCGCACTGATTACCGACCAGGAGTGTGCACTGATTACCGACCAGGAGTGTGCACTGATTACCGACCAGGAGAGCGCACTGATTACCGACCAGGAGTGTGCACAGATTACCGACCAGGAGTGAGCACTGATGACCGACCAGGAGTGAGCACTGATTACCGACCAGGAGTGAGCACTGATTACCGACCAGGAGTGAGCACTGATTACCGACCAGGAGTGAGCAATGATTACCGACCAGGAGTGAGCACTGATTACCGACCAGGAGTGTGCACTGATGACCGACCAGGAGTGAGCACCGATTACCGACCAGGAGTGTACACTGATGACCGACCAGGAGTGAGCACTGATTACCGACCAGGAGTGTGCACTGATGACCGACCAGGAGTGAGCACCGATTACCGACCAGGAGTGTACACTGATGACCGACCAGGAGTGAGCACTGATTACTGACCAGGAATGCGCACTGATTACCGACCAGGAGAGCGTACTGATTACCGACCAGGAGTGAGCACTGATTACCGACTAGGAGTGAGCACTGATTACCGACTAGGAGTGTGCACAGATTACCGACCAGGAGTGAGCACTGATTACCGACCAGGAGTGAGCACTGATTACCGACCAGGATTGAGCTCTGATTACCGACCAGGAGTGCGATACTGATTATCGACCAGGAGTGAGCACTGATTACTGACCAGGAATGCGCACTGATTACCGACCAGGAGTGTGCACTGATTACCGACCAGGAGTGTGCACTGATTACCGACCAGGAGTGAGCACTGATTACCGACCAGGATTGAGCACTGATTACCGACCAGGAGTGCGCACTGATTACCGACCAGGAGTGCGATACTGATTACCGACCAGGAGTGAGCACTGATTACTGACCAGGAATGCGCACTGATTACCGACCAGGAGAGCGTACTGATTACCGACCAGGAGTGAGCACTGATTACCGACCAGGAGTGAGCACTGATTACCGACTAGGAGTGTGCACAGATTACCGACCAGGAGTGTGCACTGATTACCGACCAGGAGTGAGCACTAATTACCGACCAGGAGTGAGCACTGATTACCGACCAGGAGTGAGCACTGATTACCGACCAGGAGTGAGCACTGATCACCGACCAGGAGAGCGCACTGATTACCGACCAGGAGTGAGCACTGATTACCGACCAGTAGTGAGCACTGATTACCGACCAGGAGTGAGCACTGATTACCGACCAGGAGTGAGCACTGATTACCGACCAGGAGTGAGCACAGATTACCGACCAGGAGTGCGCACTGATTACCGACCAGGAGTGAGCACTGATTACCGACCAGGAGTGTGCACTGATTACCGACCAGGAGTGAGCACTGATTACCGACCAGGAGTGTGCACTGATGACCGACCAGGAGTGTGCACTGATTACCGACCAGGAGTGTGCACTGATTACCGACCAGGAGTGAGCACTGATTACCGACCAGGAGTGTGCACTGATGACCGACCAGGAGTGTGCACTGATGACCGAACAGGAGTGAGCACTGATTATCGACCAGGAGTGAGCACTGATTACCGACCAGGAGTGTGCACTGATGACCGACCAGGAGTGAGCACTGATTACCGACCAGGAGAGCGCACTGATTACCGACCAGGAGTGTGCACTGATTACCGACCAGGAGTGAGCACTGATTACCGACCAGGAGAGCGCACTGATTACCGACCAGGAGTGTGCTCTGATTACCGACCAGGAGTGTGCACTGATTACTGACCAGGAGTGAGCACTGATTACCGACCAGGAGTGAGCACTGATTACCGACCAGGAGTGTGCACTGATGACCGACCAGGAGTGTGCACTGATGACCGACCAGGAGTGAGCACTGATTACCGACCAGGAGTGTGCACTGATGACCGACCAGGAGTGAGCACTGATTACCGACCAGGAGTGTGCACTGATTACCGACCAGGAGTAAGCACTGATTACCGACCAGGAGTGCGCAGTGATTACCGACCACGAGTGCGCACTGATTACCGACCAGGCGTGAGCACTGATTACCGACCAGGAGTGAGCACTGATTACCGACCAGGAGTGCGCACTGATTACCGACCAGGAGAGCGCACTGATTACCGACCAGGAGTGAGCACTGATTACCGACCAGGAGTGCGCACTGATTACCGACCAGGAGTGAGCACTGATTACCGACCAGGAGTGTGCACTGATTACCGACCAGGAGTGTGCACTGATTACCGACCAGGAGTGAGCACTGATTACCGACCAGGAGTGTGCACTGATTACCGACCAGGATTAAGCACTGATTACCGACCAGGAGTGCGCACTGATTACCGACCAGGAGTGCGATACTGATTACCGACCAGGAGTGAGCACTGATTACTGACCAGGAATGCGCACTGATTACCGACCAGGAGAGCGTACTGATTGCCGACCAGGCGTGAGCACTGATTACCGACCAGTAGTGAGCACTGATTACCGACCAGGAGTGTGCACTGATTACCGACCAGGAGTGAGCACTGATTACCGACCAGGAGTGAGCACTGATTACCGACCAGCAGTGTGCACTGATTACCGATCAGGAGTGAGCACTGATTACCGACCAGGAGTGAGCACTGATTACCGACCAGGAGTGCGCACTGATTACCGACCAGGAGAGCGCACTGATTACCGACCAGGAGTGTGCACTGATTACCGACCAGGAGTGTGCACTGATTACCGACCAGGAGTGTGCACTGATTACCGACCAGGAGTGCGCACTGATTACCGACCAGGAGTGAGCACTGATTACCGACCAGGAGTGTGCACTGATTACCGACCAGGAGTGAGCACTGATTACCGACCAGGAGAGCGCACTGATTACCGACCAGGAGTGAGCACTGATTACCGACCAGGAGTGAGCACTGATTACCGACCAGGAGTGAGCACTGATGACCGACCAGGAGTGTGCACTGATGACCGACCAGGAGTGTGCACTGATTACCGACCAGGAGTGAGCACTGATTACCGACCAGGAGTGAGCACTGATTACCGACCAGGAGTGAGCACTGATTACCGACCAGGAGTGTGCACTGATGACCGACCAGGAGTGAGCACTGATTACCGACCAGGAGTGTGCACTGATTACCGACCAGGAGTGAGCACTGATTACCGACCAGGAGTGAGCACTGATTACCGACCAGGAGTGTGCACTGATTACCGGCCAGGATTGAGCTCTGATTACCGACCAGGAGTGAGCACTGATTACCGACCAGGAGTGAGCACTGATTACCGACCAGGATTGAGCTCTGATTACCGACCAGGAGTGCGATACTGATTATCGACCAGGAGTGAGCACTGATTACTGACCAGGAATGCGCACTGATTACCGACCAGGAGTGTGCACTGATTACCGACCAGGAGTGTGCACTGATTAGCGACCAGGAGAGCGCACTGATTACCGACCAGGAGTGTGCACTGATTACCGACCAGGAGTGAGCACTGATTACCGACCAGGAGTGAGCACTGATTACCGACCAGGAGAGCGCACTGATTACCGACCAGGAGTGAGCACTGATTACCGACCAGGAGTGTACACTGATTACCGACCAGGAGTGAGCACTGATTACCGACCAGGAGTGTGCACTGATTACCGACCAGGAGTGAGCACTGATTACCGACCAGGAGTGAGCACTGATTACCGACCAGGAGTGTGCACTGATTACCGACCAGGAGTGTGCACTGATTACCGATCAGGAGTGAGCACTGATTACCGACCAGGAGTGAGCACTGATTACCGACCAGGAGAGCGCACTGATTACCGACCAGGAGTGTGCACTGATTACCGACCAGGAGTGAGCACTGATTACCGACCAGTAGTGAGCACTGATTACCGACCAGGAGTGAGCACTGATTACCGACCAGGAGTGAGCACTGATTACCGACCAGGAGTGAGCACAGATTACCGACCAGGAGTGCGCACTGATTACCGACCAGGAGTGAGCACTGATTACCGACCAGGAGTGTGCACTGATTACCGACCAGGAGTGAGCACTGATTACCGACCAGGAGTGTGCACTGATGACCGACCAGGAGTGTGCACTGATTACCGACCAGGAGTGTGCACTGATTACCGACCAGGAGTGAGCACTGATTACCGACCAGGAGTGTGCACTGATGAATGACCAGGAGTGTGCACTGATGACCGAACAGGAGTGAGCACTGATTATCGACCAGGAGTGAGCACTGATTACCGACCAGGAGTGTGCACTGATGACCGACCAGGAGTGAGCACTGATTACCGACCAGGAGAGCGCACTGATTACCGACCAGGAGTGTGCACTGATTACCGACCAGGAGTGAGCACTGATTACCGACCAGGAGAGCGCACTGATTACCGACCAGGAGTGTGCTCTGATTACCGACCAGGAGTGTGCACTGATTACTGACCAGGAGTGAGCACTGATTACCGACCAGGAGTGAGCACTGATTACCGACCAGGAGTGTGCACTGATGACCGACCAGGAGTGTGCACTGATGACCGACCAGGAGTGAGCACTGATTACCGACCAGGAGTGTGCACTGATGACCGACCAGGAGTGAGCACTGATTACCGACCAGGAGTGTGCACTGATTACCGACCAGGAGTAAGCACTGATTACCGACCAGGAGTGCGCAGTGATTACCGACCACGAGTGCGCACTGATTACCGACCAGGCGTGAGCACTGATTACCGACCAGGAGTGAGCACTGATTACCGACCAGGAGTGCGCACTGATTACCGACCAGGAGAGCGCACTGATTACCGACCAGGAGTGCGCACTGATTACCGACCAGGAGTGAGCACTGATTACCGACCAGGAGTGTGCACTGATTACCGACCAGGAGTGTGCACTGATTACCGACCAGGAGTGAGCACTGATTACCGACCAGGAGTGTGCACTGATTACCGACCAGGATTAAGCACTGATTACCGACCAGGAGTGCGCACTGATTACCGACCAGGAGTGCGATACTGATTACCGACCAGGAGTGAGCACTGATTACTGACCAGGAATGCGCACTGATTACCGACCAGGAGAGCGTACTGATTGCCGACCAGGCGTGAGCACTGATTACCGACCAGTAGTGAGCACTGATTACCGACCAGGAGTGTGCACTGATTACCGACCAGGAGTGAGCACTGATTACCGACCAGGAGTGAGCACTGATTACCGACCAGCAGTGTGCACTGATTACCGATCAGGAGTGAGCACTGATTACCGACCAGGAGTGAGCACTGATTACCGACCAGAAGTGCGCACTGATTACCGACCAGGAGAGCGCACTGATTACCGACCAGGAGTGTGCACTGATTACCGACCAGGAGTGTGCACTGATTACCGACCAGGAGTGTGCACTGATTACCGACCAGGATTGCGCACTGATTACCGACCAGGAGTGAGCACTGATTACCGACCAGGAGTGTGCACTGATTACCGACCAGGAGTGAGCACTGATTACCGACCAGGAGAGCGCACTGATTACCGACCAGGAGTGAGCACTGATTACCGACCAGGAGTGAGCACTGATTACCGACCAGGAGTGAGCACTGATGACCGACCAGGAGTGTGCACTGATGACCGACCAGGAGTGTGCACTGATTACCGACCAGGAGTGAGCACTGATTACCGACCAGGAGTGAGCACTGATTACCGACCAGGAGTGAGCACTGATTACCGACCAGGAGTGTGCACTGATGACCGACCAGGAGTGAGCACTGATTACCGACCAGGAGTGTGCACTGATTACCGACCAGGAGTGAGCACTGATTACCGACCAGGAGTGAGCACTGATTACCGACCAGGAGTGTGCACTGATTACCGGCCAGGATTGAGCTCTGATTACCGACCAGGAGTGAGCACTGATTACCGACCAGGAGTGAGCACTGATTACCGACCAGGATTGAGCTCTGATTACCGACCAGGAGTGCGATACTGATTATCGACCAGGAGTGAGCACTGATTACTGACCAGGAATGCGCACTGATTACCGACCAGGAGTGTGCACTGATTACCGACCAGGAGTGTGCACTGATTAGCGACCAGGAGAGCGCACTGATTACCGACCAGGAGTGTGCACTGATTACCGACCAGGAGTGAGCACTGATTACCGACCAGGAGTGAGCACTGATTACCGACCAGGAGAGCGCACTGATTACCGACCAGGAGTGAGCACTGATTACCGACCAGGAGTGTACACTGATTACCGACCAGGAGTGAGCACTGATTACCGACCAGGAGTGTGCACTGATTACCGACCAGGAGTGAGCACTGATTACCGACCAGGAGTGAGCACTGATTACCGACCAGGAGTGTGCACTGATTACCGACCAGGAGTGTGCACTGATTACCGATCAGGAGTGAGCACTGATTACCGACCAGGAGTGAGCACTGATTACCGACCAGGAGAGCGCACTGATTACCGACCAGGAGTGTGCACTGATTACCGACCAGGAGTGAGCACTGATTACCGACCAGGAGTGAGCACTGATTACCGACCAGGAGTGAGCACTGATGACCGACCAGGAGTGTGCACTGATGACCGACCAGGAGTGTGCACTGATTACCGACCAGGAGTGAGCACTGATTACCGACCAGGAGTGAGCACTGATTACCGACCAGGAGTGAGCACTGATTACCGACCAGGAGACGCACTAATTACCGACCAGGAGTGAGCACTGATTACCGACCAGGAGTGTGCAATGATTACCGACCAGGAGTGTGCACTGATTACCGACCAGGAGTGAGCACTGATTACGGACCAGGAGTGTGCACTGATTACCGACCAGGAGAGCGCACTGATTACCGACCAGGAGTGTGCACTGATTACCGACCAGGAGTGTGCACTGATTACCGACCAGGAGTGAGCACTGATTACCGACCAGGAGTGAGCACTGATTACCGACCAGGAGTGAGCACTGATTATCGACCAGGAGTGTGCACTGATTACCGACCAGGAGTGTGCACTGATTACCGACCAGGAGTGTGCACTGATTACCGACCAGGAGTGAGCACTGATTACCGACCAGGATTGAGCACTGATTACCGACCAGGAGTGCGCACTGATTACCGACCAGGAGTGCGATACTGATTACCGACCAGGAGTGAGCACTGATTACTGACCAGGAATGCGCACTGATTACCGACCAGGAGAGCGTACTGATTACCGACCAGGAGTGAGCACTGATTACCGACCAGTAGTGAGCACTGATTACCGACCAGGAGTGAGCACTGATTACAGACCAGGAGTGAGCACTGATTACCGACCAGCAGTGTGCACTGATTACCGACCAGCAGTGTGCACTGATTACCGACCAGGAGTGTGCACTGATTACCGACCAAGAGTGTGCACTGATTACCGACCAGGAGTGTGCACTGATTACCGACCAGGAGTGCGCACTGATTACCGACCAGGAGTGAGCACTGATTACCGACCAGGAGTGTGCACTGATTACCGACCAGGAGTGAGCACTGATTACCGACCAGGAGTGAGCACTGATTAACGACCAGGAGTGAGCACTGATGACCGACCAGGAGTGTGCACTGATTACCGACCAGGAGTGTGCACTGATTACCGACCAGGAGTGAGCACTGATTACCGACCAGGAGTGAGCACTGATTACCGACCAGGAGTGAGCACTGATTACCGACCAGGAGTGTGCACTGATGACCGACCAGGAGTGTGCACTGATTACCGACCAGGAGTGTGCACTGATTACCGACCAGGAGTGTGCACTGATTACCGACCAGGAGTGAGCACTGATTACCGACCAGGAGTGAGCACTGATTACCGACCAGGAGTGTGCACTGATTACCGACCAGGAGTGAGCACTGATTACCGACCAGGATTGAGCTCTGATTACCGACCAGGAGTGCAATACTGATTATCGACCAGGAGTGAGCACTGATTACTGACCAGGAATGCGCACTGATTACCGACCAGGAGTGTGCACTGATTACCGACCAGGAGTGTGCACTGATTACCGACCAGGAGAGCGCACTGATTACCGACCAGGAGTGTGCACAGATTACCGACCAGGAGTGAGCACTGATGACCGACCAGGAGTGAGCACTGATTACCGACCAGGAGTGAGCACTGATTACCGACCAGGAGAGCGCACTGATTACCGACCAGGAGTGTGCACTGATTACCGATCAGGAGTGAGCACTGATTACCGACCAGGAGAGCGCACTGATTACCGACCAGGAGTGTGCACTGATTACCGACCAGGAGTGTGCACTGATTACCGACCAGGAGTGAGCACTGATTACCGACCAGGAGTGAGCAATGATTACCGACCAGGAGTGAGCACTGATTACCGACCAGGAGTGTGCACTGATGACCGACCAGGAGTGAGCACCGATTACCGACCAGGAGTGTACACTGATGACCGACCAGGAGTGAGCACTGATTACCGACCAGGAGTGTGCACTGATTACCGACCAGGAGTAAGCACTGATTACCGACCAGGAGTGCGCAGTGATTATCGACCACGAGTGCGCACTGATTACCGATCAGGCGTGAGCACTGATTACCGACCAGGAGTGAGCACTGATTACCGACCAGGAGTGAGCACTGATTACCGACCAGGAGTGAGCACTGATTACCGACCAGGAGTGTGCACTGATTACCGACCAGGATTGAGCACTGATTACCGACCAGGAGTGCGCACTGATTACCGACCAGGAGTGCGATACTGATTACCGACCAGGAGTGAGCACTGATTACTGACCAGGAATGCGCACTGATTACCGACCAGGAGAGCGTACTGATTACCGACCAGGAGTGAGCACTGATTACCGACCAGGAGTGAGCACTGATTACCGACTAGGAGTGTGCACAGATTACCGACCAGGAGTGAGCACTGATTACTGACCAGGAATGCGCACTGATTACCGACCAGGAGTGTGCACTGATTACCGACCAGGAGTGTGCACTGATTACCGACCAGGAGAGCGCACTGATTACCGACCAGGAGTGTGCACAGATTACCGACCAGGAGTGAGCACTGATGACCGACCAGGAGTGAGCACTGATTACCAACCAGGAGTGAGCACTGATTACCGACCAGGAGAGCGCACTGATTACCGACCAGGAGTGTGCACTGATTACCGATCAGGAGTGAGCACTGATTACCGACCAGGAGTGAGCACTGATTACCGACCAGGAGTAAGCACTGATTACCGACCAGGAGTGCGCAGTGATTACCGACCACGAGTGCGCACTGATTACCGATCAGGCGTGAGCACTGATTACCGACCAGGAGTGAGCACTGATTACCGACCAGGAGTGAGCACTGATTACCGACCAGGAGTGTGCACTGATTACCGACCAGGAGTGAGCACTGATTACCGACCAGGATTGAGCACTGATTACCGACCAGGAGTGCGCACTGATTACCGACCAGGAGTGCGATACTGATTACCGACCAGGAGTGAGCACTGATTACTGACCAGGAATGCGCACTGATTACCGACCAGGAGAGCGTACTGATTACCGACCAGGAGTGAGCACTGATTACCGACTAGGAGTGAGCACTGATTACCGACTAGGAGTGTGCACAGATTACCGACCAGGAGTGTGCACTGATTACCGACCAGGAGTGAGCACTAATTACCGACCAGGAGTGAGCACTGATTACCGACCAGGAGTGAGCACTGATTACCGACCAGGAGTGAGCACTGATCACCGACCAGGAGAGCGCACTGATTACCGACCAGGAATGTGCACTGATTACCGACCAGGAGTGAGCACTGATTACCGACCAGTAGTGAGCACCGATTACCGACCAGGAGTGTGCACTGATTACCGACCAGGAGTGAGCACTGATTACCGACCAGGAGAGCGCACTGATTACCGACCAGGAGTGTGCACTGATTACCGACCAGGAGTGAGCACTGATTACCGACCAGGAGTGAGCACTGATTACCGACCAGGAGTGCGCACTGATTACCGACCAGGAGAGCGCACTGATTACCGACCAGGAGTGTGCACTGATTACCGACCAGGTGTGTGCACTGATTACCGACCAGGAGTGAGCACTGATTACCGACCAGGAGTGCGCACTGATTACCGACCAGGAGTGAGCACTGATTACCGACCAGGAGTGTGCACTGATTACCGACCAGGAGTGAGCACTGATTACCGACCAGGAGTGTGCACTGATTACCGACCAGGAGTGTGCACTGATGACCGACCAGGAGTGAGCACTGATTACCGACCAGGAGTGAGCACTGATTACCGACCAGGATTGAGCTCTGATTACCGACCAGGAGTGCGATACTGATTATCGACCAGGAGTGAGCACTGATTACTGACCAGGAATGCGCACTGATTACCGACCAGGAGTGTGCACTGATTACCGACCAGGAGTGTGCACTGATTACCGACCAGGAGTGAGCACTGATTACCGACCAGGATTGAGCACTGATTACCGACCAGGAGTGCGCACTGATTACCGACCAGGAGTGCGATACTGATTACCGACCAGGAGTGAGCACTGATTACTGACCAGGAATGCGCACTGATTACCGACCAGGAGAGCGTACTGATTACCGACCAGGAGTGAGCACTGATTACCGACCAGGAGTGAGCACTGATTACCGACTAGGAGTGTGCACAGATTACCGACCAGGAGTGTGCACTGATTACCGACCAGGAGTGAGCACTGATTACCGACCAGGAGTGAGCACTGATTACCGACCAGGAGTGAGCACTGATCACCGACCAGGAGAGCGCACTGATTACCGACCAGGAGTGAGCACTGATTACCGACCAGTAGTGAGCACTGATTACCGACCAGGAGTGAGCACTGATTACCGACCAGGAGTGAGCACTGATTACCGACCAGGAGAGCGCACTGATTACCGACCAGAGTGTGCACTGATTACCGACCAGGAGTGAGCACTGATTACCGACCAGGAGTGAGCACAGATTACCGACCAGGAGTGCGCACTGATTACCGACCAGGAGTGAGCACTGATTACCGACCAGGAGTGTGCACTGATTACCGACCAGGAGTGAGCACTGATTACCGACCAGGAGTGTGCACTGATGACCGACCAGGAGTGTGCACTGATTACCGACCAGGAGTGTGCACTGATTACCGACCAGGAGTGTGCACTGATAACCGACCAGGAGTGTGCACTGATGACCGAACAGGAGTGAGCACTGATTATCGACCAGGAGTGAGCACTGATTACCGACCAGGAGTGTGCACTGATGACCGACCAGGAGTGAGCACTGATTACCGACCAGGAGAGCGCACTGATTACCGACCAGGAGTGTGCACTGATTACCGACCAGGAGTGAGCACTGATTACCGACCAGGAGAGCGCACTGATTACCGACCAGGAGTGTGCTCTGATTACCGACCAGGAGTGTGCACTGATTACTGACCAGGAGTGAGCACTGATTACCGACCAGGAGTGAGCACTGATTACCGACCAGGAGAGTGCACTGATGACCGACCAGGAGTGTGCACTGATGACCGACCAGGAGTGAGCACTGATTACCGACCAGGAGTGTGCACTGATGACCGACCAGGAGTGAGCACTGATTACCGACCAGGAGTGTGCACTGATTACCGACCAGGAGTAAGCACTGATTACCAACCAGGAGTGCGCAGTGATTACCGACCACGAGTGCGCACTGATTACCGACCAGGCGTGAGCACTGATTACCGACCAGGAGTGAGCACTGATTACCGACCAGGAGTGCGCACTGATTACCGACCAGGAGAGCGCACTGATTACCGACCAGGAGTGAGCACTGATTACCGACCAGGAGTGCGCACTGATTACCGACCAGGAGTGAGCACTGATTACCGACCAGGAGTGTGCACTGATTACCGACCAGGAGTGTGCACTGATTACCGACCAGGAGTGAGCACTGATTACCGACTAGGAGTGTGCACTGATTACCGACCAGGAGTGAGCACTGATTACCGACCAGGAATGAGCACTGATTACCGACCAGGAGTGCGCACTGATTACCGACCAGGAGTGAGCACTGATTACTGACCAGGAGTGAGCACAGATTACCGACCAGGAGTGCGCACTGATTACCGACCAGGAGAGCGCACTGATAACCGACCAGGAGTGTGCACTGATTACCGACCAGGTGTGTGCACTGATTACCGACCAGGAGTGAGCACTGATTACCGACCAGGAGTGCGCACTGATTACCGACCAGGAGTGTGCACTGATTACCGACCAGGAGTGAGCACTGATTACCGACCAGGAGAGCGCACTGATTACCGACCAGGTGTGTGCACTGATTACCGACCAGGAGTGAGCACTGATTACCGACCAGGAGTGCGCACTGATTACCGACCAGGAGTGAGCACTGATTACCGACCAGGAGTGTGCACTGATTACCGACCAGGAGTGTGCACTGATAACCGACCAGGAGTGTGCACTGATTACCGACCAGGAGTGTGCACTGATTACCGACCAGGAGTGAGCACTGATTACCGACCAGGAGTGTGCACTGATGACCGACCAGGAGTGTGCACTGATGACCGAACAGGAGTGAGCACTGATTATCGACCAGGAGTGAGCACTGATTACCGACCAGGAGTGTGCACTGATGACCGACCAGGAGTGAGCACTGATTACCGACCAGGAGAGCGCACTGATTACCGACCAGGAGTGTGCACTGATTACCGACCAGGAGTGAGCACTGATTACCGACCAGGAGAGCGCACTGATTACCGACCAGGAGTGTGCTCTGATTACCGACCAGGAGTGTGCACTGATTACTGACCAGGAGTGAGCACTGATTACCGACCAGGAGTGAGCACTGATTACCGACCAGGAGTGTGCACTGATGACCGACCAGGAGTGTGCACTGATGACCGACCAGGAGTCAGCACGGATTACCGACCAGGAGTGTGCACTGATGACCGACCAGGAGTGAGCACTGATTACCGACCAGGAGTGTGCACTGATTACCGACCAGGAGTAAGCACTGATTACCGACCAGGAGTGCGCAGTGATTACCGACCACGAGTGCGCACTGATTACCGACCAGGCGTGAGCACTGATTACCGACCAGGAGTGAGCACTGATTACCGACCAGGAGTGCGCACTGATTACCGACCAGGAGAGCGCACTGATTACCGACCAGGAGTGAGCACTGATTACCGACCAGGAGTGCGCACTGATTACCGACCAGGAGTGAGCACTGATTACCGACCAGGAGTGTGCACTGATTACCGACCAGGAGTGTGCACTGATTACCGACCAGGAGTGAGCACTGATTACCGACTAGGAGTGTGCACTGATTACCGACCAGGAGTGAGCACTGATTACCGACCAGGAATGAGCACTGATTACCGACCAGGAGTGCGCACTGATTACCGACCAGGAGTGAGCACTGATTACCGACCAGGAGTGAGCACTGATTACCGACCAGGAGTGAGCACTGATTACCGACCAGGAGTGTGCACAGATTACCGACCAGGAGTGAGCACTGATTACCGACCAGGAGTGTGCACTGATTACCGACCAGGAGTGTGCACTGATTACTGACCAGGAGTGAGCACTAATTACCGACCAGGAGTGAGCACTGATTACCGACCAGGAGTGAGCACTGATTAAGGACCAGGAGTGTGCACTGATCACCGACCGGGAGTGAGCACTGATCACCGACCAGGAGAGTGCACTGATTACCGACCAAGAGTGTGCACTGATTACCGACCAGGAGTGAGCACTGATTACCGACCAGTAGTGAGCACTGATTACCGACCAGGAGTGAGCACTGATTACCGACCAGGAGTGAGCACTGATTACCGACCAGGAGTGAGCACTGATTACCGACCAGGAGAGCGCACTGATTAACGACCAGGAGTGTGCACTGATTACCGACCAGGAGTGTGCAATGATTCCCGACCAGGAGTGAGCACTGATTACTGACCAGGAGTGAGCACTGATTACCGACCAGGAGTGAGCACTGATTACTGACCAGGAGTGAGCACTGATTACCGACCAGGAGTGTGCACTGATTACCGACCAGGAGTGAGCACTGATTACCGTCCAGGATTGAGCACTGATTACCGACCAGGAGTGCGCACTGATTACCGACCAGGAGTGCGATACTGATTACCGACCAGGAGTGAGCACTGATTACTGACCAGGAATGCGCACTGATTACCGACCAGGAGAGCGTACTGATTACCGACCAGGAGTGAGCACTGATTACCGACCAGGAGTGAGCACTGATTACCGACTAGGAGTGTGCACAGATTACCGACCATGAGTGTGCACTGATTACCGACCAGGAGTGAGCACTAATTACCGACCAGGAGTGAGCACTGATTACCGACCAGGAGTGAGCACTGATTACCGACCAGGAGTGTGCACTGATAACCGACCAGGAGTGAGCACTGATTACCGACCAGGAGTGTGCACTGATGACCGACCAGGAGTGTGCACTGATGACCGACCAGGAGTGAGCACTGATTACCGACCAGGAGTGTGCACTGATGAACGACCAGGAGTGAGCACTGATTACCGACCAGGAGTGTGCACTGATTACCGACCAGGAGTAAGCACTGATTACCGACCAGGAGTGCGCAGTGATTACCGACCAGGAGTGAGCACTGATTACTGACCAGGAATGCGCACTGATTACTGACCAGGAGTGAGCACTGTTAACCGACCAGGAGTGAGCACTGATTACCGACCAGGAGTGTGCACAGATTACCGACCAGGAGTGAGCACTGATTACCGACCAGGAGTGTGCACTGATTACCGACCAGGAGTGTGCACTGATTACTGACCAGGAGTGAGCACTAATTACCGACCAGGAGTGAGCACTGATTACCGACCAGGAGTGTGCACTGATCACCGACCGGGAGTGAGCACTGATCACCGACCAGGAGAGCGCACTGATTACCGACCAAGAGTGTGCACTGATTACCGACCAGTAGTGAGCACTGATTACCGACCAGGAGTGAGCACTGATTACCGACCAGGAGTGAGCACTGATTACCGACCAGGAGTGAGCACTGATTACCGACCAGGAGAGCGCACTGATTAACGACCAGGAGTGTGCACTGATTACCGACCAGGAGTGTGCACTGATTCCCGACCAGGAGTGAGCACTGATTACTGACCAGGAGTGAGCACTGATTACCGACCAGGAGTGTACACTGATTACCGACCAGGAGTGAGCACTGATTACCGACCAGGATTGAGCACTGATTACCGACCAGGAGTGCGCACTGATTACCGACCAGGAGTGCGATACTGATTACCGACCAGGAGTGAGCACTGATTACTGACCAGGAATGCGCACTGATTACCGACCAGGAGAGCGTACTGATTACCGACCAGGAGTGAGCACTGATTACCGACCAGGAGTGAGCACTGATTACCGACTAGGAGTGTGCACAGATTACCGACCAGGAGTGTGCACTGATTACCGACCAGGAGTGAGCACTAATTACCGACCAGGAGTGAGCACTGATTACCGACCAGGAGTGAGCACTGATCACCGACCAGGAGAGCGCACTGATTACCGACCAGGAGTGTGCACTGATTACCGACCAGGAGTGAGCACTGATTACCGACCAGTAGTGAGCACTGATTACCGACCAGGAGTGTGCACTGATTACCGACCAGGATTGTGCACTGATTCCCGACCAGGAGTGAGCCCTGATTACTGACCAGGTGTGAGCACTGATTACCGACCAGGAGTGCGCACTGATTACCGACCAGGAGAGCGCACTGATTACCGACCAGGAGTGTGCACTGATTACCGACCAGGAGTGTGCACTGATTAGCGACCAGGAGTGAGCACTGATTACCGACCAGGAGTGCGCACTGATTACCGACCAGGAGTGAGCACTGATTACCGACCAGGAGTGTGCACTGATTACCGACCAGGAGTGAGCACTGATTACCGACCAGGAGAGCGCACTGATTACCGACCAGGAGTGAGCACTGATGACCGACCAGGAGTGTGCACTGATGACCGACCAGGAGTGTGCACTGATTACCGACCAGGAGTGTGCACTGATTACCGACCAGGAGTGAGCACTGATTACCGACCAGGAGTGTGCACTGATTACCGACCAGGAGTGAGCACTGATTACCGACCAGGAGTGAGCACTGATTACCGACCAGGAGTAAGCACTGATTACCGACCAGGAGTGCGCAGTGATTACCGACCACGAGTGCGCACTGATTACCGACCAGGCGTGAGCACTGATTACCGACCAGGAGTGCGCACTGATTACTGACCAGGAGTGCGCACTGATTACCGACCAGGAGTGAGCACTGATTACCGACCAGGAGTGAGCACTGATTACCGACCAGGAGTGAGCACTGATTACCGACCAGGAGTGTGCACTGATTATCGACCAGGAGTGTGCACTGATTACCGACCAGGAGTGAGCACTGATTACCGACCAGGAGTGAGCACTGATTACCGACCAGGAGTGAGCACTGATTACAGACCAGGAATGAGCACTGATTACCAACCAGGAGTGCGCACTGATTACCGACCAGGAGTGAGCACTGATTACTGACCAGGAATGCGCACTGATTACCGACCAGGAGAGCGTACTGATTACCGACCAGGAGTGAGCACTGATTACCGACCAGGAGTGTGCACTGATTACCGACCAGGAGTGTGCACTGATTACCGACCAGGAGTGAGCACTAATTACCGACCAGGAGTGAGCACTGATTACCGACCAGGAGTGAGCACTGATTACCGACCGGGAGTGAGCACTGATCACCGACCAGGAGAGCGCACTGATTACCGACCAAGAGTGAGCACTGATTACCGACCAGGAGTGAGCACTGATTACCGACCAGCAGTGAGCACTGATTACCGACCAGGAGTGCGCACTGATTACCGACCAGGAGTGTGCACTGATTACCGACCAGGAGTGTGCACTGATTACCGACCAGGAGTGAGCACTGATTTCCGACCAGGAGTGAGCACTGATTACCGACCAGGAGTGTGCACTTATTACCGACCAGGAGTGAGCACTGATTACCGACCAGGATTGAGCTCTGATTACCGACCAGGAGTGCGATACTGATTATCGACCAGGAGTGAGCACTGATTACCGACCAGGAGTGAGCACTGATTACCGACCAGGAGTGCGCACTGATTACCGACCAGGAGTGTGCACTGATTACCGACCAGGAGTGTGCACTGATTACCGACCAGGAGTGAGCACTTATTACCGACCAGGAGTGAGCACTGATTACCGACCAGGATTGAGCTCTGATTACCGACCAGGAGTGCGATACTGATTATCGACCAGGAGTGAGCACAGATTACCGACCAGGAATGCGCACTGATTACCGACCAGGAGTGTGCACTAATTATCGACCAGGAGTGTGCACTGATTACCGACCAGGAGAGCGCACTGATTACCGACCAGGAGTGTGCACTGATTACCGACCAGGAGTGAGCACTGATGACCGACCAGGAGTGAGCACTGATTACCGACCAGGAGTGAGCACTGATTACCGACCAGGGGTGAGCACTGATTACCGACCAGGAGTGTGCACTGATTACCGATCAGGAGTGAGCACTGATTACAGACCAGGAGTGAGCACTGATTACCGACCAGGAGTGTGCACTGATTACCGACCAGGAGTGTGCACTGATTCCCGATAAGGAGTGATCACTGATTACCGACCAGGAGTGTGCACTGATTACCGACCAGGAGTGAGCACTGATTACCGCCCAGGAGTGCGCACTGATTACCGACCAGGAGAGCGCTTTGATTACCGACCAGGAGTGCGCACTGATTACCGACCAGGAGTGTGCACTGATTACCGACCAGGAGTGAGCACTGATTACCGACCAGGAGTGAGCACTGATTACCGACTAGGAGTGTGCACAGATTACCGACCAGGAGTGTGCACTGATTACCGACCAGGAGTGAGCACTAATTACCGACCAGGAGTGAGCACTGATTACCGACCAGGAGTGAGCACTGATCACCGACCAGGACAGCGCACTGATTACCGACCAGGAGTGTGCACTGATTACCGACCAGGAGTGAGCACTGATTACCGACCAGTAGTGAGCACTGATTCCCGACCAGGAGTGAGCCCTGATTACTGACCAGGTGTGAGCACTGATTACCGACCAGGAGTGTGCACTGATTACCGACCAGGAGTGTGCACTGATTAGCGACCAGGAGTGAGCACTGATTACCGACCAGGAGTGCGCACTGATTACCGACCAGGAGTGAGCACTGATTACCGACCAGGAGTGTGCACTGATTACCGACCAGGAGTGAGCACTGATTACCGACCAGGAGAGCGCACTGATTACCGACCAGGAGTGAGCACTGATGACCGACCAGGAGTGTGCACTGATGACCGACCAGGAGTGTGCACTGATTACCGACCAGGAGTGTGCACTGATTACCGACCAGGAGTGAGCACTGATTACCGACCAGGAGTGTGCACTGATGACCGACCAGGAGTGAGCACTGATTACCGACCAGGAGTGAGCACTGATTACCGACCAGGAGTGAGCACTGATTACCGACCAGGAGTGTGCACTGATTACCGACCAGGATTGAGCTCTGATTACCGACCAGGAGTGCGATACTGATTATCGACCAGGAGTGAGCACTGATTACTGACCAGGAATGCGCACTGATTACCGACCAGGAGTGTGCACAGATTACCGACCAGGAGTAAGCACTGATTACCGACCAGGAGTGCGCAGTGATTACCGACCACGAGTGCGCACTGATTACCGACCAGGCGTGAGCACTGATTACCGACCAGGAGTGCGCACTGATTACTGACCAGGAGTGCGCACTGATTACCGACCAGGAGAGCGCACTGATTACCGACCAGGAGTGAGCACTGATTACCGACCAGGAGTGAGCACTGATTACCGACCAGGAGTGAGCACTGATTACCGACCAGGAGTGTGCACTGATTATCGACCAGGAGTGTGCACTGATTACCGACCAGGAGTGAGCACTGATTACCGACCAGGAGTGAGCACTGATTACCGACCAGGAGTGAGCACTGATTACAGACCAGGAATGAGCACTGATTACCAACCAGGAGTGCGCACTGATTACCGACCAGGAGTGAGCACTGATTACTGACCAGGAATGCGCACTGATTACCGACCAGGAGAGCGTACTGATTACCGACCAGGAGTGAGCACTGATTACCGACCAGGAGTGTGCACTGATTACCGACCAGGATTGTGCACTGATTACCGACCAGGAGTGAGCACTAATTACCGACCAGGAGTGAGCACTGATTACCGACCAGGAGTGAGCACTGATTACCGACCAGGAGTGTGCACTGATCACCGACCGGGAGTGAGCACTGATCACCGACCAGGAGAGCGCACTGATTACCGACCAAGAGTGAGCACTGATTACCGACCAGGAGTGAGCACTGATTACCGACCAGGAGTGAGCACTGATTACCGACCAGGAGTGAGCACTGATTACCGACCAGGAGTGCGCACTGATTACCGACCAGGAGTGTGCACTGATTACCGACCAGGAGTGTGCACTGATTACCGACCAGGAGTGAGCACTGATTACCGACCAGGAGTGTGCACTTATTACCGACCAGGAGTGAGCACTGATTACCGACCAGGATTGAGCTCTGATTACCGACCAGGAGTGCGATACTGATTATCGACCAGGAGTGAGCACTGATTACCGACCAGGAGTGAGCACTGATTACCGACCAGGAGTGCGCACTGATTACCGACCAGGAGTGTGCACTGATTACCGACCAGGAGTGAGCACTGATTACCGACCAGGAGTGAGCACTGATTACCGACCAGGGGTGAGCACTGATTACCGACCAGGAGTGTGCACTGATTACCGATCAGGAGTGAGCACTGATTACAGACCAGGAGTGAGCACTGATTACCGACCAGGAGTGTGCACTGATTACCGACCAGGAGTGTGCACTGATTCCCGATAAGGAGTGATCACTGATTACCGACCAGGAGTGTGCACTGATTACCGACCAGGAGTGAGCACTGATTACCGCCCAGGAGTGCGCACTGATTACCGACCAGGAGAGCGCTTTGATTACCGACCAGGAGTGCGCACTGATTACCGACCAGGAGTGTGCACTGATTACCGACCAGGAGTGAGCACTGATTACCGACCAGGAGTGAGCACTGATTACCGACTAGGAGTGTGCACAGATTACCGACCAGGAGTGTGCACTGATTACCGACCAGGAGTGAGCACTAATTACCGACCAGGAGTGAGCACTGATTACCGACCAGGAGTGAGCACTGATTACCGACCAGGATTGAGCTCTGATTACCGACCAGGAGTGCGATACTGATTATCGACCAGGAGTGAGCACTGATTACCGACCAGGAGTGAGCACTGATTACCGACCAGGAGTGCGCACTGATTACCGACCAGGAGTGTGCACTGATTACCGACCAGGAGTGTGCACTGATTACCGACCAGGAGTGAGCACTGATTACCGACCAGGAGTGAGCACTGATTACCGACCAGGAGTGTGCACTTATTACCGACCAGGAGTGAGCACTGATTACCGACCAGGAGTGAGCACTGATTACCGACCAGGAATGCGCACTGATTACCGACCAGGAGTGTGCACTAATTATCGACCAGGAGTGTGCACTGATTACCGACCAGGAGAGCGCACTGATTACCGACCAGGAGTGAGCACTGATTACCGACCAGGAGTGAGCACTGATTACCGACCAGGGGTGAGCACTGATTACCGACCAGGAGTGTGCACTGATTACCGATCAGGAGTGAGCACTGATTACAGACCAGGAGTGAGCACTGATTACCGACCAGGAGTGTGCACTGATTACCGACCAGGAGTGTGCACTGATTCCCGATAAGGAGTGATCACTGATTACCGACCAGGAGTGTGCACTGATTACCGAACAGGAGTGAGCACTGATTACCGACCAGGAGTGCGCACTGATTACCGACCAGGAGAGCGCTTTGATTACCGACCAGGAGTGCGCACTGATTACCGACCAGGAGTGTGCACTGATTACCGACCAGGAATGAGCACTGATTACCGACCAGGAGTGAGCACTGATTACCGACCAGGAGTGAGAACTGATTACCGACCAGGAGAGCGCACTGATTACCGACCAGGAGTGTGCACTGATTACCGACCAGGAGTGAGCACTGATGACCGACCAGGAGTGAGCACTGATTCCCGACCAGGAGTGAGCACTGATTACCGACCAGGAGAGCGCACTGATTACCGACCAGGAGTGTGCACTGATTACCGATCAGGAGTGAGCACTGATTACCGACCAGGAGTGTGCACTGATTACCGACCAGGAGAGCGCACTGATTACCGACCAGGAGTGTGCACTGATTACCGACCAGGAGTGAGCACTGATTACCGACCAGGAGTGTGCACTGATTACCGACCAGGAGTGAGCACTGATTACCGACCAGGAGTGTGCACTGATTACCGACCAGGAGTGAGCACTGATTCCCGACAAGGAGTGATCACTGATTACCGACCAGGAGTGTGCACTGATTACCGACCAGGAGTGAGCACTGATTACCTACCAGGAGTGAGCACTGATTACCGACCAGGAGAGCGCACTGATTACCGACCAGGAGAGCGCACTGATTACCGACCAGGTGTGTGCACTGATTACCGACCAGGAGTGTGCACTGATTACCGACCAGGAGAGCGCACTGATTACCGACCACTAGTGATCACTGATTACCGACCAGGAGTGAGCACTGATTACCGACCAGGAGTGTGCACTGATTACCGAACAGGAGTAAGCACTGATTACCGACCAGGAGTGCGCACTGATTACCGACCACGAGTGCGCACTGATTACCGACCAGGCGTGAGCACTGATTACCGACCAGGAGTGAGCACTGATTACCGACCAGGAGTGCGCACTGTTTACTGACCAGGAGTGCGCACTGATTACCGACCAGGAGAGCGCGCTGATTACCGACCAGGAGTGAGCACTGATTACCGACCAGGAGTGAGCACTGATTACCGACCAGCAGTGTGCACTGATTACCGACCAGAAGTGTGCACTGATTACCGACCAGGAGTGAGCACTGATTACCGACCAGGAGTGTGCACTGATTACCGACCAGGAGTGAGCACTGATTACCGACCAGGATTGAGCACTGATTACCGACCAGGAGTGAGCACTGATTACTGACCAGGAATGCGCACTGATTACCGACCAGGAGAGCGTACTGATTACCGTCCAGGAGTGAGCACTGATTACCGACCAGGGGTGAGCACTGATTACCGACCAGGAGTGAGCACTGATTACCGACCAGGAGTGTGCACTGATCACCGACATGGAGTGAGCACTGATCACCGACCAGGAGAGCGCACTGATTACCGACCAAGAGTGTGCACTGATTACCGACCAGGAGTGAGCACTGATTACCGACCAGTAGTGAGCACTGATTACCGACCAGGAGTGAGCACTGATGACCGACCAGCAGTGAGCACTGATTACCGACCAGGAGTGAGCACTGATTACCGACCAGGAGAGCGCACTGATTAACGACCAGGAGTGTGCACTGATTACCGACCAGGAGTGTGCACTGATTCCCGACCAGGAGTGAGCACTGATTACCGACCAGGAGTGCGCACTGAATACCGACCAGGAGAGCGCACTGATTACCGACCAGGAGTGTGCACTGATTACCGACCAGGAGTGTGCACTGATTACCGACCAGGAGTGCGCACTGATTACCGACCAGGAGTGTGCACTGATTACCGACCAGGAGTGAGCACTGATAACCGACCAGGATTGAGCTCTGATTACCGACCAGGAGTGCGATACTGATTATCGACCAGGAGTGAGCACTGATTACTGACCAGGAATGCGTACCGATTACCGACCAGGAGTGTGCACTGATTATCGACCAGGAGTGTGCACTGATTACCGACCAGGAGAGCGCACTGATTACCGACCAGGAGTGTGCACTGATTACCGACCAGGAGTGAGCACTGATGACCGACCAGGAGTGAGCACTGATTACCGACCAGGAGTGAGCACTGATTACCGACCAGGAGAGCGCACTGATTACCGACCAGGAGTGTGCACTGATTCCCGACCAGGAGTGAGCACTGATTACGGACCAGGAGTGAGCACTGATTACCGACCAGGAGAGCACACTGATTACCGACCAGGAGAGCGCACTGATTACCGACCAGGAGTGTGCACTGATTACCGACCAGGAATGAGCACTGATTACCGACCAGGAGTGAGCACTGATTACCGACCAGGAGTGTGCACTGATTACCGACGTGGAGTGTGCACTGATTATCGACCAGGAGTGTGCACTGATTACCGACCAGGAGTGAGCACTGATTACCGACCAGGAGTGTGCACTGATTACCGACCAGGAGTGAGCACTGATTACCGACCAGGATTGAGCACTGATTACCGACCAGGAGTGCGCACTGATTACCGACCAGGAGTGCGATACTGATTACCGACCAGGAGTGAGCACTGATTACTGACCAGGAATGCGCACTGATTACCGACCAAGAGAGCGTACTGATTACCGACCAGGAGTGAGCAATGATTACCGACCAGGAGTGAGCACTGATTACCGACCAGGAGTGTGCACAGATTACCGACCAGGAGTGTGCACTGATTACCGACCAGGAGTGAGCACTGATCACCGACCAGGAGTGAGCACTGATCACCGACCAGGAGTGTGCACTGATTACCGACCAGGAGTGAGCACTGATTACCGACCAGGAGTGAGCACTGATTACCGACCAGGAGTGAGCACTGATTACCGACCAGGAGTGTGCACTGATTACCGATCAGGAGTGAGCACTGATTACCGACCAGGAGTGAGCACTGATTACCGACCAGGAGAGCGCACTGATTACCGACCAGGAGTGAGCACTGATTATTGACCAGGAGTGAGCACTGATTACCGACCAGGTGTGCGCACTGATTACCGACCAGGAGAGCGCACTGATTACCGACCAGGAGTGTGCACTGATTACCGACCAGGAGTGTGCACTGATTACCGACCAGGAGTGTGCACTGATGACCGACCAGGATTGTGCACTAATGACCGACCAGGAGTGAGCACTGATTACCGACCAGGAGTGTGCACTGATTACCGACCAGGAGTAAGCACTGATTACCGAGCAGGAGTGCGCACTGATTACCGACCACGAGTGCGCACTAATTACCGACCAGGCGTGAGCACTGATTACCGACCAGGAGTGAGCACTGATTACCGACCAGGAGTGTGCACTGATTACCGACCAGGAGTGAGCACTGATTACCGACCAGGAGAGCGCACTGATTACCGACCAGGAGTGAGCTCTGATTACCGACCAGGAGTGAGCACTGATTACCGACCAGGAGTGAGCACTGATTACCGACCAGCAGTGTGCACTGAATACCGACCAGGAGTGTGCACTGATTACCGACCAGGAGTGAGCACTGATTACCGACCAGGAGTGTGCACTGATTACTGACCAGGAGTGAGCACTGATTACCGACCAGGAGTGAGCACTGATTACTGACCAGGAGTGAGCACTGATTACCGACCAGGAGTGTGCACTGATTACCGACCAGGAGTGAGCACTGATTACCGACCAGGAGTGTGCACTGATTACCGACCAGGTGTGAGCACTGATTACCGACCAGTATTGAGCACTGATTACCGACCAGGAGTGAGCACTGATTACTGACCAGGAATGCGCACTGATTACCGACCAGGAGAGCGTACTGATTACCGTCCAGGAGTGAGCACTGATTACCGACCAGGGGTGAGCACTGATTACCGACCAGGAGTGTGCACAGATTACCGACCAGGAGTGTGCACTGATTACCGACCAGGAGTGTGCACTGATTACCGACCAGGAGTGAGCACTGATTACCGACCAGGAGTGTGCACTGATCACCGACCGGGAGTGAGCACTGATCACCGACCAGGAGAGCGCACTGATTACCGACCAAGAGTGTGCACTGATTACCGACCAGGAGTGAGCACTGATTACCGACCAGTAGTGAGCACTGATTACCGACCAGGAGTGTGCACTGATTACCGACCAGGAGTGAGCACTGATTACCGACCAGGATTGAGCTCTGATTACCGACCAGGAGTGCGATACTGATTACCGACCAGGAGTGAGCACTGATTACCGACCAGGAGTGAGCACTGATTACCGACCAGGAGTGTGCACTGATTACCGACCAGGAGTGAGCACTGATTACCGACCAGGGGTGAGCAATGATTACCGACCAGGAGTGTGCACTGATTACCGACCAGGAGTGAGCACTGATTACCGACCAGGAGTGCGCACTAATTACCGACCAGGAGTGTGCACTGATTACCGACCAGGAGTGAGCACTGATTACCGACCAGGAGTGAGCACTGATTACCGACCAGGAGTGTGCACTGATCACCGACCAGGAGTGTGCACTGATCACCGACCAGGAGTGAGCACTGATTACCGACCAGGAGTGTGCACTGATCACCGACCAGGAGTGTGCACTGATCACCGCCCAGGAGAGCGCACTGATTACCGACCAGGAGTGTGCACTGATTACCGACCAGGAGTGAGCACTGATTACCGACCAGTAGTGAGCACTGATTACCGAC
Organism: Pristiophorus japonicus; assembly: GCF_044704955.1. Lineage (NCBI taxonomy): Eukaryota > Metazoa > Chordata > Chondrichthyes > Pristiophoridae > Pristiophorus > Pristiophorus japonicus. The sequence continues at coordinate 29,730,617 of NC_091991.1, forward strand.
CAGGAGTGTGCACTGATTACCGACCAGGAGTGAGCACTGATTACCGACCAGGAGTGTGCACTGATTACCGATCAGGAGTGAGCACTGATTACCGACCAGGAGTGAGCACTGATTACCGACCAGGAGAGCGCACTGATTACCGACCAGGAGTGAGCACTGATTATTGACCAGGAGTGAGCACTGATTACCGACCAGGTGTGCGCACTGATTACCGACCAGGAGAGCGCACTGATTACCGACCAGGAGTGTGCACTGATTACCGACCAGGAGTGTGCACTGATTACCGACCAGGAGTGTGCACTGATGACCGACCAGGATTGTGCACTAATGACCGACCAGGAGTGAGCACTGATTACCGACCAGGAGTGTGCACTGATTACCGACCAGGAGTAAGCACTGATTACCGACCAGGAGTGCGCACTGATTACCGACCACGAGTGCGCACTAATTACCGACCAGGCGTGAGCACTGATTACCGACCAGGAGTGAGCACTGATTACCGACCAGGAGTGTGCACTGATTACCGACCAGGAGTGAGCACTGATTACCGACCAGGAGAGCGCACTGATTACCGACCAGGAGTGAGCTCTGATTACCGACCAGGAGTGAGCACTGATTACCGACCAGGAGTGAGCACTGATTACCGACCAGCAGTGTGCACTGAATACCGACCAGGAGTGTGCACTGATTACCGACCAGGAGTGAGCACTGATTACCGACCAGGAGTGTGCACTGATTACTGACCAGGAGTGAGCACTGATTACCGACCAGGAGTGAGCACTGATTACTGACCAGGAGTGAGCACTGATTACCGACCAGGAGTGTGCACTGATTACCGACCAGGAGTGAGCACTGATTACCAACCAGGAGTGTGCACTGATTACCGACCAGGTGTGAGCACTGATTACCGACCAGTATTGAGCACTGATTACCGACCAGGAGTGAGCACTGATTACTGACCAGGAATGCGCACTGATTACCGACCAGGAGAGCGTACTGATTACCGTCCAGGAGTGAGCACTGATTACCGACCAGGGGTGAGCACTGATTACCGACCAGGAGTGTGCACAGATTACCGACCAGGAGTGTGCACTGATTACCGACCAGGAGTGTGCACTGATTACCGACCAGGAGTGAGCACTGATTACCGACCAGGAGTGTGCACTGATCACCGACCGGGAGTGAGCACTGATCACCGACCAGGAGAGCGCACTGATTACCGACCAAGAGTGTGCACTGATTACCGACCAGGAGTGAGCACTGATTACCGACCAGTAGTGAGCACTGATTACCGACCAGGAGTGTGCACTGATTACCGACCAGGAGTGAGCACTGATTACCGACCAGGATTGAGCTCTGATTACCGACCAGGAGTGCGATACTGATTACCGACCAGGAGTGAGCACTGATTACCGACCAGGAGTGAGCACTGATTACCGACCAGGAGTGTGCACTGATTACCGACCAGGAGTGAGCACTGATTACCGACCAGGGGTGAGCAATGATTACCGACCAGGAGTGTGCACTGATTACCGACCAGGAGTGAGCACTGATTACCGACCAGGAGTGCGCACTAATTACCGACCAGGAGTGTGCACTGATTACCGACCAGGAGTGAGCACTGATTACCGACCAGGAGTGAGCACTGATTACCGACCAGGAGTGTGCACTGATCACCGACCAGGAGTGTGCACTGATCACCGACCAGGAGTGAGCACTGATTACCGACCAGGAGTGTGCACTGATCACCGACCAGGAGTGTGCACTGATCACCGCCCAGGAGAGCGCACTGATTACCGACCAGGAGTGTGCACTGATTACCGACCAGGAGTGAGCACTGATTACCGACCAGTAGTGAGCACTGATTACCGACCAGGAGTGTGCACTGATTACCGACCAGGAGTGAGCACTGATTACCGATCAGGAGTGAGCACTGATTACCGACCAGGAGAGCGCACTGATTACCGACCAGGAATGTGCACTGATTACCGACCAGGAGTGAGCACTGATTACCGACCAGGAGTGAGCACTGATTACCGACCAGGAGTGTGCACTGATTACCGACCAGGAGTGAGCACTGATTACCGACCAGGAGTGAGCACTGATGACCGACCAGGAGTGAGCACTGATTACCGACCAGGAGTGAGCACTGATTACCGACCAGGAGAGCGCACTGATTAACGACCAGGAGTGTGCACTGATTACCGACCAGGAGTGTGCACTGATTCCCGACCAGGAGTGAGCACTGATTACCGACCAGGAGTGCGCACTGAATACCGACCAGGAGAGCGCACTGATTACCGACCAGGAGTGTGCACTGATTACCGACCAGGAGTGTGCACTGATTACCGACCAGGAGTGCGCACTGATTACCGACCAGGAGTGTGCACTGATTACCGACCAGGAGTGAGCACTGATAACCGACCAGGATTGAGCTCTGATTACCGACCAGGAGTGCGATACTGATTATCGACCAGGAGTGAGCGCTGATTACTGACCAGGAATGCGTACCGATTACCGACCAGGAGTGTGCACTGATTATCGACCAGGAGTGTGCACTGATTACCGACCAGGAGAGCGCACTGATTACCGACCAGGAGTGTGCACTGATTACCGACCAGGAGTGAGCACTGATGACCGACCAGGAGTGAGCACTGATTACCGACCAGGAGTGAGCACTGATTACCGACCAGGAGAGCGCACTGATTACCGACCAGGAGTGTGCACTGATTACCGATCAGGAGTGAGCACTGATTACCGACCAGGAGTGAGCACTGATTACCGACCAGGAGAGCGCACTGATTACCGACCAGGAGAGCGCACTGATTACCGACCAGGAGTGTGCACTGATTACCGACCTGGAGTGTGCACTGATTCCCGACAAGGAGTGATCACTGATTACCGACCAGGAGTGTGCACTGATTACCGACCAGGAGTGAGCACTGATTACCGACCAGGAGTGAGCACTGATTACCGACCAGGAGAGCGCTTTGATTACCGACCAGGAGTGCGCACTGATTACCGACCAGGAGTGTGCACTGATTACCGACCAGGAATGAGCACTGATTACCGACCAGGAGTGAGCACTGATTACCGACCAGGAGTGAGCACTGATTACCGACCAGGAGTGAGCACTGATTACCGACCAGGAGAGCGCACTGATTACCGACCAGGAGTGAGCACTGATTACCGACCAGGAGTGAGCAATGATGACCGACCAGGAGTGAGCACTGATTACCGACCAGGAGTGAGCACTGATTACGGACCAGGAGTGAGCACTGATTACCGACCAGGAGTGTGCACTGATTACCGACCAGGAGAGCGCACTGATTACCGACCAGGAGAGCGCACTGATTACCGACCAGGAGTGTGCACTGATTACCGACCAGGAATGAGCACTGATTACCGACCAGGAGTGAGCACTGATTACCGACCAGGAGTGTGCACTGATTACCGACGTGGAGTGTGCACTGATTATCGACCAGGAGTGTGCACTGATTACCGACCAGGAGTGAGCACTGATTACCGACCAGGAGTGTGCACTGATTACCGACCAGGAGTGAGCACTGATTACCGACCATGATTGAGCACTGATTACCGACCAGGAGTGCGCACTGATTACCGACCAGGAGTGCGATACTGATTACCGACCAGGAGTGAGCACTGATTACTGACCAGGAATGCGCACTGATTACCGACCAAGAGAGCGTACTGATTACCGACCAGGAGTGAGCAATGATTACCGACCAGGAGTGAGCACTGATTACCGACCAGGAGTGTGCACAGATTACCGACCAGGAGTGTGCACTGATTACCGACCAGGAGTGAGCACTGATCACCGACCAGGAGTGAGCACTGATCACCGACCAGGAGTGAGCACTGATTACCGACCAGGAGTGAGCACTGATTACCGACCAGGAGTGAGCACTGATTACCGAACAGGAGTGTGCACTGATTACCGATCAGGAGTGAGCACTGATTACCGACCAGGAGTGAGCACTGATTACCGACCAGGAGTGAGCACTGATTACCGACCAGGAGAGCGCACTGATTACCGACCAGGAGTGAGCACTGATTATTGACCAGGAGTGAGCACTGATTACCGACCAGGTGTGCGCACTGATTACCGACCAGGAGTGTGCACTGATTACCGACCAGGAGTGTGCACTGATTACCGACCAGGAGTGTGCACTGATGACCGACCAGGATTGTGCACTGATGACCGACCAGGAGTGAGCACTGATTACCGACCAGGAGTGTGCACTGATTACCGACCAGGAGTAAGCACTGATTACCGACCAGGAGTGCGCACTGATTACCGACCACGAGTGCGCACTAATTACCGTCCAGGCATGAGCACTGATTACCGACCAGGAGTGAGCACTGATTACCGACCAGGAGTGAGCACTGATTACCGACCAGGAGTGTGCACTGATTACCGACCAGGAGTGAGCACTGATTACCGACCAGGAGAGCGCACTGATTACCGACCAGGAGTGAGCACTGATTACCGACCAGGAGTGAGCACTGATTACCGACCAGGAGTGAGCACTGATTACCGACCAGCAGTGTGCACTGAATACCGACCAGGAGTGTGCACTGATTACCGACCAGGAGTGTGCACTGATTACCGACCAGGTGTGAGCACTGATTACCGACCAGTATTGAGCACTGATTACCGACCAGGAGTGAGCACTGATTACTGACCAGGAATGCGCACTGATTACCGACCAGGAGAGCGTACTGATTACCGTCCAGGAGTGAGCACTGATTACCGACCAGGGGTGAGCACTGATTATCGACCAGGAGTGTGCACAGATTACCGACCAGGAGTGTGCACTGATTACCGACCAGGAGTGTGCACTGATTACCGACCAGGAGTGAGCACTGATTACCGACCAGGAGTGTGCACTGATCACCGACCGGGAGTGAGCACTGATCACCGACCAGGAGAGCGCACTGATTACCGACCAAGAGTGTGCACTGATTACCGACCAGGAGTGAGCACTGATTACCGACCAGTAGTGAGCACTGATTACCGACCAGGAGTGTGCACTGATTACCGACCAGGAGTGAGCACTGATTACCGACCAGGATTGAGCTCTGATTACCGACCAGGAGTGCGATACTGATTACCGACCAGGAATGTGCACTGATTACCGACCAGGAGTGAGCACTGATTACCGACCAGGAGTGTGCACTGATTACCGACCAGGAGTGAGCACTGATTACCGACCAGGGGTGAGCAATGATTACCGACCAGGAGTGTGCACTGATTACCGACCAGGAGTGAGCACTGATTACCGACCAGGAGTGCGCACTAATTACCGACCAGGAGTGAGCACTGATTACCGACCAGGAGTGTGCACTGATTACCGACCAGGAGTGAGCACTGATTACCGACCAGGAGTGAGCACTGATTACCGAACAGGAGTGTGCACTGATCACCGACCAGGAGTGTGCACTGATCACCGACCAGGAGTGAGCACTGATTACCGACCAGGAGTGTGCACTGATCACCGACCAGGAGTGTGCACTGATCACCGACCAGGAGAGCGCACTGATTACCGACCAGGAGTGTGCACTGATTACCGACCAGGAGTGAGCACTGATTACCGACCAGTAGTGAGCACTGATTACCGACCAGGAGTGTGCACTGATTACCGACCAGGAGTGAGCACTGATTACCGACCAGGAGAGCGCACTGATTACCGAGCAGGAGTGTGCACTGATTACCGACCAGGAGTGTGCACTGATTCCCGACCAGGAGTGAGCACTGATTACTGACCAGGAATGAGCACTGATTACCGACCAGGAGTGCGCACTGATTACCGACCAGGAGAGCGCACTGATTACCGACCAGGAGTGAGCACTGATTACTGACCAGAAATGCGCACTGATTACCGACCAGGAGAGCGTACTGATTACCGACCAGGAGTGAGCACTGATTACCGACCAGGAGTGAGCACTGATTACCGACCAGGAGTGTGCACAGATTACCGACCAGGAGTGAGCACTGATTACCGACCAGGAGTGTGCTCTGATTACCGACCAGGAGTGAGCACTGATTACCGACCAGGAGTGAGCACTGATTACCGACCAGGAGTTTGCACTGATTACCGATCAGGAGTGAGCACTGATTACCTACCAGGAGTGTGCACTGATTACCGACCAGGAGTGTGCACTGATTACCGACCAGGAGTGAGCACTGATACCGACCAGGAGTGCGCACTGATTACCGACCAGGAGTGTGCACTGATTACCGACCAGGAGTGTGCACTGATTACCGACCAGGAGTGAGCACTGATTACCGACCAGGAGAGCGCACTGATTACCGACCAGGAGTGAGCACTGATTACCGACCAGGAGTGAGCACTGATTAACGACCAGGAGTGTGCACTGATGACCGACCAGGAGTGTGCACTGATGACCGACCAGGAGTGAGCACTGATTACCGACCTGGAGTGTGCACTGATGACCGACCAGGAGTGAGCACTGATTACCGACCAGGAGTGTGCACTGATTACCGACCAGGAATAAGCACTGATTACCGACCAGGAGTGCGCACTGATTACCGACCAGGAGTGCGCACTGATTACCGACCAGGCGTGAGCACTGATTACCGACCAGGAGTGAGCACTGATTACCGACCAGGAGTGCGCACTGATTACTGACCAGGAGTGCGCACTGATTACCGACCAGGAGTGAGCACTGATAACCGACCAGGAGTGAGCACTGATTACCGACCAGGAGTGAGCACTGATTACCGACCAGCAGTGTACACTGATTACCGACCAGGAGTGTGCACTGATTACCGACCAAGAGTGTGCACTGATTACCGACCAGGAGTGAGCACTGATTACCGACCAGGAGTGTGCACTGATTACCGACCAGGAGTGAGCACTGATTACCGACCAGGAGTGTGCACTGATTACGGACCAGGAGTGCGATACTGATTACCGACCAGGAGTGAGCACTGATTACTGACCAGGAATGCGCACTGATTACCGACCAGGAGTGTGCACAGATTACCGACCAGGAGTGTGCACTGATTACCGACCAGGAGTGAGCACTGATTACCGACCAGGAGTGAGCACTGATTACCGACCAGGAGTCAGCACTGATTACCGACCAGGAGTGTGCACTGTTTACCGACCAGGAGTGAGCACTGATTACCGACCAGGAGTGAGCACTGATTACCGACCAGTAGTGAGCACTGATTACTGACCAGGAGTGAGCACTGATTACCGACCAGGAGAGCGCACTGATTACCGACCAGGAGTGTGCACTGATTACCGACCAGGAGTGTGCACCGATTCCCAACCAGGAGTGAGCACTGATTACTGCCCAGGAGTGTGCACTGATTACCGACCAGGAGTGAGCACTGATTACCGATCAGGAGTGAGCACTGATTACCGACCAGGAGAGCGCACTGATTACCGAGCAGGAGTGTGCACTGATTACCGACCAGGAGTGTGCACTGATTCCCGACCAGGAGTGAGCACTGATTACTGACCAGGAGTGAGCACTGATTACCGACCAGGAGTGCGCACTGATTACCGACCAGGAGAGCGCACTGATTACCGACCAGGAGTGAGCACTGATTACTGACCAGAAATGCGCACTGATTACCGACCAGGAGAGCGTACTGATTACCGACCAGGAGTGAGCACTGATTACCGACCAGGAGTGAGCACTGATTACCGACCAGGAGTGTGCACAGATTACCGACCAGGAGTGAGCACTGATTACCGACCAGGAGTGTGCTCTGATTACCGACCAGGAGTGAGCACTGATTACCGACCAGGAGTGAGCACTGATTGCCGACCAGGAGTGTGCACTGATTACCGATCAGGAGTGAGCACTGATTACCGACCAGGAGTGTGCACTGATTACCGACCAGGAGTGTGCACTGATTACCGACCAGGAGTGAGCACTGATACCGACCAGGAGTGCGCACTGATTACCGACCAGGAGAGCGCACTGATTACCGACCAGGAGTGTGCACTGATTACCGACCAGGAGTGAGCACTGATTACCGACCAGGAGTGTGCACTGATTACCGACCAGGAGTGAGCACTGATTACCGACCAGGAGAGCGCACTGATTACCGACCAGGAGTGAGCACTGATTACCGACCAGGAGTGAGCACTGATTACCGACCAGGAGTGTGCACTGATGACCGACCAGGAGTGTGCACTGATGACCGACCAGGAGTGAGCACTGATTACCGACCAGGAGTGTGCACTGATGACCGACCAGGAGTGAGCACTGATTACCGACCAGGAGTGTGCACTGATTACCGACCAGGAATAAGCACTGATTACCGACCAGGAGTGCGCACTGATTACCGACCAGGAGTGCGCACTGATTACCGACCAGGCGTGAGCACTGATTACCGACCAGGAGTGAGCACTGATTACCGACCAGGAGTGCGCACTGATTACTGACCAGGAGTGCGCACTGATTACCGACCAGGAGTGAGCACTGATAACCGACCAGGAGTGAGCACTGATTACCGACCAGGAGTGAGCACTGATTACCGACCAGGAGTGTACACTGATTACCGACCAGCAGTGTGCACTGATTACCGACCAGGAGTGTGCACTGATTACCGACCATGAGTGAGCACTGATTACCGACCAGGAGTGAGCACTGATTACCGACCAGGAGTGTGCACTGATTACCGACCAGGAGTGAGCACTGATTACCGACCAGGAGTGCGATACTGATTACCGACCAGGAGTGAGCACTGATTACTGACCAGGAGTGTGCACAGATTACCGACCAGGAGTGTGCACTGATTACCGACCAGGAGTGAGCACTGATTACCGACCAGGAGTGAGCACTGATTACCGACCAGGAGTGAGCACTGCTTACCGACCAGGATGTGCACTGTTTACCGACCAGGAGTGAGCACTGATTACCGACCAGGAGTGAGCACTGATTACCGACCAGGAGTGAGCACTGATTACTGACCAGGAGTGAGCACTGATTACCGACCAGGAGAGCGCACTGATTACCGACCAGGAGTGTGCACTGATTACCGACCAGGAGTGTGCACCGATTCCCGACCAGGAGTGAGCACTGATTACTGCCCAGGAGTGAGCACTGATTACCGACCAGGAGTGCGTACTGATTACCGACCAGGAGAGCGCACTGATTACCGACCAGGAGTGTGCACTGATTACCGACCAGGAGTGAGCACTGATTACCGACCAGGAGTGAGCACTGATTACCGACCAGGATTGAGCACTGATTACCGACCAGGAGTGCGCACTGATTACGGACCAGGAGTGAGCACTGATTACCGACCAGGAATGCGCACTGATTACCGACCAGGAGAGCGTACGGATTACCGACCAGGAGTGAGCACTGATTACCGACCAGGAGTGAGCACTGATTACCGACCAGGAGTGTGCACAGATTACCGACCAGGAGTGAGCACTGATTACCGACCAGGAGTGTGCACTGATTACCGACCAGGAGTGAGCACTGATTAACGACCAGGAGTGAGCACTGATTACCGTCCAGGAGTGAGCACTGATTACCGACCAGGAATGCGCACTGATTACCGACCAGGAGAGCGTACGGATTACCGACCAGGAGTGAGCACTGATTACCGACCAGGAGAGCGCACTGATTACCGACCAGTAGTGAGCACTGATTACCGACCAGGAGTGAGCACTGATTACCGACCAGGAGTGAGCACTGATTACCGACCGGAAGTGAGCACTGATTACCGACCAGGAGTGTGCGCTGATTACCGACCAGGAGTGTGCACTGATTCCCGACCAGGAGTGAGCACTGATTACCGACCAGGAGTGAGCGCTGATTACCGACCAGGAGTGTGCACTGATTACCGACTAGGAGTGTGCACTGATTACCGACCAGGAGTGAGCACTGATTACCGACCAGGAGTGTGCACTGATTACCGACCAGGAGTGTGCACTGATTACCGACCAGGAGCGAGCACTGATTACCGACCAGGAGTGTGCACTGATTACCGACCAGGAGTGAGCACTGATTACCGACCAGGAGTGAGCACTGATTGCCGACCAGGAGTGTGCACTGATTACCGACCAGGAGTGTGCACTGATTACCGACCAGGAGTGAGCACTGATTACCGACCAGGAGTGAGCACTGATTACCGACCAGGAGTGTGCACTGATTACCGACCAGGAGTGTGCACTGATTACCGACCAGGAGTGAGCACTGATTACCGACCAGGAGTGAGCACTGATTACCGACCAGGAGTGAGCACTGATTACCGACCAGGAGTGTGCATTGATTCCCGACCAGGTGTGTGCACTGATGACCGACCAGGAGTGAGCACTGATTACCGACCAGGAGTGTGCACTGATTACCGACCAGGAGTGCGCACTGATTACCGACCAGGAGTGCGCACTGATTACCGACCAGGAGAGCGCACTGATTACCGACCAGGAGTGAGCACTGATTACCGACCAGTAGTGAGCACTGATTACCGACCAGGAGTGAGCACTGATTACCGACCAGGAGTGAGCACTGATTACCGACCAGGAGAGCGCACTGATTACCGACCAGGAGTGTGCACTGATTACCGACCAGGAGTGTGCACTGATTCCCAACCAGGAGTGAGCACTGATTACCGACCAGGAGTGTGCACTGATTACCGACCAGGAGTGAGCACTGATTACCGACCAGGAGTGAGCACTGATTACCGACCAGGAGTGAGCACTGATTACCGACCAGGAGTGTGCACTGTTTACCGACCAGGAGTGAGCACTGATTACCGACCAGGAGTGAGCACTGATTACCGACCAGGAGTGAGCACTGATTACTGACCGGGAGTGAGCACTGATTACCGACCAGGAGAGCGCACTGATTACCGACCAGGAGTGTGCACTGATTACCGACCAGGAGTGTGCACCGATTCCCGACCAGGAGTGAGCACTGATTACTGCCCAGGAGTGAGCACTGATTACCGACCAGGAGTGCGTACTGATTACCGACCAGGAGAGCGCACTGATTACCGACCAGGAGTGTGCACTGATTACCGACCAGGAGTGAGCACTGATTACCGACCAGGAGTGAGCACTGATTACCGACCAGGATTGAGCACTGATTACCGACCAGGAGTGCGCACTGATTACGGACCAGGAGTGAGCACTGATTACCGACCAGGAATGCGCACTGATTACCGACCAGGAGAGCGTACGGATTACCGACCAGGAGTGAGCACTGATTACCGACCAGGAGTGAGCACTGATTACCGACCAGGAGTGTGCACAGATTACCGACCAGGAGTGAGCACTGATTACCGACCAGGAGTGTGCACTGATTACCGACCAGGAGTGAGCACTAATTACCGACCAGGAGTGAGCACTGATTACCGTCCAGGAGTGAGCACTGATTACCGACCAGGAATGCGCACTGATTACCGACCAGGAGAGCGTACGGATTACCGACCAGGAGTGAGCACTGATTACCGACCAGGAGAGCGCACTGATTCCCGACCAGGAGTGAGCACTGATTACCGACCAGGAGTGAGCACTGATTACCGACCAGGAGTGAGCACTGATTACCGACCAGGAGTGTGCGCTGATTACCGACCAGGAGTGTGCCCTGATTCCCGACCAGGAGTGAGCACTGATTACCGACCAGGAGTGAGCGCTGATTACCGACCAGGAGTGTGCACTGATTACCGACTAGGAGTGTGCACTGATTACCGACCAGGAGTGAGCACTGATTACCGACCAGGAGTGTGCACTGATTACCGACCAGGAGTGTGCACTGATTACCGACCAGGAGCGAGCACTGATTACCGACCAGGAGTGTGCACTGATTACCGACCAGGAGTGAGCACTGATTACCGACCAGGAGTGAGCACTGATTACCGACCAGGAGTGAGCACTGATTGCCGACCAGGAGTGTGCACTGATTACCGACCAGGAGTGAGCACTGATTACCGACCAGGAGTGTGCACTGATTACCGACCAGGAGTGAGCACTGATTACCGACCAGGAGTGAGCACTGATTACCGACCAGGAGTGTGCATTGATTACCGACCAGGAGTGTGCACTGATGACCGACCAGGAGTGAGCACTGATTACCGACCAGGAGTGTGCACTGATTACCGACCAGGAGTGCGCACTGATTACCGACCAGGAGAGCGCACTGATTACCGACCAGGAGTGAGCACTGATTACCGACCAGTAGTGAGCACTGATTACCGACCAGGAGTGAGCACTGATTAACGACCAGGAGTGAGCACTGATTACCGACCAGGAGTGTGCACTGATTACCGACCAGGAGTGTGCACTGATTCCCAACCAGGAGTGAGCACTGATTACTGACCAGGAGTGAGCACTGATTACCGACCAGGAGTGCGCACTGATTACCGACCAGGAGAGCGCACTGATTGCCGACCAGGAGTGAGCACTGATTACCAACCAGGAATGAGCACTGATTACCGACCAGGAGTGTGCACAGATTACCGACCAGGAGTGAGCACTGATTACTGACCAGGAGTGAGCACTGATTACCGACCAGGAGTGAGCACTGATTACCGACCAGGAGTGTGCACTGATTACCGACCAGGAGTGTGCACTGATTCCCGACCAGGAGTGAGCACTGATTACCGACCAGGAGTGCGCACTGATTGCCGACCAGGAGAGCGCACTGATTACCGACCAGGAGTGAGCACTGATTACCGACCAGGAGTGAGCACTGATTACCGACCAGGAGTGTGCACTGATTACCGACCAGGAGTGAGCACTGATTACCGACCAGGAGTGTGCACTGATGACCGACCAGGAGTGAGCACTGATTACCGACCAGGAGTGTGCACTGATTACCGACCAGGAGTGAGCACTGATTACCGACCAGGAGTGAGCACTGATCACCGACCAGGAGTGAGCACTGATTACCGACCAGGAGTGCGATACTGATTACCGACCAGGAGTGAGCACTGATTACTGACCAGGAATGCGCACTGATTACCGACCAGGAGAGTGTACTGATTACCGACCAGGAGTGAGCACTGATTACTAACCAGGAATGAGCACTGATTACCGACCAGGAGTGTGCACAGATTACCGACCAGGAGTGAGCACTGATTACTGACCAGGAGTGAGCACTGATTACCGACCAGGAGTGAGCACTGATTACCGACCAGGAGAGCGCACTGATTACCGACCAGTAGTGAGCACTGATTACCGACCAGGAGTGAGCACTGATTACCGACCAGGAGAGCGCACTGATTACCGACCAGGAGTGAGCACTGATAACCGACCAGGAGTGAGCACTGATTACCGACCAGGAGTGTGCGCTGATTACCGACCAGGAGTGTGCGCTGATTCCCGACCAGGAGTGAGCACTGATTACCGACCAGGAGTGAGCACTGATTACCGACCAGGAGTGAGCACTGATTACCGACCAGGAGTGTGCACTGATTACCGACCAGGAGTGAGCACTGATTACCGACCAGGAGTGTGCACTGATTACCGACCAGGAGTGTGCACTGATTGCCGACCAGGAGTGTGCACTGATTACCGACCAGGAGTGTGCACTGATTACCGACCAGGAGTGAGCACTGATTACCGACCAGGAGTGTGCACTGATTACCGACCAGGAGTGAGCACTGATTACCGACCAGGAGTGAGCACTGATTACCGACCAGGAGTGTGCACTGATGACCGACCAAGAGTGAGCACTGATTACCGACCAGGAGTGCGCACTGATTACCGACCAGGAGTGCGCACTGATTACCGACCAGGAGAGCGCACTGATTACCGACCAGGAGTGAGCACTGATTACCGACCAGTAGTGAGCACTGATTACCGACCAGGAGTGTGCACTGATTACCGATCAGGAGTGAGCACTGATTACCGACCAGGAGAGCGCACTGATTACCGACCAGGAGTGTGCACTGATTACCGACCAGGAGTGTGCACTGATTCCCGACCAGGAGTGAGCACTGATTACTGACCAGGAGTGAGCACTGATTACCGACCAGGAGTGCGCACTGATTACCGACCAGGAGAGCGCACTGATTACCGACCAGGAGTGAGCACTGATTACTGACCAGGAATGCGCACTGATTACCGACCAGGAGAGCGTACTGATTACCGACCAGGAGTGAGCACTGATTACCAACCAGAAATGAGCACTGATTACCGACCAGGAGTGAGCACTGATTACCGACCAGGAGTGAGCACTGATTACCGACCAGGAGTGTGCACTGATTACCGACCAGGAGTGTGGCCTGATTGCCGACCAGGAGTGTGCACTGATTACCGACCAGGAGTGTGCACTGATTACCGACCAGGAGTGAGCACTGATTACCGACCAGGAGTGTGCACTGATTACCGACCAGGAGTGAGCACTGATTACCGACCAGGAGTGAGCACTGATTACCGACCAGGAGTGTGCATTGATTACCGACCAGGAGTGTGCACTGATGACCGACCAAGAGTGAGCACTGATTACCGACCAGGAGTGTGCACTGATTACCGACCAGGAGTGCGCACTGATTACCGACCAGGAGTGCGCACTGATTACCGAGCAGGAGAGCGCACTGATTACCGACCAGGAGTGAGCACTGATTACCGACCAGTAGTGAGCACTGATTACCAACCAGGAGTGAGCACTGATTACCGACCAGGAGTGTGCACTGATTACCGATCAGGAGTGAGCACTGATTACCGACCAGGAGAGCGCACTGATTACCGACCAGGAGTGTGCACTGATTACCGACCAGGAGTGTGCACTGATTCCCGACCAGGAGTGAGCACTGATTACCGACCAGTAGTGAGCACTGATTACCGACCAGGAGTGTGCACTGATTACCGACCAGGAGTGAGCACTGATTACCGACCAGGATTGAGCTCTGATTACCGACCAGGAGTGCGATACTGATTACCGACCAGGAATGTGCACTGATTACCGACCAGGAGTGAGCACTGATTACCGACCAGGAGTGTGCACTGATTACCGACCAGGAGTGAGCACTGATTACCGACCAGGGGTGAGCAATGATTACCGACCAGGAGTGTGCACTGATTACCGACCAGGAGTGAGCACTGATTACCGACCAGGAGTGCGCACTAATTACCGACCAGGAGTGAGCACTGATTACCGACCAGGAGTGTGCACTGATTACCGACCAGGAGTGAGCACTGATTACCGACCAGGAGTGAGCACTGATTACCGACCAGGAGTGTGCACTGATCACCGACCAGGAGTGTGCACTGATCACCGACCAGGAGTGAGCACTGATTACCGACCAGGAGTGTGCACTGATCACCGACCAGGAGTGTGCACTGATCACCGACCAGGAGAGCGCACTGATTACCGACCAGGAGTGTGCACTGATTACCGACCAAGAGTGAGCACTGATTACCGACCAGTAGTGAGCACTGATTACCGACCAGGAGTGTGCACTGATTACCGACCAGGAGTGAGCACTGATTACCGATCAGGAGTGAGCACTGATTACCGACCAGGAGAGCGCACTGATTACCGAGCAGGAGTGTGCACTGATTACCGACCAGGAGTGTGCACTGATTCCCGACCAGGAGTGAGCACTGATTACTGACCAGGAATGAGCACTGATTACCGACCAGGAGTGCGCACTGATTACCGACCAGGAGAGCGCACTGATTACCGACCAGGAGTGAGCACTGATTACTGACCAGGAATGCGCACTGATTACCGACCAGGAGAGCGTACTGATTACCGACCAGGAGTGAGCACTGATTACCGACCAGGAGTGAGCACTGATTACCGACCAGGAGTGTGCACAGATTACCGACCAGGAGAGCGCACTGATTACCGACCAGGAGTGTGCTCTGATTACCGACCAGCAGTGTACACTGATTACCGACCAGGAGTGTGCACTGATTACCGACCAAGAGTGTGCACTGATTACCGACCAGGAGTGAGCACTGATTACCGACCAGGAGTGAGCACTGATTACCGACCAGGAGTGTGCACTGATTACCGACCAGGAATAAGCACTGATTACCGACCAGGAGTGCGCACTGATTACCGACCAGGAGTGCGCACTGATTACCGACCAGGCGTGAGCACTGATTACCGACCAGGAGTGAGCACTGATTACCGACCAGGAGTGCGCACTGATTACTGACCAGGAGTGCGCACTGATTACCGACCAGGAGTGAGCACTGATAACCGATCAGGAGTGAGCACTGATTACCGACCAGGAGTGAGCACTGATTACCGACCAGCAGTGTACACTGATTACCGACCAGGAGTGTGCACTGATTACCGACCAAGAGTGTGCACTGATTACCGACCAGGAGTGAGCACTGATTACCGACCAGGAGTGAGCACTGATTACCGACCAGGAGTGTGCACTGATTACCGACCAGGAGTGAGCACTGATTACCGACCAGGAGTGTGCACTGATTACCGACCAGGAGTGCGATACTGATTACCGACCAGGAGTGAGCACTGATTACTGACCAGGAATGCGCACTGATTACCGACCAGGAGTGTGCACAGATTACCGACCAGGAGTGTGCACTGATTACCGACCAGGAGTGAGCACTGATTACCGACCAGGAGTGAGCACTGATTACCGACCAGGAGTCAGCACTGATTACCGACCAGGAGTGTGCACTGTTTACCGACCAGGAGTGAGCACTGATTACCGACCAGGAGTGAGCACTGATTACCGACCAGTAGTGAGCACTGATTACTGACCAGGAGTGAGCACTGATTACCGACCAGGAGAGCGCACTGATTACCGACCAGGAGTGTGCACTGATTACCGACCAGGAGTGTGCACCGATTCCCGACCAGGAGTGAGCACTGATTACTGCCCAGGAGTGTGCACTGATTACCGACCAGGAGTGAGCACTGATTACCGATCAGGAGTGAGCACTGATTACCGACCAGGAGAGCGCACTGATTACCGAGCAGGAGTGTGCACTGATTACCGACCAGGAGTGTGCACTGATTCCCGACCAGGAGTGAGCACTGATTACTGACCAGGAGTGAGCACTGATTACCGACCAGGAGTGCGCACTGATTACCGACCAGGAGAGCGCACTGATTACCGACCAGGAGTGAGCACTGATTACTGACCAGAAATGCGCACTGATTACCGACCAGGAGAGCGTACTGATTACCGACCAGGAGTGAGCACTGATTACCGACCAGGAGTGAGCACTGATTACCGACCAGGAGTGTGCACAGATTACCGACCAGGAGTGAGCACTGATTACCGACCAGGAGTGTGCTCTGATTACCGACCAGGAGTGAGCACTGATTACCGACCAGGAGTGAGCACTGATTGCCGACCAGGAGTGTGCACTGATTACCGATCAGGAGTGAGCACTGATTACCGACCAGGAGTGTGCACTGATTACCGACCAGGAGTGTGCACTGATTACCGACCAGGAGTGAGCACTGATACCGACCAGGAGTGCGCACTGATTACCGACCAGGAGAGCGCACTGATTACCGACCAGGAGTGTGCACTGATTACCGACCAGGAGTGAGCACTGATTACCGACCAGGAGTGTGCACTGATTACCGACCAGGAGTGAGCACTGATTACCGACCAGGAGAGCGCACTGATTACCGACCAGGAGTGAGCACTGATTACCGACCAGGAGTGAGCACTGATTACCGACCAGGAGTGTGCACTGATGACCGACCAGGAGTGTGCACTGATGACCGACCAGGAGTGAGCACTGATTACCGACCAGGAGTGTGCACTGATGACCGACCAGGAGTGAGCACTGATTACCGACCAGGAGTGTGCACTGATTACCGACCAGGAATAAGCACTGATTACCGACCAGGAGTGCGCACTGATTACCGACCAGGAGTGCGCACTGATTACCGACCAGGCGTGAGCACTGATTACCGACCAGGAGTGAGCACTGATTACCGACCAGGAGTGCGCACTGATTACTGACCAGGAGTGCGCACTGATTACCGACCAGGAGTGAGCACTGATAACCGACCAGGAGTGAGCACTGATTACCGACCAGGAGTGAGCACTGATTACCGACCAGGAGTGTACACTGATTACCGACCAGCAGTGTGCACTGATTACCGACCAGGAGTGTGCACTGATTACCGACCATGAGTGAGCACTGATTACCGACCAGGAGTGAGCACTGATTACCGACCAGGAGTGTGCACTGATTACCGACCAGGAGTGAGCACTGATTACCGACCAGGAGTGCGATACTGATTACCGACCAGGAGTGAGCACTGATTACTGACCAGGAGTGTGCACAGATTACCGACCAGGAGTGTGCACTGATTACCGACCAGGAGTGAGCACTGATTACCGACCAGGAGTGAGCACTGATTACCGACCAGGAGTGAGCACTGCTTACCGACCAGGATGTGCACTGTTTACCGACCAGGAGTGAGCACTGATTACCGACCAGGAGTGAGCACTGATTACCGACCAGGAGTGAGCACTGATTACTGACCAGGAGTGAGCACTGATTACCGACCAGGAGAGCGCACTGATTACCGACCAGGAGTGTGCACTGATTACCGACCAGGAGTGTGCACCGATTCCCGACCAGGAGTGAGCACTGATTACTGCCCAGGAGTGAGCACTGATTACCGACCAGGAGTGCGTACTGATTACCGACCAGGAGAGCGCACTGATTACCGACCAGGAGTGTGCACTGATTACCGACCAGGAGTGAGCACTGATTACCGACCAGGAGTGAGCACTGATTACCGACCAGGATTGAGCACTGATTACCGACCAGGAGTGCGCACTGATTACGGACCAGGAGTGAGCACTGATTACCGACCAGGAATGCGCACTGATTACCGACCAGGAGAGCGTACGGATTACCGACCAGGAGTGAGCACTGATTACCGACCAGGAGTGAGCACTGATTACCGACCAGGAGTGTGCACAGATTACCGACCAGGAGTGAGCACTGATTACCGACCAGGAGTGTGCACTGATTACCGACCAGGAGTGAGCACTGATTAACGACCAGGAGTGAGCACTGATTACCGTCCAGGAGTGAGCACTGATTACCGACCAGGAATGCGCACTGATTACCGACCAGGAGAGCATACGGATTACCGACCAGGAGTGAGCACTGATTACCGACCAGGAGAGCGCACTGATTACCGACCAGTAGTGAGCACTGATTACCGACCAGGAGTGAGCACTGATTACCGACCAGGAGTGAGCACTGATTACCGACCGGGAGTGAGCACTGATTACCGACCAGGAGTGTGCGCTGATTACCGACCAGGAGTGTGCACTGATTCCCGACCAGGAGTGAGCACTGATTACCGACCAGGAGTGAGCGCTGATTACCGACCAGGAGTGTGCACTGATTACCGACTAGGAGTGTGCACTGATTACCGACCAGGAGTGAGCACTGATTACCGACCAGGAGTGTGCACTGATTACCGACCAGGAGTGTGCACTGGTTACCGACCAGGAGCGAGCACTGATTACCGACCAGGAGTGTGCACTGATTACCGACCAGGAGTGAGCACTGATTACCGACCAGGAGTGAGCACTGATTGCCGACCAGGAGTGTGCACTGATTACCGACCAGGAGTGTGCACTGATTACCGACCAGGAGTGAGCACTGATTACCGACCAGGAGTGAGCACTGATTACCGACCAGGAGTGTGCACTGATTACCGACCAGGAGTGTGCACTGATTACCGACCAGGAGTGAGCACTGATTACTGACCAGGAGTGAGCACTGATTACCGACCAGGAGTGAGCACTGATTACCGACCAGGAGTGTGCATTGATTCCCGACCAGGTGTGTGCACTGATGACCGACCAGGAGTGAGCACTGATTACCGACCAGGAGTGTGCACTGATTACCGACCAGGAGTGCGCACTGATTACCGACCAGGAGTGCGCACTGATTACCGACCAGGAGAGCGCACTGATTACCGACCAGGAGTGAGCACTGATTACCGACCAGTAGTGAGCACTGATTACCGACCAGGAGTGAGCACTGATTACCGACCAGGAGTGAGCACTGATTACCGACCAGGAGAGCGCACTGATTACCGACCAGGAGTGTGCACTGATTACCGACCAGGAGTGTGCACTGATTCCCAACCAGGAGTGAGCACTGATTACTGACCAGGAGTGAGCACTGATTACCGACCAGGAGTGTGCACTGATTACCGACCAGGAGTGAGCACTGATTACCGACCAGGAGTGAGCACTGATTACCGACCAGGAGTGAGCACTGATTACCGACCAGGAGTGTGCACTGTTTACCGACCAGGAGTGAGCACTGATTACCGACCAGGAGTGAGCACTGATTACCGACCAGGAGTGAGCACTGATTACTGACCGGGAGTGAGCACTGATTACCGACCAGGAGAGCGCACTGATTACCGACCAGGAGTGTGCACTGATTACCGACCAGGAGTGTGCACCGATTCCCGACCAGGAGTGAGCACTGATTACTGCCCAGGAGTGAGCACTGATTACCGACCAGGAGTGCGTACTGATTACCGACCAGGAGAGCGCACTGATTACCGACCAGGAGTGTGCACTGATTACCGACCAGGAGTGAGCACTGATTACCGACCAGGAGTGAGCACTGATTACCGACCAGGATTGAGCACTGATTACCGACCAGGAGTGCGCACTGATTACGGACCAGGAGTGAGCACTGATTACCGACCAGGAATGCGCACTGATTACCGACCAGGAGAGCGTACGGATTACCGACCAGGAGTGAGCACTGATTACCGACCAGGAGTGAGCACTGATTACCGACCAGGAGTGTGCACAGATTACCGACCAGGAGTGAGCACTGATTACCGACCAGGAGTGTGCACTGATTACCGACCAGGAGTGAGCACTAATTACCGACCAGGAGTGAGCACTGATTACCGTCCAGGAGTGAGCACTGATTACCGACCAGGAATGCGCACTGATTACCGACCAGGAGAGCGTACGGATTACCGACCAGGAGTGAGCACTGATTACCGACCAGGAGAGCGCACTGATTCCCGACCAGGAGTGAGCACTGATTACCGACCAGGAGTGAGCACTGATTACCGACCAGGAGTGAGCACTGATTACCGACCAGGAGTGTGCGCTGATTACCGACCAGGAGTGTGCACTGATTCCCGACCAGGAGTGAGCACTGATTACCGACCAGGAGTGAGCGCTGATTACCGACCAGGAGTGTGCACTGATTACCGACTAGGAGTGTGCACTGATTACCGACCAGGAGTGAGCACTGATTACCGACCAGGAGTGTGCACTGATTACCGACCAGGAGTGTGCACTGATTACCGACCAGGAGCGAGCACTGATTACCGACCAGGAGTGTGCACTGATTACCAACCAGGAGTGAGCACTGATTACCGACCAGGAGTGAGCACTGATTACCGACCAGGAGTGAGCACTGATTGCCGACCAGGAGTGTGCACTGATTACCGACCAGGAGTGAGCACTGATTACCGACCAGGAGTGTGCACTGATTACCGACCAGGAGTGAGCACTGATTACCGACCAGGAGTGAGCACTGATTACCGACCAGGAGTGTGCATTGATTACCGACCAGGAGTGTGCACTGATGACCGACCAGGAGTGAGCACTGATTACCGACCAGGAGTGTGCACTGATTACCGACCAGGAGTGTGCACTGATTCCCGACCAGGAGTGAGCACTGATTACCGACCAGGAGTGCGCACTGATTGCCGACCAGGAGTGAGCACTGATTACCAACCAGGAATGAGCACTGATTACCGACCAGGAGTGTGCACAGATTACCGACCAGGAGTGAGCACTGATTACTGACCAGGAGTGAGCACTGATTACCGACCAGGAGTGAGCACTGATTACCGACCAGGAGTTTGCACTGATTACCGACCAGGAGTGTGCACTGATTCCCGACCAGGAGTGAGCACTGATTACCGACCAGGAGTGCGCACTGATTGCCGACCAGGAGAGCGCACTGATTACCGACCAGGAGTGAGCACTGATTACCGACCAGGAGTGAGCACTGATTACCGACCAGGAGTGTGCACTGATTACCGACCAGGAGTGAGCACTGATTACCGACCAGGAGTGTGCACTGATGACCGACCAGGAGTGAGCACTGATTACCGACCAGGAGTGTGCACTGATTACCGACCAGGAGTGAGCACTGATTACCGACCAGGAGTGAGCACTGATCACCGACCAGGAGTGAGCACTGATTACCGACCAGGAGTGCGATACTGATTACCGACCAGGAGTGAGCACTGATTACTGACCAGGAATGCGCACTGATTACCGACCAGGAGAGTGTACTGATTACCGACCAGGAGTGAGCACTGATTACTAACCAGGAATGAGCACTGATTACCGACCAGGAGTGTGCACAGATTACCGACCAGGAGTGAGCACTGATTACTGACCAGGAGTGAGCACTGATTACCGACCAGGAGTGAGCACTGATTACCGACCAGGAGAGCGCACTGATTACCGACCAGTAGTGAGCACTGATTACCGACCAGGAGTGAGCACTGATTACCGACCAGGAGAGCGCACTGATTACCGACCAGGAGTGAGCACTGATTACCGACCAGGAGTGAGCACTGATTACCGACCAGGAGTGTGCGCTGATTACCGACCAGGAGTGTGCGCTGATTCCCGACCAGGAGTGAGCACTGATTACCGACCAGGAGTGAGCACTGATTACCGACCAGGAGTGAGCACTGATTACCGACCAGGAGTGTGCACTGATTACCGACCAGGAGTGAGCACTGATTACCGACCAGGAGTGTGCACTGATTACCGACCAGGAGTGTGCACTGATTGCCGACCAGGAGTGTGCACTGATTACCGACCAGGAGTGTGCACTGATTACCGACCAGGAGTGAGCACTGATTACCGACCAGGAGTGTGCACTGATTACCGACCAGGAGTGAGCACTGATTACCGACCAGGAGTGAGCACTGATTACCGACCAGGAGTGTGCACTGATGACCGACCAAGAGTGAGCACTGATTACCGACCAGGAGTGCGCACTGATTACCGACCAGGAGTGCGCACTGATTACCGACCAGGAGAGCGCACTGATTACCGACCAGGAGTGAGCACTGATTACCGACCAGTAGTGAGCACTGATTACCGACCAGGAGTGAGCACTGATTACCGACCAGGAGTGTGCACTGATTACCGATCAGGAGTGAGCACTGATTACCGACCAGGAGAGCGCACTGATTACCGACCAGGAGTGTGCACTGATTACCGACCAGGAGTGTGCACTGATTCCCGACCAGGAGTGAGCACTGATTACTGACCAGGAGTGAGCACTGATTACCGACCAGGAGTGCGCACTGATTACCGACCAGGAGAGCGCACTGATTACCGACCAGGAGTGAGCACTGATTACTGACCAGGAATGCGCACTGATTACCGACCAGGAGAGCGTACTGATTACCGACCAGGAGTGAGCACTGATTACCAACCAGAAATGAGCACTGATTACCGACCAGGAGTGAGCACTGATTACCGACCAGGAGTGAGCACTGATTACCGACCAGGAGTGTGCACTGATTACCGACCAGGAGTGTGGCCTGATTGCCGACCAGGAGTGTGCACTGATTACCGACCAGGAGTGTGCACTGATTACCGACCAGGAGTGAGCACTGATTACCGACCAGGAGTGTGCACTGATTACCGACCAGGAGTGAGCACTGATTACCGACCAGGAGTGAGCACTGATTACCGACCAGGAGTGTGCATTGATTACCGACCAGGAGTGTGCACTGATGACCGACCAAGAGTGAGCACTGATTACCGACCAGGAGTGTGCACTGATTACCGACCAGGAGTGCGCACTGATTACCGACCAGGAGTGCGCACTGATTACCGAGCAGGAGAGCGCACTGATTACCGACCAGGAGTGAGCACTGATTACCGACCAGTAGTGAGCACTGATTACCAACCAGGAGTGAGCACTGATTACCGACCAGGAGTGTGCACTGATTACCGATCAGGAGTGAGCACTGATTACCGACCAGGAGAGCGCACTGATTACCGACCAGGAGTGTGCACTGATTACCGACCAGGAGTGTGCACTGATTCCCGACCAGGAGTGAGCACTGATTACTGACCAGGAGTGAGCACTGATTACCGACCAGGAGTGCGCACTGATTACCGACCAGGAGAGCGCACTGATTACCGACCAGGAGTGAGCACTGATTACTGACCAGGAATGCGCACTGATTACCGACCAGGAGAGCGTACTGATTACCGACCAGGAGTGAGCACTGATTACCAACCAGGAATGAGCACTGATTACCGACCAGGAGTGTGCACAGATTACCGACCAGGAGTGAGCACTGATTACCGACCAGGAGTGAGCACTGATTACCGACCAGGAGTGAGCACTGATTACCGACCAGGAGTGAGCACTGATTACCGACCAGGAGTGAGCACTGATTACCGACCAGGAGTGAGCACTGATTCCCGACCAGGAGTGCGCACTGATTACCGACCAGGAGAGCGCACTGATTACCGACCAGCAGTGTGCACTGATTACCGACCAGGAGTGTGCACTGATTACCGACCAGGAGTGAGCACTGATTACCGACCAGGAGTGTGCACTGATTACCGACCAGCAGTGAGCACTGATTACCGACCAGGAGTGAGCACTGATTACCGACCAGGAGTGTGCACTGATGACCGACCAGGAGTGTGCACTGATGACCGACCAGGAATGAGCACTGATTACCGACCAGGAGTGTGCACTGATGACCGACCAGGAGTGAGCACTGATTACCGACCAGGAGTGAGCACTGATTACCGACCAGGAGTGTGCACTGATTACCGATCAGGAGTGAGCACTGATTACCGACCAGGAGAGCGCACTGATTACCGACCAGGAGTGTGCACTGATTACCGACCAGGAGTGTGCACTGATTACTGACCAGGAGTGAGCACTGATTACCGACCAGGAGTGCGCACTGATTACCGACCAGGAGAGCGCACTGATTACCGACCAGGAGTGAGCACTGATTACTGACCAGGAATGCGCACTGATTACCGACCAGGAGAGCGTACTGATTACCGACCAGGAGTGAGCACTGATTACCAACCAGGAATGAGCACTGATTACCGACCAGGAGTGTGCACAGATTACCGACCAGGAGTGAGCACTGATTACCGACCAGGAGTGAGCACTGATTACCGACCAGGAGTGAGCACTGATTACCGACCAGGAGTGTGCACTGATTCCCGACCAGGAGTGTGCACTGATGACCGACCAGGAGTGAGCACTGATTACCGACCAGGAGTGTGCACTGATGACCGACCAGGAGTGAGCACTGATTACCGACCAGGAGTGTGCACTGATTACCGACTCGGAATAAGCACTGATTACCGACCAGGAGTGCGCACTGATTACCGACCAGGCGTGAGCACTGATTACCGACCAGGAGTGAGCACTGATTACCGACCAGGAGTGCGCACTGATTACTGACCAGGAGTGCGCACTGATTTCCGACCAGGAGTGAGCACTGATTACCGACCAGGAGTGTGCACTGATTACCGACCAGGAGTGAGCACTGATTACCGACCAGGAGTGAGCACTGATTACCGACCAGGAGTGTGATACTGATTACAGACCAGGAGTGAGCACTGATTACTAACCAGGAATGCGCACTGATTACCGACCAGGAGATCGTACTGATTACCGACCAGGAGTGAGCACTGATTGCCGACCAGGAGTGAGCACTGATTACCGACCAGGAGTGTGCACTGATTCCCGACCAGGAGTGAGCACTGATTACTACCCAGGAGTGAGCACTGATTACTACCCAGGAGTGAGCACTGATTACCGACCAGGAGTGAGCACTGATTGCCGACCAGGAGTGTGCACTGATTACCGACCAGGAGTGAGCACTGATTACCGACCAGGAGTGTGCACTGATTACCGACCAGGAGTGAGCACTGATTACCGACCAGGAGTGAGCACTGATTACCGACCAGGAGTGTGCATTGATTACCGACCAGGAGTGTGCACTGATGACCGACCAGGAGTGAGCACTGATTACCGACCAGGAGTGTGCACTGATTACCGACCAGGAGTGCGCACTGATTACCGACCAGGAGTGCGCACTGATTACCGACCAGGAGAGCGCACTGATTACCGACCAGGAGTGAGCACTGATTACCGACCAGTAGTGAGCACTGATTACCGACCAGGAGTGAGCACTGATTACCGACCAGGAGTGAGCACTGATTACCGACCAGGAGTGTGCACTGATTACCGACCAGGAGTGTGCACTGATTCCCAACCAGGAGTGAGCACTGATTACTGACCAGGAGTGAGCACTGATTACCGACCAGGAGTGCGCACTGATTACCGACCAGGAGAGCGCACTGATTGCCGACCAGGAGTGAGCACTGATTACCAACCAGGAATGAGCACTGATTACCGACCAGGAGTGTGCACAGATTACCGACCAGGAGTGAGCACTGATTACTGACCAGGAGTGAGCACTGATTACCGACCAGGAGTGAGCACTGATTACCGACCAGGAGTGTGCACTGATTACCGACCAGGAGTGTGCACTGATTCCCGACCAGGAGTGAGCACTGATTACCGACCAGGAGTGCGCACTGATTGCCGACCAGGAGAGCGCACTGATTACCGACCAGGAGTGTGCACTGATTACCGACCAGGAGTGAGCACTGATTACCGACCAGGAGTGAGCACTGATTACCGACCAGGAGTGTGCACTGATTACCGACCAGGAGTGAGCACTGAATACCGACCAGGAGTGTGCACTGATGACCGACCAGGAGTGAGCACTGATTACCGACCAGGAGTGTGCACTGATGACCGACCAGGTGTGAGCACTGATTACCGACCAGGAGTGTGCACTGATGACCGACCAGGAGTGAGCACTGATTACCGACCAGGAGTGTGCACTGATTACCGACCAAGAATAAGCGCTGATTACCGACCAGGAGTGCGCACTGATTACCGACCAGGCGTGAGCACTCATTACCGACCAGGAGTGAGCACTGATTACTGACCAGGAGTGCGCACTGATTACCGACCAGGAGTGCGATACTGATTACCGACCAGGAGTGTGCACTGATTACCGACCAGGAGTGAGCACTGATTACCGACCAGGAGTGAGCACTGATTACCGACCAGGAGTGCGATACTGATTACCGACCAGGAGTGAGCACTGATTACTGACCAGGAATGCGCACTGATTACCGACCAGGAGAGTGTACTGATTACCGACCAGGAGTGAGCACTGATTACTAACCAGGAATGAGCACTGATTACCGACCAGGAGTGTGCACAGATTACCGACCAGGAGTGAGCACTGATTACTGACCAGGAGTGAGCACTGATTACCGACCAGGAGTGAGCACTGATTACCGACCAGGAGAGCGCACTGATTACCGACCAGTAGTGAGCACTGATTACCGACCAGGAGTGAGCACTGATTACCGACCAGGAGAGCGCACTGATTACCGACCAGGAGTGAGCACTGATTACCGACCAGGAGTGAGCACTGATTACCGACCAGGAGTGTGCGCTGATTACCGACCAGGAGTGTGCGCTGATTCCCGACCAGGAGTGAGCACTGATTACCGACCAGGAGTGAGCACTGATTACCGACCAGGAGTGAGCACTGATTACCGACCAGGAGTGAGCACTGATTACCGACCAGGAGTGTGCACTGATTACCGACCAGGAGTGAGCACTGATTACCGACCAGGAGTGTGCACTGATTACCGACCAGGAGTGTGCACTGATTGCCGACCAGGAGTGTGCACTGATTGCCGACCAGGAGTGTGCACTGATTACCGACCAGGAGTGAGCACTGATTACCGACCAGGAGTGTGCACTGATTACCGACCAGGAGTGAGCACTGATTACCGACCAGGAGTGTGCACTGATTACCGACCAGGAGTGTGCACTGATTGCCGACCAGGAGTGTGCACTGATTGCCGACCAGGAGTGTGCACTGATTACCGACCAGGAGTGTGCACTGATTACCGACCAGGAGTGAGCACTGATTACCGACCAGGAGTGTGCACTGATTACCGACCAGGAGTGTGCACTGATTGCCGACCAGGAGTGTGCACTGATTACCGACCAGGAGTGTGCACTGATTACCGACCAGGAGTGAGCACTGATTACCGACCAGGAGTGTGCACTGATTACCGACCAGGAGTGAGCACTGATTACCGACCAGGAGTGTGCACTGATGACCGACCAAGAGTGAGCACTGATTACCGACCAGGAGTGCGCACTGATTACCGACCAGGAGTGCGCACTGATTACCGACCAGGAGAGCGCACTGATTACCGACCAGGAGTGAGCACTGATTACCGACCAGTAGTGAGCACTGATTACCGACCAGGAGTGAGCACTGATTACCGACCAGGAGTGTGCACTGATTACCGATCAGGAGTGAGCACTGATTACCGACCAGGAGAGCGCACTGATTACCGACCAGGAGTGTGCACTGATTACCGACCAGGAGTGTGCACTGATTCCCGACCAGGAGTGAGCACTGATTACTGACCAGGAGTGAGCACTGATTACCGACCAGGAGTGCGCACTGATTACCGACCAGGAGAGCGCACTGATTACCGACCAGGAGTGAGCACTGATTACTGACCAGGAATGCGCACTGATTACCGACCAGGAGAGCGTACTGATTACCGACCAGGAGTGAGCACTGATTACCAACCAGAAATGAGCACTGATTACCGACCAGGAGTGTGCACAGATTACCGACCAGGAGTGAGCACTGATTACCGACCAGGAGTGAGCACTGATTACCGACCAGGAGTGTGCACTGATTACCGACCAGGAGTGTGTACTGATTGCCGACCAGGAGTGTGCACTGATTACCGACCAGGAGTGTGCACTGATTACCGACCAGGAGTGAGCACTGATTACCGACCAGGAGTGTGCACTGATTACCGACCAGGAGTGAGCACTGATTACCGACCAGGAGTGAGCACTGATTACCGACCAGGAGTGTGCATTGATTACCGACCAGGAGTGTGCACTGATGACCGACCAAGAGTGAGCACTGATTACCGACCAGGAGTGTGCACTGATTACCGACCAGGAGTGCGCACTGATTACCGACCAGGAGTGCGCACTGATTACCGAGCAGGAGAGCGCACTGATTACCGACCAGGAGTGAGCACTGATTACCGACCAGTAGTGAGCACTGATTACCAACCAGGAGTGAGCACTGATTACCGACCAGGAGTGTGCACTGATTACCGATCAGGAGTGAGCACTGATTACCGACCAGGAGAGCGCACTGATTACCGACCAGGAGTGTGCACTGATTACCGACCAGGAGTGTGCACTGATTCCCGACCAGGAGTGAGCATTGATTACTGACCAGGAGTGAGCACTGATTACCGACCAGGAGTGCGCACTGATTACCGACCAGGAGAGCGCACTGATTACCGACCAGGAGTGAGCACTGATTACTGACCAGGAATGCGCACTGATTACCGACCAGGAGAGCGTACTGATTACCGACCAGGAGTGAGCACTGATTACCAACCAGGAATGAGCACTGATTACCGACCAGGAGTGTGCACAGATTACCGACCAGGAGTGAGCACTGATTACCGACCAGGAGTGAGCACTGATTACCGACCAGGAGTGAGCACTGATTCCCGACCAGGAGTGAGCACTGATTACCGACCAGGAGTGCGCACTGATTACCGACCAGGAGAGCGCACTGATTACCGACCAGCAGTGTGCACTGATTACCGACCAGGAGTGTGCACTGATTACCGACCAGGAGTGAGCACTGATTACCGACCAGGATTGTGCACTGATTACCGACCAGGAGTGAGCACTGATTACCGACCAGGAGTGAGCACTGATTACCGACCAGGAGTGTGCACTGATGACCGACCAGGAGTGTGCACTGATGACCGACCAGGAGTGAGCACTGATTACCGACCAGGAGTGTGCACTGATGACCGACCAGGAGTGAGCACTGATCACCGACCAGGAGTGAGCACTGATTACCGACCAGGAGAGCGCACTGATTACCGACCAGGAGTGAGCACTGATTACTGACCAGGAATGCGCACTGATTACCGACCAGGAGAGCGTACTGATTACCGACCAGGAGTGAGCACTGATTACCAACCAGGAATGAGCACTGATTACCGACCAGGAGTGTGCACAGATTACCGACCAGGAGTGAGCACTGATTACTGACCAGGAGTGAGCACTGATTACCGACCAGGAGTGAGCACTGATTACCGACCAGGAGTGAGCACTGATTCCCGACCAGGAGTGTGCACTGATGACCGACCAGGAGTGAGCACTGATTACCGACCAGGAGTGTGCACTGATGACCGACCAGGAGTGAGCACTGATTACCGACCAGGAGTGTGCACTGATTACCGACTAGGAATAAGCACTGATTACCGACCAGGAGTGCGCACTGATTACCGACCAGGAGTGTGCACTGATTACCGACCAGGAGTGTGCACTGATTACCGACCAGGAGTGAGCACTGATTACCGACCAGGAGTGTGCACTGATTACCGACCAGGAGTGAGCACTGATTACCGACCAGGAGTGTGCACTGATGACCGACCAAGAGTGAGCACTGATTACCGACCAGGAGTGCGCACTGATTACCGACCAGGAGTGCGCACTGATTACCGACCAGGAGAGCGCACTGATTACCGACCAGGAGTGAGCACTGATTACCGACCAGTAGTGAGCACTGATTACCGACCAGGAGTGAGCACTGATTACCGACCAGGAGTGTGCACTGATTACCGATCAGGAGTGAGCACTGATTACCGACCAGGAGAGCGCACTGATTACCGACCAGGAGTGTGCACTGATTACCGACCAGGAGTGTGCACTGATTCCCGACCAGGAGTGAGCACTGATTACTGACCAGGAGTGAGCACTGATTACCGACCAGGAGTGCGCACTGATTACCGACCAGGAGAGCGCACTGATTACCGACCAGGAGTGAGCACTGATTACTGACCAGGAATGCGCACTGATTACCGACCAGGAGAGCGTACTGATTACCGACCAGGAGTGAGCACTGATTACCAACCAGAAATGAGCACTGATTACCGACCAGGAGTGTGCACAGATTACCGACCAGGAGTG
The DNA here is from genome assembly GCF_044704955.1 of Pristiophorus japonicus. NCBI lineage: Eukaryota > Metazoa > Chordata > Chondrichthyes > Pristiophoridae > Pristiophorus > Pristiophorus japonicus. Next base: position 29,761,762 of record NC_091991.1, read on the forward strand.
AGCACTGATTACCGACCAGGAGTGAGCACTGATTACCGACCAGGAGTGTGCACTGATTACCGACCAGGAGTGTGTACTGATTGCCGACCAGGAGTGTGCACTGATTACCGACCAGGAGTGTGCACTGATTACCGACCAGGAGTGAGCACTGATTACCGACCAGGAGTGTGCACTGATTACCGACCAGGAGTGAGCACTGATTACCGACCAGGAGTGAGCACTGATTACCGACCAGGAGTGTGCATTGATTACCGACCAGGAGTGTGCACTGATGACCGACCAAGAGTGAGCACTGATTACCGACCAGGAGTGTGCACTGATTACCGACCAGGAGTGCGCACTGATTACCGACCAGGAGTGCGCACTGATTACCGAGCAGGAGAGCGCACTGATTACCGACCAGGAGTGAGCACTGATTACCGACCAGTAGTGAGCACTGATTACCAACCAGGAGTGAGCACTGATTACCGACCAGGAGTGTGCACTGATTACCGATCAGGAGTGAGCACTGATTACCGACCAGGAGAGCGCACTGATTACCGACCAGGAGTGTGCACTGATTACCGACCAGGAGTGTGCACTGATTCCCGACCAGGAGTGAGCACTGATTACTGACCAGGAGTGAGCACTGATTACCGACCAGGAGTGCGCACTGATTACCGACCAGGAGAGCGCACTGATTACCGACCAGGAGTGTGCACTGATTACCGACCAGGAGTGAGCACTGATTACCGACCAGGAGTGTGCACTGATTACCGACCAGGAGTGAGCACTGATTACCGACCAGGAGTGAGCACTGATTACCGACCAGGAGTGTGCACTGATGACCGACCAGGAGTGTGCACTGATGACCGACCAGGAGTGAGCACTGATTACCGACCAGGAGTGTGCACTGATGACCGACCAGGAGTGAGCACTGATCACCGACCAGGAGTGAGCACTGATTACCGACCAGGAGAGCGCACTGATTACCGACCAGGAGTGAGCACTGATTACTGACCAGGAATGCGCACTGATTACCGACCAGGAGAGCGTACTGATTACCGACCAGGAGTGAGCACTGATTACCAACCAGGAATGAGCACTGATTACCGACCAGGAGTGTGCACAGATTACCGACCAGGAGTGAGCACTGATTACTGACCAGGAGTGAGCACTGATTACCGACCAGGAGTGAGCACTGATTACCGACCAGGAGTGAGCACTGATTCCCGACCAGGAGTGTGCACTGATGACCGACCAGGAGTGAGCACTGATTACCGACCAGGAGTGTGCACTGATGACCGACCAGGAGTGAGCACTGATTACCGACCAGGAGTGTGCACTGATTACCGACTAGGAATAAGCACTGATTACCGACCAGGAGTGCGCACTGATTACCGACCAGGCGTGAGCACTGATTACCGACCAGGAGTGAGCACTGATTACCGACCAGGAGTGCGCACTGATTACTGACCAGGAGTGCGCACTGATTTCCGACCAGGAGTGAGCACTGATTACCGACCAGGAGTGTGCACTGATTACCGACCAGGAGTGAGCACTGATTACCGACCAGGAGTGAGCACTGATTACCGACCAGGAGTGTGATACTGATTACAGACCAGGAGTGAGCACTGATTACTAACCAGGAATGCGCACTGATTACCGACCAGGAGATCGTACTGATTACCGACCAGGAGTGAGCACTGATTGCCGACCAGGAGTGAGCACTGATTACCGACCAGGAGTGTGCACTGATTCCCGACCAGGAGTGAGCACTGATTACTACCCAGGAGTGAGCACTGATTACTACCCAGGAGTGAGCCCTGATTACCGACCAGGAGTGCGCACTGATTACCGACCAGGAGAGCGTACTGATTACCGACCAGGAGTGAGCACTGATTACCGACCAGGAGTGAGCACTGATTACCGACCAGGAGTGAGCACTGATTATCGACCAGGAGTGTGCGCTGATTACCAACTAGGAGTGTGCACTGATTCACGAGCAGGAGTGAGCACTGATTACCGACCAGGAGTGTGCACTGATTACCGACCAGGAGTGAGCACTGATTACCGACCAGGAGTGTGCACTGATTACCGACCAGGAGTGAGCACTGATTACCAACCAGGAGTGAGCACTGATTACCGACCAGGAGTGTGCACTGATTACCGACCAGGAGTGAGCACTGATTACCGACCAGGAGTGTGCACTGATTACCGACCAGGAGTGAGCACTGATTACCGACCAGGAGTGAGCACTGATTACCGACCAGGAGTGAGCACTGATTACCGACCAGGAGTGTGCACTGATTACCGACCAGGAGTGAGCACTGATTACCAACCAGGAATGAGCACTGATTACCGACCAGGAGTGTGCACAGATTACCGACCAGGAGTGAGCACTGATTACTGACCAGGAGTGAGCACTGATTACCGACCAGGAGTGAGCACTGATTACCGACCAGGAGTGTGCACTGATTACCGACCAGGAGAGCGCACTGATTACCGACCAGGAGTGAGCACTGATTACTGACCAGGAATGCGCACTGATTACCGACCAGGAGAGCGTACTGATTACCGACCAGGAGTGAGCACTGATTACCAACCAGGAATGAGCACTGATTACCGACCAGGAGTGTGCACAGATTACCGACCAGGAGTGAGCACTGATTACTGACCAGGAGTGAGCACTGATTACCGACCAGGAGTGAGCACTGATTACCGACCAGGAGTGAGCACTGATTACCGACCAGGAGTGTGCACTGATTCCCGACCAGGAGTGAGCACTGATTACCGACCAGGAGTGCGCACTGATTACCGACCAGGAGAGCGCACTGATTACCGACCAGGAGTGTGCACTGATTACCGACCAGGAGTGTGCACTGATTACCGACCAGGAGTGAGCACTGATTACCGACTAGGAGTGAGCACTGATTACCGACCAGGAGTGTGCACTGATTACCGACCAGGAGTGAGCACTGATTACCGACCAGGAGTGAGCACTGATTACCGACCAGGAGTGTGCACTGATGACCGACCAGGAGTGTGCACTGATGACCGACCAGGAGTGAGCACTGATTACCGACCAGGAGTGTGCACTGATGACCGACCAGGAGTGAGCACTGATTACCGACCAGGAGTGAGCACTGATTACCGACCAGGAGTGTGCACTGATTACCGATCAGGAGTGAGCACTGATTACCGACCAGGAGAGCGCACTGATTACCGACCAGGAGTGTGCACTGATTACCGACCAGGAGTGTGCACTGATTACTGACCAGGAGTGAGCACTGATTACCGACCAGGAGTGCGCACTGATTACCGACCAGGAGAGCGCACTGATTACCGACCAGGAGAGCGTACTGATTACCGACCAGGAGTGAGCACTGATTACCAACCAGGAATGAGCACTGATTACCGACCAGGAGTGTGCACAGATTACCGACCAGGAGTGAGCACTGATTACTGACCAGGAGTGAGCACTGATTACCGACCAGGAGTGAGCACTGATTACCGACCAGGAGTGAGCACTGATTCCCGACCAGGAGTGAGCACTGATGACCGACCAGGAGTGCGCACTGATTACCGACCAGGAGTGTGCACTGATGACCGACCAGGAGTGAGCACTGATTACCGACCAGGAGTGTGCACTGATGACCGACCAGGAGTGAGCACTGATTACCGACCAGGAGTGTGCACTGATTACCGACTAGGAATAAGCACTGATTACCGACCAGGAGTGCGCACTGATTACCGACCAGGCGTGAGCACTGATTACCGACCAGGAGTGAGCACTGATTACCGACCAGGAGTGCGCACTGATTACTGACCAGGAGTGCGCACTGATTTCCGACCAGGAGTGAGCACTGATTACCGACCAGGAGTGTGCACTGATTACCGACCAGGAGTGAGCACTGATTACCGACCAGGAGTGAGCACTGATTACTGACCAGGAATGCGCACTGATTACCGACCAGGAGATCGTACTGATTACCGACCAGGAGTGAGCACTGATTGCCGACCAGGAGTGAGCACTGATTACCGACCAGGAGTGAGCACTGATTACCGACCAGGAGTGAGCACTGATTACCGACCAGGAGTGAGCACTGATTACCGACCAGGAGTGAGCACTGATTACCGACCAGGAGTGTGCACTGATTCCCGACCAGGAGTGAGCACTGATTACCGACCAGGAGTGCGCACTGATTACCGACCAGGAGTGTGCACTGATTACCGACCAGGAGTGTGCACTGATTACCGACCAGGAGTGAGCACTGATTACCGACCAGGAGTGAGCACTGATTACCGACCAGGAGTGTGCACTGATTACCGACCAGGAGTGAGCACTGATTACCGACCAGGAGTGTGCACTGATGACCGACCAGGAGTGTGCACTGATGACCGACCAGGAGTGAGCACTGATTACCGACCAGGAGTGTGCACTAATGACCGACCAGGAGTGAGCACTGATTACCGACCAGGAGTGAGCACTGATTACTGACCAGGAATGCGCACTGATTACCGACCAGGAGATCGTACTGATTACCGACCAGGAGTGAGCACTGATTGCCGACCAGGAGTGAGCACTGATTACCGACCAGGAGTGAGCACTGATTACTGACCAGGAGTGAGCACTGATTACCGACCAGGAGTGAGCACTGATTACCGACCAGGAGTGAGCACTGATTACCGACCAGGAGTGTGCACTGATTCCCGACCAGGAGTGAGCACTGATTACCGACCAGGAGTGCGCACTGATTACCGACCAGGAGTGTGCACTGATTACCGACCAGGAGTGTGCACTGATTACCGACCAGGAGTGAGCACTGATTACCGACCAGGAGTGAGCACTGATTACCGACCAGGAGTGAGCACTGATTACCGACCAGGAGTGTGCACTGATTACCGACCAGGAGTGAGCACTGATTACCGACCAGGAGTGAGCACTGATTACCGACCAGGAGTGAGCACTGATTACCGACCAGGAGTGTGCACTGATGACCGACCAGGAGTGAGCACTGATTACCGACCAGGAGTGAGCACTGATTACCGACCAGGAGTGAGCACTGATTACCGACCAGGAGAGCGCACTGATTACCGACCAGGAGTGTGCACTGATTACCGACCAGGAGTGTGCACTGATTACTGACCAGGAGTGAGCACTGATTACCGACCAGGAGTGCGCACTGATTACCGACCAGGAGAGCGCACTGATTACCGACCAGGAGTGAGCACTGATTACTGACCAGGAATGCGCACTGATTACCGACCAGGAGATCGTACTGATTACCGACCAGGAGTGAGCACTGATTACCAACCAGGAATGAGCACTGATTACCGACCAGGAGTGAGCACTGATTACTGACCAGGAGTGAGCACTGATTACCGACCAGGAGTGAGCACTGATTCCCGACCAGGAGTGAGCACTGATGACCGACCAGGAGTGCGCACTGATTACCGACCAGGAGTGTGCACTGATGACCGACCAGGAGTGAGCACTGATTACCGACCAGGAGTGTGCACTGATGACCGACCAGGAGTGAGCACTGATTACCGACCAGGAGTGTGCACTGATTACCGACTAGGAATAAGCACTGATTACCGACCAGGAGTGCGCACTGATTACCGACCAGGCGTGAGCACTGATTACCGACCAGGAGTGAGCACTGATTACCGACCAGGAGTGCGCACTGATTACTGACCAGGAGTGCGCACTGATTTCCGACCAGGAGTGAGCACTGATTACCGACCAGGAGTGTGCACTGATTACCGACCAGGAGTGAGCACTGATTACCGACCAGGAGTGAGCACTGATTACTGACCAGGAATGCGCACTGATTACCGACCAGGAGATCGTACTGATTACCGACCAGGAGTGAGCACTGATTGCCGACCAGGAGTGAGCACTGATTACCGACCAGGAGTGTGCACTGATTCCCGACCAGGAGTGAGCACTGATTACTACCCAGGAGTGAGCACTGATTACTACCCAGGAGTGAGCACTGATTACCGACCAGGAGTGCGCACTGATTACCGACCAGGAGAGCGCACTGATTACCGACCAGGAGTGTGCACTGATTACCGACCAGGAGTGAGCACTGATTACCGACCAGGAGTGTGCACTGATTACCGACCAGGAGTGAGCACTGATTACCGACCAGGATTGAGCACTGATTACCGACCAGGAGTGCGCACTGATTACCGACCAGGAGTGCGATACTGATTACCGACCAGGAGTGAGCACTGATTACTGACCAGGAATGCGCACTGATTACCGACCAGGAGAGCGTACTGATTACCGACCAGGAGTGAGCACTGATTACCGACCAGGAGTGAGCACTGATTACCGACCAGGAGTGAGCACTGATTATCGACCAGGAGTGTGCGCTGATTACCAACCAGGAGTGTGCACTGATTCCCGACCAGGAGTGAGCACTGATTACCGACCAGGAGTGTGCACTGATTACCGACCAGGAGTGAGCACTGATTACCGACCAGGAGTGTGCACTGATTACCGACCAGGAGTGAGCACTGATTACCGACCAGGAGTGAGCACTGATCACCGACCAGGAGTGAGCACTGATCACCGACCAGGAGTGCGCACTGATTACCGACCAGGAGTGTGCACTGATTCCCGACCAGGAGTGTGCACTGATTCCCGACCAGGAGTGAGCACTGATTACTGACCAGGAGTGTGCACTGATGACCGACCAGGAGTGTGCACTGATGACCGACCAGGAGTGTGCACTGATGACCGACCAGGAGTGAGCACTGATTACCGACCAGGAGTGTGCACTGATGACCGACCAGGAGTGAGCACTGATTACCGACCAGGAGTGTGCACTGATTACCGACCAGGAATGAGTACTGATTACCGACCAGGAGTGCGCACTGATTACCGACCAGGAGTGCGCACTGATTACCGACCAGGCGTGAGCACTGATTACCGACCAGGAGTGTGCACTGATTACCGACCAGGAGAGCGCACTGATTACCGACCAGGAGTGAGCACTGATTACCGACCAGGAGTGAGCACTGATTACCGACCAGGAGTGCGCACTGATTACCGACCAGGAGTGAGCACTGATTACCGACCAGGAGTGAGCACTGATTACCGACCAGGAGTGAGCACTGATTACCGACCAGGATTGAGCACTGATTACCGACCAGGAGTGTGCACTGATTACCGACCAGGAGTGAGCACTGATTACTGACCAGGAATGCGCACTGATTACCGACCAGGAGATCGTACTGATTACCGACCAGGAGTGAGCACTGATTACCGACCAGGAGTGAGCACTGATTTCCGACCAGGAGTGAGCATTGATTACCGACCAGGAGTGAGCACTGATTACCGACCAGGATTGAGCACTGATTACCGACCAGGAGTGCGCACTGATTACCGACCAGGAGTGCGATACTGATTACCGACCAGGAGTGAGCACTGATTACTGACCAGGAATGCGCACTGATTACCGACCAGGAGAGCGTACTGATTACCGACCAGGAGTGAGCACTGATTACCGACCAGGAGTGAGCACTGTTCACCAACCAGGAGAGCGCACTGATTACCGACCAAGAGTGTGCACTGATTACCGTCCAGGAGTGAGCACTGATTACCGACCAGTAGTGAGCACTGATTACCGACCAGGAGTGAGCACTGATTACCGACCAGGAGTGAGCACTGATTACCGACCAGGAGAGCGCACTGATTACCGACCAGGAGTGTGCACTGATTGCCGACCAGGAGTGTGCACTGATTCCCGACCAGGAGTGAGCACTGATTACTGACCAGGAGTGAGCACTGATTACCGACCAGGAGTGCGCACTGATTACCGACCAGGAGAGCGCACTGATTACCGACCAGGAGTGAGCACTGATTACTGACCAGGAATGCGCACTGATTACCGACCAGGAGAGCGTACTGATTACCGACCAGGAGTGAGCACTGATTACCAACCAGGAATGAGCACTGATTACCGAGCAGGAGTGTGCACAGATTACCGACCAGGAGTGAGCACTGATTACTGACCAGGAGTGAGCACTGATTACCGACCAGGAGTGAGCACTGATTACCGACCAGGAGTGAGCACTGATTACCGACCAGGAGTGTGCACTGATTCCCGACCAGGAGTGAGCACTGATTACCGACCAGGAGTGCGCACTGATTACCGACCAGGAGAGCGCACTGATTACCGACCAGGAGGGTGCACTGATTACCGACCAGGAGTGTGCACTGATTACCGACCAGGAGTGAGCACTGATTACCGACCAGGAGTGAGCACTGATTACCGACCAGGAGTGTGCACTGATTACCGACCAGGAGTGAGCACTGATTACCGACCAGGAGTGAGCACTGATTACCGACCAGGAGTGTGCACTGATGACCGACCAGGAGTGTGCACTGATGACTGACCAGGAGTGAGCACTGATTACCGACCAGGAGTGTGCACTGATGAGCGACCAGGAGTGAGCACTGATTACCGACCAGGAGTGAGCACTGATTACCGACCAGGAGTGAGCACTGATTACCGACCAGGAGTGAGCACTGATTACCGACCAGGAGTGAGCACTGATTACCGACCAGGAGTGTGCACTGATGACCGACCAGGAGTGTGCACTGATGACTGACCAGGAGTGAGCACTGATTACCGACCAGGAGTGAGCACTGATTCCCGACCAGGAGTGAGCACTGATGACCGACCAGGAGTGCGCACTGATTACCGACCAGGAGTGTGCACTGATGACCGACCAGGAGTGAGCACTGATTACCGACCAGGAGTGTGCACTGATGACCGACCAGGAGTGAGCACTGATTACCGACCAGGAGTGTGCACTGATTACCGACTAGGAATAAGCACTGATTACCGACCAGGAGTGCGCACTGATTACCGACCAGGCGTGAGCACTGATTACCGACCAGGAGTGAGCACTGATTACCGACCAGGAGTGCGCACTGATTACTGACCAGGAGTGCGCACTGATTTCCGACCAGGAGTGAGCACTGATTACCGACCAGGAGTGTGCACTGATTACCGACCAGGAGTGAGCACTGATTACCGACCAGGAGTGAGCACTGATTACTGACCAGGAATGCGCACTGATTACCGACCAGGAGATCGTACTGATTACCGACCAGGAGTGAGCACTGATTGCCGACCAGGAGTGAGCACTGATTACCGACCAGGAGTGTGCACTGATTCCCGACCAGGAGTGAGCACTGATTACTACCCAGGAGTGAGCACTGATTACTACCCAGGAGTGAGCACTGATTACCGACCAGGAGTGCGCACTGATTACCGACCAGGAGAGCGCACTGATTACCGACCAGGAGTGTGCACTGATTACCGACCAGGAGTGAGCACTGATTACCGACCAGGAGTGTGCACTGATTACCGACCAGGAGTGAGCACTGATTACCGACCAGGATTGAGCACTGATTACCGACCAGGAGTGCGCACTGATTACCGACCAGGAGTGCGATACTGATTACCGACCAGGAGTGAGCACTGATTACTGACCAGGAATGCGCACTGATTACCGACCAGGAGAGCGTACTGATTACCGACCAGGAGTGAGCACTGATTACCGACCAGGAGTGAGCACTGATTACCGACCAGGAGTGAGCACTGATTATCGACCAGGAGTGTGCGCTGATTACCAACCAGGAGTGTGCACTGATTCCCGACCAGGAGTGAGCACTGATTACCGACCAGGAGTGTGCACTGATTACCGACCAGGAGTGAGCACTGATTACCGACCAGGAGTGTGCACTGATTACCGACCAGGAGTGAGCACTGATTACCGACCAGGAGTGAGCACTGATCACCGACCAGGAGTGAGCACTGATCACCGACCAGGAGTGCGCACTGATTACCGACCAGGAGTGTGCACTGATTCCCGACCAGGAGTGTGCACTGATTCCCGACCAGGAGTGAGCACTGATTACTGACCAGGAGTGTGCACTGATGACCGACCAGGAGTGTGCACTGATGACCGACCAGGAGTGTGCACTGATGACCGACCAGGAGTGAGCACTGATTACCGACCAGGAGTGTGCACTGATGACCGACCAGGAGTGAGCACTGATTACCGACCAGGAGTGTGCACTGATTACCGACCAGGAATGAGTACTGATTACCGACCAGGAGTGCGCACTGATTACCGACCAGGAGTGCGCACTGATTACCGACCAGGCGTGAGCACTGATTACCGACCAGGAGTGTGCACTGATTACCGACCAGGAGAGCGCACTGATTACCGACCAGGAGTGAGCACTGATTACCGACCAGGAGTGAGCACTGATTACCGACCAGGAGTGCGCACTGATTACCGACCAGGAGTGAGCACTGATTACCGACCAGGAGTGAGCACTGATTACCGACCAGGAGTGAGCACTGATTACCGACCAGGATTGAGCACTGATTACCGACCAGGAGTGTGCACTGATTACCGACCAGGAGTGAGCACTGATTACTGACCAGGAATGCGCACTGATTACCGACCAGGAGATCGTACTGATTACCGACCAGGAGTGAGCACTGATTACCGACCAGGAGTGAGCACTGATTTCCGACCAGGAGTGAGCATTGATTACCGACCAGGAGTGAGCACTGATTACCGACCAGGATTGAGCACTGATTACCGACCAGGAGTGCGCACTGATTACCGACCAGGAGTGCGATACTGATTACCGACCAGGAGTGAGCACTGATTACTGACCAGGAATGCGCACTGATTACCGACCAGGAGAGCGTACTGATTACCGACCAGGAGTGAGCACTGATTACCGACCAGGAGTGAGCACTGTTCACCAACCAGGAGAGCGCACTGATTACCGACCAAGAGTGTGCACTGATTACCGTCCAGGAGTGAGCACTGATTACCGACCAGTAGTGAGCACTGATTACCGACCAGGAGTGAGCACTGATTACCGACCAGGAGTGAGCACTGATTACCGACCAGGAGAGCGCACTGATTACCGACCAGGAGTGTGCACTGATTGCCGACCAGGAGTGTGCACTGATTCCCGACCAGGAGTGAGCACTGATTACTGACCAGGAGTGAGCACTGATTACCGACCAGGAGTGCGCACTGATTACCGACCAGGAGAGCGCACTGATTACCGACCAGGAGTGAGCACTGATTACTGACCAGGAATGCGCACTGATTACCGACCAGGAGAGCGTACTGATTACCGACCAGGAGTGAGCACTGATTACCAACCAGGAATGAGCACTGATTACCGAGCAGGAGTGTGCACAGATTACCGACCAGGAGTGAGCACTGATTACTGACCAGGAGTGAGCACTGATTACCGACCAGGAGTGAGCACTGATTACCGACCAGGAGTGAGCACTGATTACCGACCAGGAGTGTGCACTGATTCCCGACCAGGAGTGAGCACTGATTACCGACCAGGAGTGCGCACTGATTACCGACCAGGAGAGCGCACTGATTACCGACCAGGAGGGTGCACTGATTACCGACCAGGAGTGTGCACTGATTACCGACCAGGAGTGAGCACTGATTACCGACCAGGAGTGAGCACTGATTACCGACCAGGAGTGTGCACTGATTACCGACCAGGAGTGAGCACTGATTACCGACCAGGAGTGAGCACTGATTACCGACCAGGAGTGTGCACTGATGACCGACCAGGAGTGTGCACTGATGACTGACCAGGAGTGAGCACTGATTACCGACCAGGAGTGTGCACTGATGAGCGACCAGGAGTGAGCACTGATTACCGACCAGGAGTGAGCACTGATTACCGACCAGGAGTGTGCACTGATTACCGATCAGGAGTGAGCACTGATTACCGACCAGGAGAGCGCACTGATTACCGACCAGGAGTGTGCACTGATTACCGACCAGGAGTGTGCACTGATTACTGACCAGGAGTGAGCACTGATTACCGACCAGAAGTGCGCACTGATTACCGACCAGGAGAGCGCACTGATTACCGACCAGGAGTGAGCACTGATTACTGACCAGGAATGCGCACTGATTACCGACCAGGAGAGCGTACTGATTACCGACCAGGAGTGAGCACTGATTACCAACCAGGAATGAGCACTGATTACCGACCAGGAGTGTGCACAGATTACCGACCAGGAGTGAGCACTGATTACTGACCAGGAGTGAGCACTGATTACCGACCAGGAGTGAGCACTGATTACCGACCAGGAGTGAGCACTGATTACCGACCAGGAGTGTGCACTGATTCCCGACCAGGAGTGAGCACTGATGACCGACCAGGAGTGCGCACTGATTACCGACCAGGAGTGTGCACTGATGACCGACCAGGAGTGAGCACTGATTACCGACCAGGAGTGTGCACTGATGACCGACCAGGAGTGAGCACTGATTACCGACCAGGAGTGTGCACTGATTACCGACTAGGAATAAGCACTGATTACCGACCAGGAGTGCGCACTGATTACCGACCAGGCGTGAGCACTGATTACCGACCAGGAGTGAGCACTGATTACCGACCAGGAGTGCGCACTGATTACTGACCAGGAGTGCGCACTGATTTCCGACCAGGAGTGAGCACTGATTACCGACCAGGAGTGTGCACTGATTACCGACCAGGAGTGAGCACTGATTACCGACCAGGAGTGAGCACTGATTACCGACCAGGAGTGCGATACTGATTACAGACCAGGAGTGAGCACTGATTACTGACCAGGAATGCGCACTGATTACCGACCAGGAGATCGTACTGATTACCGACCAGGAGTGAGCACTGATTGCCGACCAGGAGTGAGCACTGATTACCGACCAGGAGTGTGCACTGATTCCCGACCAGGAGTGAGCACTGATTACTACCCAGGAGTGAGCACTGATTACTACCCAGGAGTGCGCACTGATTACCGACCAGGAGAGCGCACTGATTACCGACCAGGAGTGTGCACTGATTACCGACCAGGAGTGAGCACTGATTACCGACCAGGAGTGAGCACTGATTACCGACCAGGAGTGAGCACTGATTACCGACCAGGTGTGTGCACTGATTACCGACCAGGAGTGAGCACTGATTACCGACCAGGATTGAGCACTGATTACCGACCAGGAGTGCGCACTGATTACCGACCAGGAGTGCGATACTGATTACCGACCAGGAGTGAGCACTGATTACCGACCAGGAGAGCGTACTGATTACCGACCAGGAGTGTGCACTGATTACCGACCAGGAGTGAGCACTGATTACCGACCAGGAGTGTGCACTGATTACCGACCAGGAGTGAGCACTGATTACCAACCAGGAGTGAGCACTGATTACCGACCAGGAGTGTGCACTGATTACCGACCAGGAGTGAGCACTGATTGCCGACCAGGAGTGAGCACTGATTACCGACCAGGAGTGTGCACTGATTACCGACCAGGAGTGTGCACTGATTACCGACCAGGAGTGTGCACTGATTACCGACCAGGAGTGAGCACTGATTACCGACCAGGAGTGTGCACTGATTACCGACCAGGAGTGAGCACTGATTACCGACCAGGAGTGAGCACTGATCACCGACCAGGAGTGAGCACTGATCACCGACCAGGAGTGAGCACTGATCACCGACCAGGAGAGCGCACTGATTACCGACCAGGAGTGAGCACTGATTACCGACCAGGAGTGAGCACTGATTACCGACCAGGAGTGCGATACTGATTACAGACCAGGAGTGAGCACTGATTACTGACCAGGAATGCGCACTGATTACCGACCAGGAGATCGTACTGATTACCGACCAGGAGTGAGCACTGATTACCGACCAGGAGTGTGCACTGATTCCCGACCAGGAGTGAGCACTGATTACTACCCAGGAGTGAGCACTGATTACTACCCAGGAGTGAGCACTGATAACCGACCAGGAGTGCGCACTGATTACCGACCAGGAGTGTGCACTGATTACCGACCAGGAGTGAGCACTGATTACCGACCAGGAGTGAGCACTGATTACCGACCAGGAGTGTGCACTGATTACTGACCAGGAGTGTGCACTGATGACCGACCAGGAGTGTGCACTGATGACCGACCAGGAGTGAGCACTGATTACCGACCAGGAGTGTGCACTGATGACCGACCAGGAGTAAGCACTGACTACCGACCAGGAGTGTGCACTGATTACCGACCAGGAGTGAGCACTGATTACCGACCAGGAGAGCGCACTGATTACCGACCAGGAGTGTGCACTGATTACCGACCAGGAGTGTGCACTGATTCCCGACCAGGAGTGAGCACTGATTACCGACCAGGAGTGAGCACTGATTACCGACCAGGAGTGCGCACTGATTACCGACCAGGAGTGTGCACTGATTACCGACCAGGAGTGAGCACTGATTATCGACCAGGAGTGTGCACTGATTACCGACCAGTAGTGAGCACTGATTACCGACCAGGAGTTTGCACTGATTACCGACCAGGAGTGTGCACTGATTACCAACCAGGAGTGAGCACTGATTACCGACCAGGAGTGTGCACTGATTACCGACCAGGAGTGAGCACTGATTACCGACCAGGAGTGAGCACTGATTGCCGAGCAGGAGAGCGCACTGATTACCGACCAGGAGTGTGCACTGATTACCGACCAGGAGTGTGCGCTGATTACCGACCAGGAATGTGCACTGATTACCGACCAGGAGTGTGCACTGATTACCGACCAGGAGTGTGCACTGATTACCGACCAGGAGTGAGCACTGATTAACGACCAGGAGAGTGCACTGATTACCGACCAGGAGTGAGCACTGATTACCGACCAGGAGTGCGCACTGATTACCGACCAGGAGTGTGCACTGATTACCGACCAGGAATGAGCACTGATTACCGACCATGAGTGTGCACTGATTACCGACCAGGAGTGTGCACTGATTACCGACCAGGAGAGCGCACTGATTACCGAAAAGCAGAGTGCACTGATTATCGACCAGGAGTGTGCACTGCTTACCGACCAGGAGTGTGCACTGATTACCGACCAGGAGTGAGGAGTGTGCACTGATTACCGACCAGGAGTGTGCACTGATTACCGACCAGGAGTGCGCACTGATTACCGACCAGGAGTGCGCACTGATTACCGACCAGGAGTGAGCACTGTTTGCCGACCAGGAGTGCGCACTGATTACCGACCAGGTGTGTGCACTGATTACCGACCAGGAGTGTGCACTGATTACCGACCAGGAGTGTGCACTGTTTACCGACCAGTAGTGAGCACTGATTACCGACCAGGAGTGAGCACTGATTACCGACCAGGAGTGTGCACTGATTACCGACCAGGAGTGAGCACTGATTACCGACCAGGAGTGAGCACTGATTACCGACTAGGAGTGTGCACTGATTACCGACCTGGAGTTTGCACTGATTACCGACCAGGAGTGTGCACTGATTACCGACCAGGAGTGAGCACTGATTACCGACCATAGGTGTGCATGATTACCGACCAGGAGTGAGCACTGATTACCGACCAGGAGTGTGCACTGATTACCGACCAGGAGTGTGCACTGATTACCGACCAGGAGTGAGCACTGATTACCGACCAGGAGTGTTCACTGATTACCGACCAGGAGTGGGCACTGATTACCGACCAGGAGTGTGCACTGATTACCGACCAGGAGTGAGCACTGATTACCGACCAGGAGTGAGCACTGATTACCGAACAGCAGAGTGCACTGATTACCGACCAGGAGTGAGCACTGATTACCGACCAGGAGTGAGCACTGATTACCGACCAGGAGTGTGCACTGATCACCGACCAGGAGTGAGCACTGATCACCGACCAGGAGAGCGCACTGATTACCGACCAGGAGTGTGCACTGATTACCGACCAGTAGTGAGCACTGATTACCGACCAGGAGTGTGCACTGATTACCGACCAGGAGTGAGCACTGATTACCGACCAGGAGTGAGCACTGATTGCCGACCAGGAGAGCGCACTGATTACCGACCAGGAGTGTGCACTGATTACCGACCAGGAGTGTGCACTGATTCCCGACCAGGAGTGTGCACTGATTACCGACCAGGAGTGTGCACTGATTACCGACCAGGAGTGAGCACTGATTCCCGACCAGGAGTGTGCGCTAATTACCGACCATGAGTGTGCACTGATTACCGACCAGGAGTGTGCACTGATTACCGACCAGGAGTGTGCACTGATTACCGACCAGGAGTGAGCACTGATTAACGACCAGGAGAGTGCACTGATTACCGACCAGGAGTGAGCACTGATTACCGACCAGGAGTGCGCACTGATTACCGACCAGGAGTGTGCACTGATTACCGACCATGAGTGTGCACTGATTACCGACCAGGAGAGCGCACTGATTACCGACAAGCAGAGTGCACTGATTATCGACCAGGAGTGAGCACTGATTACCGACCAGGAGTGTGCACTGATTACCGACCAGGAGTGAGGAGTGTTCACTGATTACCGACCAGTAGTGAGCACTGATTACCGACCAGGAGTGAGCACTGATTACCGACCAGGAGTGTGCACTGATTACCGACCAGGAGTGAGCACTGATTACCGACCAGGAGTGAGCACTGATTACCGACCAGGAGTGTGCACTGATTACCGACCTGGAGTGTGCACTGATTACCGACCAGGAGTGTGCACTGATTACCGACCAGTAGTGAGCACTGATTACCGACCAGGAGTGAGCACTGATTACCGACCAGGAGTGAGCACTGATTACCGACCAGGAGTGTGCGCTGATTACCGACCAGGAGTGTGCACTGATTCCCGACCAGGAGTGAGCACTGATTACCGACCAGGAGTGAGCGCTGATTACCGACCAGGAGTGTGCACTGATTACCGACTAGGAGTGTGCACTGATTACCGACCAGGAGTGAGCACTGATTACCGACTAGGAGTGTGCACTGATTACCGACCAGGAGTGAGCACTGATTACCGACCAGGAGTGAGCACTGATTACCGACCAGGAGTGTGCACTGATTACCGACCAGGAGCGAGCACTGATTACCGACCAGGAGTGTGCACTGATTACCGACCAGGAGTGAGCACTGATTACCGACCAGGAGTGAGCACTGATTACCGACCAGGAGTGAGCACTGATTGCCGACCAGGAGTGTGCACTGATTACCGACCAGGAGTGAGCACTGATTACCGACCAGGAGTGAGCACTGATTACCGACCAGGAGTGTGCACTGATTACCGACCAGGAGTGAGCACTGATTACCGACCAGGAGTGAGCACTGATTACCGACCAGGAGTGTGCATTGATTACCGACCAGGAGTGTGCACTGATGACCGACCAGGAGTGAGCACTGATTACCGACCAGGAGTGTGCACTAATTACCGACCAGGAGTGCGCACTGATTACCGACCAGGAGTGCGCACTGATTACCGACCAGGAGAGCGCACTGATTACCGACCAGGAGTGAGCACTGATTACCGACCAGTAGTGAGCACTGATTACCGACCAGGAGTGAGCACTGATTACCGACCTGGAGTGAGCACTGATTACCGACCAGGAGAGCGCACTGATTACCGACCAGGAGTGTGCACTGATTACCGACCAGGAGTGTGCACTGATTCCCAACCAGGAGTGAGCACTGATTACTGACCAGGAGTGAGCACTGATTACCGACCAGGAGTGCGCACTGATTACCGACCAGGAGAGCGCACTGATTGCCGACCAGGAGTGAGCACTGATTACTGACCAGGAATGCGCACTGATTACCGACCAGGAGAGCGTACTGATTACCGACCAGGAGTGAGCACTGATTACCATCCAGGAATGAGCACTGATTACCGACCAGGAGTGTGCACAGATTACCGACCAGGAGTGAGCACTGATTACTGACCAGGAGTGAGCACTGATTACCGACCAGGAGTGAGCACTGATTACCGACCAGGAGTGAGCACTGATTACCGACCAGGAGTGTGCACTGATTCCCGACCAGGAGTGAGCACTGATTACCGACCAGGAGTGTGCACTGATTACCGACCAGGAGTGAGCACTGATTACCGACCAGGAGTGAGCACTGATTGCCGACCAGGAGAGCGCACTGATTACCGACCAGGAGTGTGCACTGATTACCGACCAGGAGTGAGCACTGATTACCGACCAGGAGTGAGCACTGATTACCGACCAGGAGTGTGCCCTGATTACCGACCAGGAGTGAGCACTGATTACCGACCAGGAGTGTGCACTGATGACCGACCAGGAGTGAGCACTGATTACCGACCAGGAGTGTGCACTGATGACCGACCAGGTGTGAGCACTGATTACCGACCAGGAGTGTGCACTGATGACCGACCAGGAGTGAGCACTGATTACCGACCAGGAGTGTGCACTGATTACCGACCAGGAATAAGCGCTGATTACCGACCAGGAGTGCGCACTGATTACCGACCAGGCGTGAGCACTCATTACCGACCAGGAGTGAGCACTGATTACTGACCAGGAGTGCGCACTGATTACCGACCAGGAGTGAGCACTGATTACCGACCAGGAGTGAGCACTGATTACCGACCAGGAGTGAGCACTGATTACCGACCAG
Organism: Pristiophorus japonicus; assembly: GCF_044704955.1. Classification (NCBI taxonomy): domain Eukaryota; kingdom Metazoa; phylum Chordata; class Chondrichthyes; family Pristiophoridae; genus Pristiophorus; species Pristiophorus japonicus. The sequence goes on from NC_091991.1 coordinate 29,780,258, forward strand.
CAGTGTACACTGATTACCGACCAGGAGTGTGCACTGATTACCGACCAGGAGTGAGCACTGATTACCGACCAGGAGTGAGCACTGATCACCGACCAGGAGTGAGCACTGATTACCGACCAGGAGTGCGATACTGATTACCGACCAGGAGTGAGCACTGATTACTGACCAGGAATGCGCACTGATTACCGACCAGGAGAGTGTACTGATTACCGACCAGGAGTGAGCACTGATTACTAACCAGGAATGAGCACTGATTACCGACCAGGAGTGTGCACAAATGACCGACCAGGAGTGAGCACTGATTACTGACCAGGAGTGAGCACTGATTACCGACCAGGAGTGAGCACTGATTACCGACCAGGAGAGCGCACTGATTACCGACCAGTAGTGAGCACTGATTACCGACCAGGAGTGAGCACTGATTACCGACCAGGAGAGCGCACTGATTACCGACCAGGAGTGAGCACTGATTACCGACCAGGAGTGAGCACTGATTACCGACCAGGAGTGAGCACTGATTACCGACCAGGAGTGTGCGCTGATTACCGACCAGGAGTGTGCGCTGATTCCCGACCAGGAGTGAGCACTGATTACCGACCAGGAGTGAGCACTGATTACCGACCAGGAGTGAGCACTGATTACCGACCAGGAGTGTGCACTGATTACCGACCAGGAGTGAGCACTGATTACCGACCAGGAGTGTGCACTGATTACCGACCAGGAGTGAGCACTGATTACCGACCAGGAGTGTGCACTGATTGCCGACCAGGAGTGTGCACTGATTACCGACCAGGAGTGTGCACTGATTACCGACCAGGAGTGAGCACTGATTACCGACCAGGAGTGTGCACTGATTACCGACCAGGAGTGAGCACTGATTACCGACCAGGAGTGAGCACTGATTACCGACCAGGAGTGTGCATTGATTACCGACCAGGAGTGTGCACTGATGACCGACCAAGAGTGAGCACTGATTACCGACCAGGAGTGTGCACTGATTACCGACCAGGAGTGCGCACTGATTACCGACCAGGAGTGCGCGCTGATTACCGACCAGGAGAGCGCACTGATTACCGACCAGGAGTGAGCACTGATTACCGACCAGTAGTGAGCACTGATTACCAACCAGGAGTGAGCACTGATTACCGACCAGGAGTGTGCACTGATTACCGATCAGGAGTGAGCACTGATTACCGACCAGGAGAGCGCACTGATTACCGACCAGGAGTGTGCACTGATTACCGACCAGGAGTGTGCACTGATTCCCGACCAGGAGTGAGCACTGATTACTGACCAGGAGTGAGCACTGATTACCGACCAGGAGTGCGCACTGATTACCGACCAGGAGAGCGCACTGATTACCGACCAGGAGTGAGCACTGATTACTGACCAGGAATGCGCACTGATTACCGACCAGGAGAGCGTACTGATTACCGACCAGGAGTGTGCACTGATTACCGACCAGGAGTGAGCACTGATTACCGACCAGGCGTGAGCACTGATTACCGACCAGGAGTGTGCACTGATTCCCGACCAGGAGTGAGCACTGATTACCGACCAGGAGTGCGCACTGATTACCGACCAGGAGAGCGCACTGATTACCGACCAGGAGTGTGCACTGATTACCGACCAGGAGTGTGCACTGATTACCGACCAGGAGTGAGCACTGATTACCGACCAGGAGTGAGCACTGATTACCGACCAGGAGTGTGCACTGATTACCGACCAGGAGTGAGCACTGATTACCGACCAGGAGTGAGCACTGATTACCGACCAGGAGTGTGCACTGATGACCGACCAGGAGTGTGCACTGATGACCGACCAGGAGTGTGCACTGATGACCGACCAGGAGTGAGCACTGATTACCGACCAGGAGTGAGCACTGATTACCGACCAGGAGTGTGCACTGATTACCGATCAGGAGTGAGCACTGATTACCGACCAGGAGAGCGCACTGATTACCGACCAGGAGTGTGCACTGATTACCGACCAGGAGTGTGCACTGATTACTGACCAGGAGTGAGCACTGATTACCGACCAGGAGTGCGCACTGATTACCGACCAGGAGAGCGCACTGATTACCGACCAGGAGTGAGCACTGATTACTGACCAGGAATGCGCACTGATTACCGACCAGGAGAGCGTACTGATTACCGACCAGGAGTGAGCACTGATTACCAACCAGGAATGAGCACTGATTACCGACCAGGAGTGTGCACAGATTACCGACCAGGAGTGAGCACTGATTACTGACCAGGAGTGAGCACTGATTACCGACCAGGAGTGAGCACTGATTACCGACCAGGAGTGAGCACTGATTACCGACCAGGAGTGTGCACTGATTCCCGACCAGGAGTGAGCACTGATGACCGACCAGGAGTGCGCACTGATTACCGACCAGGAGTGTGCACTGATGACCGACCAGGAGTGAGCACTGATTACCGACCAGGAGTGTGCACTGATGACCGACCAGGAGTGAGCACTGATTACCGACCAGGAGTGTGCACTGATTACCGACTAGGAATAAGCACTGATTACCGACCAGGAGTGCGCACTGATTACCGACCAGGCGTGAGCACTGATTACCGACCAGGAGTGAGCACTGATTACTGACCAGGAATGCGCACTGATTACCGACCAGGAGAGCGTACTGATTACCGACCAGGAGTGAGCACTGATTACCATCCAGGAATGAGCACTGATTACCGACCAGGAGTGTGCACAGATTACCGACCAGGAGTGAGCACTGATTACTGACCAGGAGTGAGCACTGATTACCGACCAGGAGTGAGCACTGATTACCGACCAGGAGTGAGCACTGATTACCGACCAGGAGTGTGCACTGATTCCCGACCAGGAGTGAGCACTGATTACCGACCAGGAGTGTGCACTGATTACCGACCAGGAGTGAGCACTGATTACCGACCAGGAGTGAGCACTGATTGCCGACCAGGAGAGCGCACTGATTACCGACCAGGAGTGTGCACTGATTACCGACCAGGAGTGAGCACTGATTACCGACCAGGAGTGAGCACTGATTACCGACCAGGAGTGTGCCCTGATTACCGACCAGGAGTGAGCACTGATTACCGACCAGGAGTGTGCACTGATGACCGACCAGGAGTGAGCACTGATTACCGACCAGGAGTGTGCACTGATGACCGACCAGGTGTGAGCACTGATTACCGACCAGGAGTGTGCACTGATGACCGACCAGGAGTGAGCACTGATTACCGACCAGGAGTGTGCACTGATTACCGACCAGGAATAAGCGCTGATTACCGACCAGGAGTGCGCACTGATTACCGACCAGGCGTGAGCACTCATTACCGACCAGGAGTGAGCACTGATTACTGACCAGGAGTGCGCACTGATTACCGACCAGGAGTGAGCACTGATTACCGACCAGGAGTGAGCACTGATTACCGACCAGGAGTGAGCACTGATTACCGACCAGCAGTGTACACTGATTACCGACCAGGAGTGTGCACTGATTACCGACCAGGAGTGAGCACTGATTACCGACCAGGAGTGAGCACTGATCACCGACCAGGAGTGAGCACTGATTACCGACCAGGAGTGCGATACTGATTACCGACCAGGAGTGAGCACTGATTACTGACCAGGAATGCGCACTGATTACCGACCAGGAGAGTGTACTGATTACCGACCAGGAGTGAGCACTGATTACTAACCAGGAATGAGCACTGATTACCGACCAGGAGTGTGCACAAATGACCGACCAGGAGTGAGCACTGATTACTGACCAGGAGTGAGCACTGATTACCGACCAGGAGTGAGCACTGATTACCGACCAGGAGAGCGCACTGATTACCGACCAGTAGTGAGCACTGATTACCGACCAGGAGTGAGCACTGATTACCGACCAGGAGAGCGCACTGATTACCGACCAGGAGTGAGCACTGATTACCGACCAGGAGTGAGCACTGATTACCGACCAGGAGTGAGCACTGATTACCGACCAGGAGTGTGCGCTGATTACCGACCAGGAGTGTGCGCTGATTCCCGACCAGGAGTGAGCACTGATTACCGACCAGGAGTGAGCACTGATTACCGACCAGGAGTGAGCACTGATTACCGACCAGGAGTGTGCACTGATTACCGACCAGGAGTGAGCACTGATTACCGACCAGGAGTGTGCACTGATTACCGACCAGGAGTGAGCACTGATTACCGACCAGGAGTGTGCACTGATTGCCGACCAGGAGTGTGCACTGATTACCGACCAGGAGTGTGCACTGATTACCGACCAGGAGTGAGCACTGATTACCGACCAGGAGTGTGCACTGATTACCGACCAGGAGTGAGCACTGATTACCGACCAGGAGTGAGCACTGATTACCGACCAGGAGTGTGCATTGATTACCGACCAGGAGTGTGCACTGATGACCGACCAAGAGTGAGCACTGATTACCGACCAGGAGTGTGCACTGATTACCGACCAGGAGTGCGCACTGATTACCGACCAGGAGTGCGCGCTGATTACCGACCAGGAGAGCGCACTGATTACCGACCAGGAGTGAGCACTGATTACCGACCAGTAGTGAGCACTGATTACCAACCAGGAGTGAGCACTGATTACCGACCAGGAGTGTGCACTGATTACCGATCAGGAGTGAGCACTGATTACCGACCAGGAGAGCGCACTGATTACCGACCAGGAGTGTGCACTGATTACCGACCAGGAGTGTGCACTGATTCCCGACCAGGAGTGAGCACTGATTACTGACCAGGAGTGAGCACTGATTACCGACCAGGAGTGCGCACTGATTACCGACCAGGAGAGCGCACTGATTACCGACCAGGAGTGAGCACTGATTACTGACCAGGAATGCGCACTGATTACCGACCAGGAGAGCGTACTGATTACCGACCAGGAGTGTGCACTGATTACCGACCAGGAGTGAGCACTGATTACCGACCAGGCGTGAGCACTGATTACCGACCAGGAGTGTGCACTGATTCCCGACCAGGAGTGAGCACTGATTACCGACCAGGAGTGCGCACTGATTACCGACCAGGAGAGCGCACTGATTACCGACCAGGAGTGTGCACTGATTACCGACCAGGAGTGTGCACTGATTACCGACCAGGAGTGAGCACTGATTACCGACCAGGAGTGAGCACTGATTACCGACCAGGAGTGTGCACTGATTACCGACCAGGAGTGAGCACTGATTACCGACCAGGAGTGAGCACTGATTACCGACCAGGAGTGTGCACTGATGACCGACCAGGAGTGTGCACTGATGACCGACCAGGAGTGTGCACTGATGACCGACCAGGAGTGAGCACTGATTACCGACCAGGAGTGAGCACTGATTACCGACCAGGAGTGTGCACTGATTACCGATCAGGAGTGAGCACTGATTACCGACCAGGAGAGCGCACTGATTACCGACCAGGAGTGTGCACTGATTACCGACCAGGAGTGTGCACTGATTACTGACCAGGAGTGAGCACTGATTACCGACCAGGAGTGCGCACTGATTACCGACCAGGAGAGCGCACTGATTACCGACCAGGAGTGAGCACTGATTACTGTCCAGGAATGCGCACTGATTACCGACCAGGAGAGCGTACTGATTACCGACCAGGAGTGAGCACTGATTACCAACCAGGAATGAGCACTGATTACCGACCAGGAGTGTGCACAGATTACCGACCAGGAGTGAGCACTGATTACTGACCAGGAGTGAGCACTGATTACCGACCAGGAGTGAGCACTGATTACCGACCAGGAGTGAGCACTGATTACCGACCAGGAGTGTGCACTGATTCCCGACCAGGAGTGAGCACTGATGACCGACCAGGAGTGCGCACTGATTACCGACCAGGAGTGTGCACTGATGACCGACCAGGAGTGAGCACTGATTACCGACCAGGAGTGTGCACTGATGACCGACCAGGAGTGAGCACTGATTACCGACCAGGAGTGTGCACTGATTACCGACTAGGAATAAGCACTGATTACCGACCAGGAGTGCGCACTGATTACCGACCAGGCGTGAGCACTGATTACCGACCAGGAGTGAGCACTGATTACCGACCAGGCGTGAGCACTGATTACCGACCAGGAGTGAGCACTGATTACCGACCAGGAGTGCGCACTGATTACTGACCAGGAGTGCGCACTGATTTCCGACCAGGAGTGAGCACTGATTACCGACCAGGAGTGTGCACTGATTACCGACCAGGAGTGAGCACTGATTACCGACCAGGAGTGAGCACTGATTACCGACCAGGAGTGCGATACTGATTACAGACCAGGAGTGAGCACTGATTACTGACCAGGAATGCGCACTGATTACCGACCAGGAGATCGTACTGATTACCGACCAGGAGTGAGCACTGATTGCCGACCAGGAGTGAGCACTGATTACCGACCAGGAGTGTGCACTGATTCCCGACCAGGAGTGAGCACTGATTACTACCCAGGAGTGAGCACTGATTACTACCCAGGAGTGAGCACTGATTACCGACCAGGAGTGCGCACTGATTACCGACCAGGAGAGCGCACTGATTACCGACCAGGAGTGTGCACTGATTACCGACCAGGAGTGAGCACTGATTACCGACCAGGAGTGTGCACTGATTACCGACCAGGAGTGAGCACTGATTACCGACCAGGATTGAGCACTGATTACCGACCAGGAGTGCGCACTGATTACCGACCAGGAGTGCGATACTGATTACCGACCAGGAGTGAGCACTGATTACTGACCAGGAATGCGCACTGATTACCGACCAGGAGAGCGTACTGATTACCGACCAGGAGTGAGCACTGATTACCGACCAGGAGTGAGCACTGATTACCGACCAGGAGTGTGCACTGATTCCCGACCAGGAGTGAGCACTGATTACCGACCAGGAGTGTGCACTGATTACCGACCAGGAGTGAGCACTGATTACCGACCAGGAGTGTGCACTGATTACCGACCAGGAGTGAGCACTGATTACCAACCAGGAGTGAGCACTGATTACCGACCAGGAGTGTGCACTGATTGCCGACCAGGAGTGAGCACTGATTGCCGACCAGGAGTGTGCACTGATTACCGACCAGGAGTGTGCACTGATTACCGACCAGGAGTGTGCACTGATTACCGACCAGGAGTGAGCACTGATTACCGACCAGGAGTGTGCACTGATTACCGACCAGGAGTGAGCACTGATTACCGACCAGGAGTGAGCACTGATCACCGACCAGGAGTGAGCACTGATCACCGACCAGGAGTGAGCACTGATTACTGACCAGGAGTGTGCACTGATGACCGACCAGGAGTGTGCACTGATGACCGACCAGGAGTGTGCACTGATGACCGACCAGGAGTGAGCACTGATTACCGACCAGGAGTGTGCACTGATGACCGACCAGGAGTGAGCACTGATTACCGACCAGGAGTGTGCACTGATTACCGACCAGGAATGAGTACTGATTACCGACCAGGAGTGCGCACTGATTACCGACCAGGAGTGCGCACTGATTACCGACCAGGCGTGAGCACTGATTACCGACCAGGAGTGTGCACTGATTACCGACCAGGAGTGCGCACTGATTACTGACCAGGAGTGCGCACTGATTACCGACCAGGAGAGCGCACTGATTACCGACCAGGAGTGAGCACTGATTACCGACCAGGAGTGAGCACTGATTACCGACCAGGAGTGAGCACTGATTACCGACCAGGAGTGAGCACTGATTACCGACCAGGATTGAGCACTGATTACCGACCAGGAGTGTGCACTGATTACCGACCAGGAGTGAGCACTGATTACTGACCAGGAATGCGCACTGATTACCGACCAGGAGATCGTACTGATTACCGACCAGGAGTGAGCACTGATTACCGACCAGGAGTGAGCACTGATTACCGACCAGGAGTGTGCATTGATTACCGACCAGGAGTGAGCACTGATTACCGACCAGGATTGAGCACTGATTACCGACCAGGAGTGCGCACTGATTACCGACCAGGAGTGCGATACTGATTACCGACCAGGAGTGAGCACTGATTACTGACCAGGAATGCGCACTGATTACCGACCAGGAGAGCGTACTGATTACCGACCAGGAGTGAGCACTGATTACCGACCAGGAGTGAGCACTGTTCACCAACCAGGAGAGCGCACTGATTACCGACCAAGAGTGTGCACTGATTACCGTCCAGGAGTGAGCACTGATTACCGACCAGTAGTGAGCACTGATTACCGACCAGGAGTGAGCACTGATTACCGACCAGGAGTGAGCACTGATTACCGACCAGGAGAGCGCACTGATTACCGACCAGGAGTGTGCACTGATTACCGACCAGGAGTGTGCACTGATTCCCGACCAGGAGTGAGCACTGATTACTGACCAGGAGTGAGCACTGATTACCGACCAGGAGTGCGCACTGATTACCGACCAGGAGAGCGCACTGATTACCGACCAGGAGTGAGCACTGATTACTGACCAGGAATGCGCACTGATTACCGACCAGGAGAGCGTACTGATTACCGACCAGGAGTGAGCACTGATTACCAACCAGGAATGAGCACTGATTACCGAGCAGGAGTGTGCACAGATTACCGACCAGGAGTGAGCACTGATTACTGACCAGGAGTGAGCACTGATTACCGACCAGGAGTGAGCACTGATTACCGACCAGGAGTGTGCACTGATTCCCGACCAGGAGTGAGCACTGATTACCGACCAGGAGTGCGCACTGATTACCGACCAGGAGAGCGCACTGATTACCGACCAGGAGTGTGCACTGATTACCGACCAGGAGTGTGCACTGATTACCGACCAGGAGTGAGCACTGATTACCGACCAGGAGTGAGCACTGATTACCGACCAGGAGTGTGCACTGATTACCGACCAGGAGTGAGCACTGATTACCGACCAGGAGTGTGCACTGATGACCGACCAGGAGTGTGCACTGATGACTGACCAGGAGTGAGCACTGATTACCGACCAGGAGTGTGCACTGATGACCGACCAGGAGTGAGCACTGATTACCGACCAGGAGTGAGCACTGATTACCGACCAGGAGTGTGCACTGATTACCGATCAGGAGTGAGCACTGATTACCGACCAGGAGAGCGCACTGATTACCGACCAGGAGTGTGCACTGATTACCGACCAGGAGTGTGCACTGATTACTGACCAGGAGTGAGCACTGATTACCGACCAGGAGTGCGCACTGATTACCGACCAGGAGAGCGCACTGATTACCGACCAGGAGTGAGCACTGATTACTGACCAGGAATGCGCACTGATTACCGACCAGGAGAGCGTACTGATTACCGACCAGGAGTGAGCACTGATTACCAACCAGGAATGAGCACTGATTACCGACCAGGAGTGTGCACAGATTACCGACCAGGAGTGAGCACTGATTACTGACCAGGAGTGAGCACTGATTACCGACCAGGAGTGAGCACTGATTACCGACCAGGAGTGAGCACTGATTACCGACCAGGAGTGTGCACTGATTCCCGACCAGGAGTGAGCACTGATGACCGACCAGGAGTGCGCACTGATTACCGACCAGGAGTGTGCACTGATGACCGACCAGGAGTGAGCACTGATTACCGACCAGGAGTGTGCACTGATGACCGACCAGGAGTGAGCACTGATTACCGACCAGGAGTGTGCACTGATTACCGACTAGGAATAAGCACTGATTACCGACCAGGAGTGCGCACTGATTACCGACCAGGCGTGAGCACTGATTACCGACCAGGAGTGAGCACTGATTACCGACCAGGAGTGAGCACTGATTGCCGACCAGGAGTGAGCACTGATTACCGACCAGGAGTGTGCACTGATTCCCGACCAGGAGTGAGCACTGATTACTACCCAGGAGTGAGCACTGATTACTACCCAGGAGTGAGCACCGATTACCGACCAGGAGTGCGCACTGATTACCGACCAGGAGAGCGCACTGATTACCGACCAGGAGTGAGCACTGATTACCGACCAGGAGTGAGCACTGATTACCGACCAGGAGTGAGCACTGATTACCGACCAGGAGTGTGCACTGATTACCGACCAGGAGTGAGCACTGATTACCGACCAGGATTGAGCACTGATTACCGACCAGGAGAGCGTACTGATTACCGACCAGGAGTGTGCACTGATTACCGACCAGGAGTGAGCACTGATTACCGACCAGGAGTGTGCACTGATTACCGACCAGGAGTGAGCACTGATTACCAACCAGGAGTGAGCACTGATTACCGACCAGGAGTGTGCACTGATTACCGACCAGGAGTGAGCACTGATTGCCGACCAGGAGTGAGCACTGATTACCGACCAGGAGTGAGCACTGATTACCGACCAGGAGTGAGCACTGATCACCGACCAGGAGTGAGCACTGATTACCGATCAGGAGTGAGCACTGATTACCGACCAGGAGAGCGCACTGATTACCGACCAGGAGTGTGCACTGATTACCGACCAGGAGTGTGCACTGATTACTGACCAGGAGTGAGCACTGATTACCGACCAGGAGTGCGCACTGATTACCGACCAGGAGAGCGCACTGATTACCGACCAGGAGTGAGCACTGATTACTGACCAGGAATGCGCACTGATTACCGACCAGGAGAGCGTACTGATTACCGACCAGGAGTGAGCACTAATTACCAACCAGGAATGAGCACTGATTACCGACCAGGAGTGTGCACAGATTACCGACCAGGAGTGAGCACTGATTACTGACCAGGAGTGAGCACTGATTACCGACCAGGAGTGAGCACTGATTACCGACCAGGAGTGAGCACTGATTACCGACCAGGAGTGTGCACTGATTCCCGACCAGGAGTGAGCACTGATGACCGACCAGGAGTGCGCACTGATTACCGACCAGGAGTGTGCACTGATGACCGACCAGGAGTGAGCACTGATTACCGACCAGGAGTGTGCACTGATGACCGACCAGGAGTGAGCACTGATTACCGACCAGGAGTGTGCACTGATTACCGACTAGGAATAAGCACTGATTACCGACCAGGAGTGCGCACTGATTACCGACCAGGCGTGAGCACTGATTACCGACCAGGAGTGAGCACTGATTACCGACCAGGAGTGAGCACTGATTGCCGACCAGGAGTGAGCACTGATTACCGACCAGGAGTGTGCACTGATTCCCGACCAGGAGTGAGCACTGATTACTACCCAGGAGTGAGCACTGATTACTACCCAGGAGTGAGCACCGATTACCGACCAGGAGTGCGCACTGATTACCGACCAGGAGAGCGCACTGATTACCGACCAGGAGTGAGCACTGATTACCGACCAGGAGTGAGCACTGATTACCGACCAGGAGTGAGCACTGATTACCGACCAGGAGTGTGCACTGATTACCGACCAGGAGTGAGCACTGATTACCGACCAGGATTGAGCACTGATTACCGACCAGGAGAGCGTACTGATTACCGACCAGGAGTGAGCACTGATTACCGACCAGGAGTGAGCACTGATTACCGACCAGGAGTGTGCACTGATTACCGACCAGGAGTGAGCACTGATTACCAACCAGGAGTGAGCACTGATTACCGACCAGGAGTGTGCACTGATTACCGACCAGGAGTGAGCACTGATTGCCGACCAGGAGTGAGCACTGATTACCGACCAGGAGTGAGCACTGATCACCGACCAGGAGTGAGCACTGATTACCGACCAGGAGTGAGCACTGATTACCGACCAGGAGTGAGCACTGATTACCGACCAGGAGTGCGATACTGATTACAGACCAGGAGTGAGCACTGATTACTGACCAGGAATGCGCACTGATTACCGACCAGGAGATCGTACTGATTACCGACCAGGAGTGAGCACTGATTACTACCCAGGAGTGAGCACTGATTACCGACCAGGAGTGCGCACTGATTACCGACCAGGAGTGAGCACTGATTACCGACCAGGAGTGTGCACTGATTCCCGACCAGGAGTGAGCACTGATTACTACCCAGGAGTGAGCACTGATTACTACCCAGGAGTGAGCACTGATTACCGACCAGGAGTGCGCACTGATTACCGACCAGGAGAGCGCACTGATTACCGACCAGGAGTGTGCACTGATTACCGACCAGGAGTGAGCACTGATTACCGACCAGGAGTGAGCACTGATTACCGACCAGGAGTGTGCACTGATTACCGACCAGGAGTGAGCACTGATTACCGACCAGGATTGAGCACTGATTACCGACCAGGAGTGCGCACTGATTACCGACCAGGAGTGAGCACTGATTACTGACCAGGAATGCGCACTGATTACCGACCAGGAGAGCGTACTGATTACCGACCAGGAGTGTGCACTGATTACCGACCAGGAGTGAGCACTGATTACCGACCAGGAGTGTGCACTGATTACCGACCAGGAGTGAGCACTGATTACCAACCAGGAGTGAGCATTGATTACCGACCAGGAGTGTGCACTGATTACCGACCAGGAGTGAGCACTGATTGCCGACCAGGAGTGAGCACTGATTATCGACCAGGAGTGTGCACTGATTACCGACCAGGAGTGTGCACTGATTACCGACCAGGAGTGTGCACTGATTACCGACCAGGAGTGAGCACTGATTACCGACCAGGAGTGTGCACTGATTACCGACCAGGAGTGAGCACTGATCACCGACCAGGAGTGAGCACTGATCACCGACCAGGAGTGAGCACTGATCACCGACCAGGAGAGCGCACTGATTACCGACCAGGAGAGCGCACTGATTACCGACCAGGAGTGTGCACTGATTCCCGACCAGGAGTGTGCACTGATTCCCGACCAGGAGTGAGCACTGATTACTGACCAGGAGTGTGCACTGATGACCGACCAGGAGTGTGCACTGATGACCGACCAGGAGTGTGCACTGATGACCGACCAGGAGTGAGCACTGATTACCGACCAGGAGTGTGCACTGATGACCGACCAGGAGTGAGCACTGATTACCGACCAGGAGTGTGCACTGATTACCGACCAGGAATGAGCACTGATTACCGACCAGGAGTGCGCACTGATTACCGACCAGGAGTGCGCACTGATTACCGACCAGGAGTGCGCACTGATTACTGACCAGGAGTGCGCACTGATTACCGACCAGGAGAGCGCACTGATTACCGACCAGGAGTGAGCACTGATTACCGACCAGGAGTGCGCACTGATTACCGACCAGGAGTGCGCACTGATTACCGACCAGGAGTGAGCACTGATTACCGACCAGGAGTGAGCACTGATTACCGACCAGGATTGAGCACTGATTACCGACCAGGAGTGTGCACTGATTACCGACCAGGAGTGAGCACTGATTACTGACCAGGAATGCGCACTGATTACCGACCAGGAGATCGTACTGATTACCGACCAGGAGTGAGCACTGATTACCGACCAGGAGTGAGCACTGATTACCGACCAGGAGTGTGCATTGATTACCGACCAGGAGTGAGCACTGATTACCGACCAGGATTGAGCACTGATTACCGACCAGGAGTGCGCACTGATTACCGACCAGGAGTGCGATACTGATTACCGACCAGGAGTGAGCACTGATTACTGACCAGGAATGCGCACTGATTACCGACCAGGAGAGCGTACTGATTACCGACCAGGAGTGAGCACTGATTACCGACCAGGAGTGAGCACTGTTCACCAACCAGGAGAGCGCACTGATTACCGACCAAGAGTGTGCACTGATTACCGTCCAGGAGTGAGCACTGATTACCGACCAGTAGTGAGCACTGATTACCGACCAGGAGAGCGCACTGATTACCGACCAGGAGTGAGCACTGATTACCGACCAGGAGTGAGCACTGATTACCGACCAGGAGTGAGCACTGATTGCCGACCAGGTGTGTGCACGGATTGCCGACCAGGAGTGTGCACTGATTACCGACCAGGGGTGAGCACTGATTACCGACCAGGAGTGAGCACTGATTACCGGCCAGGACTGTGCACTGATTACCGACCAGGAGTGTGCACTGATTACCGACCAGGAGTGAGCACTGATTACTGACCAGGAATGCGCACTGATTACCGACCAGGAGATCGTACTGATTACCGACCAGGAGTGAGCACTGATTACTACCCAGGAGTGAGCACTGATTACCGACCAGGAGTGCGCACTGATTACCGACCAGGAGTGAGCACTGATTACCGACCAGGAGTGTGCACTGATTCCCGACCAGGAGTGAGCACTGATTACTACCCAGGAGTGAGCACTGATTACTACCCAGGAGTGAGCACTGATTACCGACCAGGAGTGCGCACTGATTACCGACCAGGAGAGCGCACTGATTACCGACCAGGAGTGTGCACTGATTACCGACCAGGAGTGAGCACTGATTACCGACCAGGAGTGAGCACTGATTACCGACCAGGAGTGTGCACTGATTACCGACCAGGAGTGAGCACTGATTACCGACCAGGATTGAGCACTGATTACCGACCAGGAGTGCGCACTGATTACCGACCAGGAGTGAGCACTGATTACTGACCAGGAATGCGCACTGATTACCGACCAGGAGAGCGTACTGATTACCGACCAGGAGTGTGCACTGATTACCGACCAGGAGTGAGCACTGATTACCGACCAGGAGTGTGCACTGATTACCGACCAGGAGTGAGCACTGATTACCAACCAGGAGTGAGCATTGATTACCGACCAGGAGTGTGCACTGATTACCGACCAGGAGTGAGCACTGATTGCCGACCAGGAGTGAGCACTGATTATCGACCAGGAGTGTGCACTGATTACCGACCAGGAGTGTGCACTGATTACCGACCAGGAGTGTGCACTGATTACCGACCAGGAGTGAGCACTGATTACCGACCAGGAGTGTGCACTGATTACCGACCAGGAGTGAGCACTGATCACCGACCAGGAGTGAGCACTGATCACCGACCAGGAGTGAGCACTGATCACCGACCAGGAGAGCGCACTGATTACCGACCAGGAGAGCGCACTGATTACCGACCAGGAGTGTGCACTGATTCCCGACCAGGAGTGTGCACTGATTCCCGACCAGGAGTGAGCACTGATTACTGACCAGGAGTGTGCACTGATGACCGACCAGGAGTGTGCACTGATGACCGACCAGGAGTGTGCACTGATGACCGACCAGGAGTGAGCACTGATTACCGACCAGGAGTGTGCACTGATGACCGACCAGGAGTGAGCACTGATTACCGACCAGGAGTGTGCACTGATTACCGACCAGGAATGAGCACTGATTACCGACCAGGAGTGCGCACTGATTACCGACCAGGAGTGCGCACTGATTACCGACCAGGCGTGAGCACTGATTACCGACCAGGAGTGCGCACTGATTACCGACCAGGAGTGCGCACTGATTACTGACCAGGAGTGCGCACTGATTACCGACCAGGAGAGCGCACTGATTACCGACCAGGAGTGAGCACTGATTACCGACCAGGAGTGCGCACTGATTACCGACCAGGAGTGCGCACTGATTACCGACCAGGAGTGAGCACTGATTACCGACCAGGAGTGAGCACTGATTACCGACCAGGATTGAGCACTGATTACCGACCAGGAGTGTGCACTGATTGCCGACCAGGAGTGAGCACTGATTACTGACCAGGAATGCGCACTGATTACCGACCAGGAGATCGTACTGATTACCGACCAGGAGTGAGCACTGATTACCGACCAGGAGTGAGCACTGATTACCGACCAGGAGTGTGCATTGATTACCGACCAGGAGTGAGCACTGATTACCGACCAGGATTGAGCACTGATTACCGACCAGGAGTGCGCACTGATTACCGACCAGGAGTGCGATACTGATTACCGACCAGGAGTGAGCACTGATTACTGACCAGGAATGCGCACTGATTACCGACCAGGAGAGCGTACTGATTACCGACCAGGAGTGAGCACTGATTACCGACCAGGAGTGAGCACTGTTCACCAACCAGGAGAGCGCACTGATTACCGACCAAGAGTGTGCACTGATTACCGTCCAGGAGTGAGCACTGATTACCGACCAGTAGTGAGCACTGATTACCGACCAGGAGAGCGCACTGATTACCGACCAGGAGTGAGCACTGATTGCCGACCAGGAGTGAGCACTGATTGCCGACCAGGTGTGTGCACGGATTGCCGACCAGGAGTGTGCACTGATTACCGACCAGGGGTGAGCACTGATTACCGACCAGGAGTGAGCACTGATTACCGGCCAGGACTGTGCACTGATTACCGACCAGGAGTGTGCACTGATTACCGACCAGGAGTGAGCACTGATTACCGACCAGGAGTGAGCACTGATTACCGACCAGGAGTGTGCACTGATTACCGACCAGGAGTGAGCACTGATTACCGACCAGGAGAGCGCACTGATTACCGACCAGGAGAGAGCACTGATTACCGACCAGGAGTGAGCACTGATTACCGACCAGGAGTGAGCACTGATCACCGACCAGGAGAGCGCACTGATTACCGACCAGGAGTGTGCACTGATTCCCGACCAGGAGTGAGCACTGATTACCGACCAGGAGTGAGCACTGATTACCGACCAGGAGTGCGCACTGATTACCGACCAGGAGAGCGCACTGATTACCGACCAGGAGTGAGCACTGATTACTGACCAGGAATGCGCACTGATTACCGACCAGGAGAGCGTACTGATTACCGACCAGGAGTGAGCACTGATTACCAACCAGGAATGAGCACTGATTACCGACCAGGAGTGTGCACAGATTACCGACCAGGAGTGAGCACTGATTACTGACCAGGAGTGAGCACTGATTACCGACCAGGAGTGAGCACTGATTACCGACCAGGAGTGAGCACTGATTACCGACCAGGAGTGTGCACTGATTCCCGACCAGGAGTGAGCACTGATGACCGACCAGGAGTGCGCACTGATTACCGACCAGGAGTGTGCACTGATGACCGACCAGGAGTGAGCACTGATTACCGACCAGGAGTGTGCACTGATGACCGACCAGGAGTGAGCACTGATTACCGACCAGGAGTGTGCACTGATTACCGACTAGGAATAAGCACTGATTACCGACCAGGAGTGCGCACTGATTACCGACCAGGCGTGAGCACTGATTACCGACCAGGAGTGAGCACTGATTACCGACCAGGAGTGCGCACTGATTACTGACCAGGAGTGCGCACTGATTTCCGACCAGGAGTGAGCACTGATTACCGACCAGGAGTGTGCACTGATTACCGACCAGGAGTGAGCACTGATTACCGACCAGGAGTGAGCACTGATTACCGACCAGGAGTGCGATACTGATTACAGACCAGGAGTGAGCACTGATTACTGCCCAGGAATGCGCACTGATTACCGACCAGGAGATCGTACTGATTACCGACCAGGAGTGAGCACTGATTGCCGACCAGGAGTGAGCACTGATTACCGACCAGGAGTGTGCACTGATTCCCGACCAGGAGTGAGCACTGATTACTACCCAGGAGTGAGCACTGATTACTACCCAGGAGTGAGCACTGATTACCGACCAGGAGTGCGCACTGATTACCGACCAGGAGAGCGCACTGATTACCGACCAGGAGTGTGCACTGATTACCGACCAGGAGTGAGCACTGATTACCGACCAGGAGTGTGCACTGATTACCGACCAGGAGTGAGCACTGATTACCGACCAGGATTGAGCACTGATTACCGACCAGGAGTGCGCACTGATTACCGACCAGGAGTGCGATACTGATTACCGACCAGGAGTGAGCACTGATTACTGACCAGGAATGCGCACTGATTACCGACCAGGAGAGCGTACTGATTACCGACCAGGAGTGAGCACTGATTACCGACCAGGAGTGAGCACTGATTACCGACCAGGAGTGAGCACTGATTATCGACCAGGAGTGTGCGCTGATTACCAACCAGGAGTGTGCACTGATTCCCGACCAGGAGTGTGCACTGATTACCGACCAGGAGAGCGCACTGATTACCGACCAGGAGTGAGCACTGATTACCGACCAGGAGTGCGCACTGATTACTGACCAGGAGTGCGCACTGATTACCGACCAGGAGAGCGCACTGATTACCGACCAGGAGTGAGCACTGATTACCGACCAGGAGTGCGCACTGATTACCGACCAGGAGTGCGCACTGATTACCGACCAGGAGTGAGCACTGATTACCGACCAGGATTGAGCACTGATTACCGACCAGGAGTGTGCACTGATTACCGACCAGGAGTGAGCACTGATTACTGACCAGGAATGCGCACTGATTACCGACCAGGAGATCGTACTGATTACCGACCAGGAGTGAGCACTGATTACCGACCAGGAGTGAGCACTGATTACCGACCAGGAGTGAGCACTGATTACCGACCAGGAGTGTGCATTGATTACCGACCAGGAGTGAGCACTGATTACCGACCAGGATTGAGCACTGATTACCGACCAGGAGTGCGCACTGATTACCGACCAGGAGTGCGATACTGATTACCGACCAGGAGTGAGCACTGATTACTGACCAGGAATGCGCACTGATTACCGACCAGGAGAGCGTACTGATTACCGACCAGGAGTGAGCACTGATTACCGACCAGGAGTGAGCACTGTTCACCAACCAGGAGAGCGCACTGATTACCGACCAAGAGTGTGCACTGATTACCGTCCAGGAGTGAGCACTGATTACCGACCAGTAGTGAGCACTGATTACCGACCAGGAGTGAGCACTGATTACCGACCAGGAGTGAGCACTGATTACCGACCAGGAGAGCGCACTGATTACCGACCAGGAGTGTGCACTGATTACCGACCAGGAGTGTGCACTGATTCCCGACCAGGAGTGAGCACTGATTACCGACCAGGAGTGAGCACTGATTACCGACCAGGAGTGAGCACTGATTACCGACCAGGAGAGCGTACTGATTACCGACCAGGAGTGAGCACTGATTACCGACCAGGAGTGAGCACTGATTACCGACCAGGAGTGAGCACTGATTACCGACCAGGAGTGAGCACTGATTACCGACCAGGAGTGTGCACTGATTCCCGACCAGGAGTGAGCACTGATGACCGACCAGGAGTGCGCACTGATTACCGACCAGGAGTGTGCACTGATGACCGACCAGGAGTGAGCACTGATTACCGACCAGGAGTGTGCACTGATGACCGACCAGGAGTGAGCACTGATTACCGACCAGGAGTGTGCACTGATTACCGACTAGGAATAAGCACTGATTACCGACCAGGAGTGCGCACTGATTACCGACCAGGCGTGAGCACTGATTACCGACCAGGAGTGAGCACTGATTACCGACCAGGAGTGAGCACTGATTGCCGACCAGGAGTGAGCACTGATTACCGACCAGGAGTGTGCACTGATTCCCGACCAGGAGTGAGCACTGATTACTACCCAGGAGTGAGCACTGATTACTACCCAGGAGTGAGCACCGATTACCGACCAGGAGTGCGCACTGATTACCGACCAGGAGAGCGCACTGATTACCGACCAGGAGTGAGCACTGATTACCGACCAGGAGTGAGCACTGATTACCGACCAGGAGTGAGCACTGATTACCGACCAGGAGTGTGCACTGATTACCGACCAGGAGTGAGCACTGATTACCGACCAGGATTGAGCACTGATTACCGACCAGGAGAGCGTACTGATTACCGACCAGGAGTGTGCACTGATTACCGACCAGGAGTGAGCACTGATTACCGACCAGGAGTGTGCACTGATTACCGACCAGGAGTGAGCACTGATTACCAACCAGGAGTGAGCACTGATTACCGACCAGGAGTGTGCACTGATTACCGACCAGGAGTGAGCACTGATTGCCGACCAGGAGTGAGCACTGATTACCGACCAGGAGTGAGCACTGATCACCGACCAGGAGTGAGCACTGATTACCGACCAGGAGTGAGCACTGATTACCGACCAGGAGTGAGCACTGATTACCGACCAGGAGTGCGATACTGATTACAGACCAGGAGTGAGCACTGATTACTGACTAGGAATGCGCACTGATTACCGACCAGGAGATCGTACTGATTACCGACCAGGAGTGAGCACTGATTACTACCCAGGAGTGAGCACTGATTACCGACCAGGAGTGCGCA
Organism: Pristiophorus japonicus; assembly: GCF_044704955.1. Lineage (NCBI taxonomy): Eukaryota > Metazoa > Chordata > Chondrichthyes > Pristiophoridae > Pristiophorus > Pristiophorus japonicus. The sequence goes on from NC_091991.1 coordinate 29,800,343, forward strand.
CTGATTACCGACCAGGAGTGAGCACTGATTACCGACCAGGAGTGTGCACTGATTCCCGACCAGGAGTGAGCACTGATTACTACCCAGGAGTGAGCACTGATTACTACCCAGGAGTGAGCACTGATTACCGACCAGGAGTGCGCACTGATTACCGACCAGGAGAGCGCACTGATTACCGACCAGGAGTGTGCACTGATTACCGACCAGGAGTGAGCACTGATTACCGACCAGGAGTGAGCACTGATTACCGACCAGGAGTGTGCACTGATTACCGACCAGGAGTGAGCACTGATTACCGACCAGGATTGAGCACTGATTACCGACCAGGAGTGCGCACTGATTACCGACCAGGAGTGAGCACTGATTACTGACCAGGAATGCGCACTGATTACCGACCAGGAGAGCGTACTGATTACCGACCAGGAGTGTGCACTGATTACCGACCAGGAGTGAGCACTGATTACCGACCAGGAGTGTGCACTGATTACCGACCAGGAGTGAGCACTGATTACCAACCAGGAGTGAGCATTGATTACCGACCAGGAGTGTGCACTGATTACCGACCAGGAGTGAGCACTGATTGCCGACCAGGAGTGAGCACTGATTATCGACCAGGAGTGTGCACTGATTACCGACCAGGAGTGTGCACTGATTACCGACCAGGAGTGTGCACTGATTACCGACCAGGAGTGAGCACTGATTACCGACCAGGAGTGTGCACTGATTACCGACCAGGAGTGAGCACTGATCACCGACCAGGAGTGAGCACTGATCACCGACCAGGAGTGAGCACTGATCACCGACCAGGAGAGCGCACTGATTACCGACCAGGAGAGCGCACTGATTACCGACCAGGAGTGTGCACTGATTCCCGACCAGGAGTGTGCACTGATTCCCGACCAGGAGTGAGCACTGATTACTGACCAGGAGTGTGCACTGATGACCGACCAGGAGTGTGCACTGATGACCGACCAGGAGTGTGCACTGATGACCGACCAGGAGTGAGCACTGATTACCGACCAGGAGTGTGCACTGATGACCGACCAGGAGTGAGCACTGATTACCGACCAGGAGTGTGCACTGATTACCGACCAGGAATGAGCACTGATTACCGACCAGGAGTGCGCACTGATTACCGACCAGGAGTGCGCACTGATTACCGACCAGGCGTGAGCACTGATTACCGACCAGGAGTGCGCACTGATTACCGACCAGGAGTGCGCACTGATTACTGACCAGGAGTGCGCACTGATTACCGACCAGGAGAGCGCACTGATTACCGACCAGGAGTGAGCACTGATTACCGACCAGGAGTGCGCACTGATTACCGACCAGGAGTGCGCACTGATTACCGACCAGGAGTGAGCACTGATTACCGACCAGGAGTGAGCACTGATTACCGACCAGGATTGAGCACTGATTACCGACCAGGAGTGTGCACTGATTACCGACCAGGAGTGAGCACTGATTACTGACCAGGAATGCGCACTGATTACCGACCAGGAGATCGTACTGATTACCGACCAGGAGTGAGCACTGATTACCGACCAGGAGTGAGCACTGATTACCGACCAGGAGTGTGCATTGATTACCGACCAGGAGTGAGCACTGATTACCGACCAGGATTGAGCACTGATTACCGACCAGGAGTGCGCACTGATTACCGACCAGGAGTGCGATACTGATTACCGACCAGGAGTGAGCACTGATTACTGACCAGGAATGCGCACTGATTACCGACCAGGAGAGCGTACTGATTACCGACCAGGAGTGAGCACTGATTACCGACCAGGAGTGAGCACTGTTCACCAACCAGGAGAGCGCACTGATTACCGACCAAGAGTGTGCACTGATTACCGTCCAGGAGTGAGCACTGATTACCGACCAGTAGTGAGCACTGATTACCGACCAGGAGAGCGCACTGATTACCGACCAGGAGTGAGCACTGATTACCGACCAGGAGTGAGCACTGATTACCGACCAGGAGTGAGCACTGATTGCCGACCAGGTGTGTGCACGGATTGCCGACCAGGAGTGTGCACTGATTACCGACCAGGGGTGAGCACTGATTACCGACCAGGAGTGAGCACTGATTACCGGCCAGGACTGTGCACTGATTACCGACCAGGAGTGTGCACTGATTACCGACCAGGAGTGAGCACTGATTACTGACCAGGAATGCGCACTGATTACCGACCAGGAGATCGTACTGATTACCGACCAGGAGTGAGCACTGATTACTACCCAGGAGTGAGCACTGATTACCGACCAGGAGTGCGCACTGATTACCGACCAGGAGTGAGCACTGATTACCGACCAGGAGTGTGCACTGATTCCCGACCAGGAGTGAGCACTGATTACTACCCAGGAGTGAGCACTGATTACTACCCAGGAGTGCGCACTGATTACCGACCAGGAGAGCGCACTGATTACCGACCAGGAGTGTGCACTGATTACCGACCAGGAGTGAGCACTGATTACCGACCAGGAGTGAGCACTGATTACCGACCAGGAGTGTGCACTGATTACCGACCAGGAGTGAGCACTGATTACCGACCAGGATTGAGCACTGATTACCGACCAGGAGTGCGCACTGATTACCGACCAGGAGTGAGCACTGATTACTGACCAGGAATGCGCACTGATTACCGACCAGGAGAGCGTACTGATTACCGACCAGGAGTGTGCAGTGATTACCGACCAGGAGTGAGCACTGATTACCGACCAGGAGTGTGCACTGATTACCGACCAGGAGTGAGCACTGATTACCAACCAGGAGTGAGCATCGATTACCGACCAGGAGTGTGCACTGATTACCGACCAGGAGTGAGCACTGATTGCCGACCAGGAGTGAGCACTGATTATCGACCAGGAGTGTGCACTGATTACCGACCAGGAGTGTGCACTGATTACCGACCAGGAGTGTGCACTGATTACCGACCAGGAGTGAGCACTGATTACCGACCAGGAGTGTGCACTGATTACCGACCAGGAGTGAGCACTGATCACCGACCAGGAGTGAGCACTGATCACCGACCAGGAGTGAGCACTGATCACCGACCAGGAGAGCGCACTGATTACCGACCAGGAGAGCGCACTGATTACCGACCAGGAGTGTGCACTGATTCCCGACCAGGAGTGTGCACTGATTCCCGACCAGGAGTGAGCACTGATTACTGACCAGGAGTGTGCACTGATGACCGACCAGGAGTGTGCACTGATGACCGACCAGGAGTGTGCACTGATGACCGACCAGGAGTGAGCACTGATTACCGACCAGGAGTGTGCACTGATGACCGACCAGGAGTGAGCACTGATTACCGACCAGGAGTGTGCACTGATTACCGACCAGGAATGAGCACTGATTACCGACCAGGAGTGCGCACTGATTACCGACCAGGAGTGCGCACTGATTACCGACCAGGCGTGAGCACTGATTACCGACCAGGAGTGCGCACTGATTACCGACCAGGAGTGCGCACTGATTACTGACCAGGAGTGCGCACTGATTACCGACCAGGAGAGCGCACTGATTACCGACCAGGAGTGAGCACTGATTACCGACCAGGAGTGCGCACTGATTACCGACCAGGAGTGCGCACTGATTACCGACCAGGAGTGAGCACTGATTACCGACCAGGAGTGAGCACTGATTACCGACCAGGATTGAGCACTGATTACCGACCAGGAGTGTGCACTGATTACCGACCAGGAGTGAGCACTGATTACTGACCAGGAATGCGCACTGATTACCGACCAGGAGATCGTACTGATTACCGACCAGGAGTGAGCACTGATTACCGACCAGGAGTGAGCACTGATTACCGACCAGGAGTGTGCATTGATTACCGACCAGGAGTGAGCACTGATTACCGACCAGGATTGAGCACTGATTACCGACCAGGAGTGCGCACTGATTACCGACCAGGAGTGCGATACTGATTACCGACCAGGAGTGAGCACTGATTACTGACCAGGAATGCGCACTGATTACCGACCAGGAGAGCGTACTGATTACCGACCAGGAGTGAGCACTGATTACCGACCAGTAGTGAGCACTGATTACCGACCAGGAGAGCGCACTGATTACCGACCAGGAGTGAGCACTGATTACCGACCAGGAGTGAGCACTGATTGCCGACCAGGTGTGTGCACGGATTGCCGACCAGGAGTGTGCACTGATTACCGACCAGGGGTGAGCACTGATTACCGACCAGGAGTGAGCACTGATTACCGGCCAGGACTGTGCACTGATTACCGACCAGGAGTGTGCACTGATTACCGACCAGGAGTGAGCACTGATTACCGACCAGGAGTGAGCACTGATTACCGACCAGGAGTGTGCACTGATTACCGACCAGGAGTGAGCACTGATTACCGACCAGGAGAGCGCACTGATTACCGACCAGGAGAGAGCACTGATTACCGACCAGGAGTGAGCACTGATTACCGACCAGGAGTGAGCACTGATCACCGACCAGGAGAGCGCACTGATTACCGACCAGGAGTGTGCACTGATTCCCGACCAGGAGTGAGCACTGATTACCGACCAGGAGTGAGCACTGATTACCGACCAGGAGTGCGCACTGATTACCGACCAGGAGAGCGCACTGATTACCGACCAGGAGTGAGCACTGATTACTGACCAGGAATGCGCACTGATTACCGACCAGGAGAGCGTACTGATTACCGACCAGGAGTGAGCACTGATTACCAACCAGGAATGAGCACTGATTACCGACCAGGAGTGTGCACAGATTACCGACCAGGAGTGAGCACTGATTACTGACCAGGAGTGAGCACTGATTACCGACCAGGAGTGAGCACTGATTACCGACCAGGAGTGAGCACTGATTACCGACCAGGAGTGTGCACTGATTCCCGACCAGGAGTGAGCACTGATGACCGACCAGGAGTGCGCACTGATTACCGACCAGGAGTGTGCACTGATGACCGACCAGGAGTGAGCACTGATTACCGACCAGGAGTGTGCACTGATGACCGACCAGGAGTGAGCACTGATTACCGACCAGGAGTGTGCACTGATTACCGACTAGGAATAAGCACTGATTACCGACCAGGAGTGCGCACTGATTACCGACCAGGCGTGAGCACTGATTACCGACCAGGAGTGAGCACTGATTACCGACCAGGAGTGCGCACTGATTACTGACCAGGAGTGCGCACTGATTTCCGACCAGGAGTGAGCACTGATTACCGACCAGGAGTGTGCACTGATTACCGACCAGGAGTGAGCACTGATTACCGACCAGGAGTGAGCACTGATTACCGACCAGGAGTGCGATACTGATTACAGACCAGGAGTGAGCACTGATTACTGACCAGGAATGCGCACTGATTACCGACCAGGAGATCGTACTGATTACCGACCAGGAGTGAGCACTGATTGCCGACCAGGAGTGAGCACTGATTACCGACCAGGAGTGTGCACTGATTCCCGACCAGGAGTGAGCACTGATTACTACCCAGGAGTGAGCACTGATTACTACCCAGGAGTGAGCACTGATTACCGACCAGGAGTGCGCACTGATTACCGACCAGGAGAGCGCACTGATTACCGACCAGGAGTGTGCACTGATTACCGACCAGGAGTGAGCACTGATTACCGACCAGGAGTGTGCACTGATTACCGACCAGGAGTGAGCACTGATTACCGACCAGGATTGAGCACTGATTACCGACCAGGAGTGCGCACTGATTACCGACCAGGAGTGCGATACTGATTACCGACCAGGAGTGAGCACTGATTACTGACCAGGAGTGCGATACTGATTACCGACCAGGAGTGAGCACTGATTACTGACCAGGAATGCGCACTGATTACCGACCAGGAGAGCGTACTGATTACCGACCAGGAGTGAGCACTGATTACCGACCAGGAGTGAGCACTGATTACCGACCAGGAGTGAGCACTGATTCCCGACCAGGAGTGAGCACTGATTACCGACCAGGAGTGTGCACTGATTACCGACCAGGAGTGAGCACTGATTACCGACCAGGAGAGCGCACTGATTACCGACCAGGAGAGAGCACTGATTACCGACCAGGAGTGAGCACTGATTACCGACCAGGAGTGAGCACTGATCACCGACCAGGAGTGAGCACTGATCACCCACCAGGAGAGCGCACTGATTACCGACCAGGAGTGTGCACTGATTCCCGACCAGGAGTGAGCACTGATTACCGACCAGGAGTGAGCACTGATTACCGACCAGGAGTGCGCACTGATTACCGACCAGGAGTGTGCACAGATTACCGACCAGGAGTGAGCACTGATTACCGACCAGGAGTGTGCACTGATTACCGACCAGGAGTGTGCACTGATTACCGACCAGGAGTGAGCACTGATTACCGACCAGGAGTGTGCACTGCTCACCGACCAGGAGTGAGCACTGATCACCGACCAGGAGAGCGCACTGATTACCGACCAGGAGTGAGCACTGATTACCGACCAGGAGTGAGCACTGATTACCGACCAGGAGTGTGCACTGATCACCGACCAGTAGTGAGCACTGATCACCGACCAGGAGAGCGCACTGATTACCGACCAGGAGTGTGCACTGATTACCGACCAGTAGTGAGCACTGATTACCGACCAGGAGTGAGCACTGATTACCGACCAGGAGTGCGCACTGATTACCGACCAGGAGAGCGCACTGATTACCGACCAGGAGTGAGCACTGATTACTGACCAGGAATGCGCACTGATTACCGACCAGGAGAGCGTACTGATTACCGACCAGGAGTGAGCACTGATTACCAACCAGGAATGAGCACTGATTACCGACCAGGAGTGTGCACAGATTACCGACCAGGAGTGAGCACTGATTACGGACCAGGAGTGAGCACTGATTACCGACCAGGAGTGAGCACTGATTACCGACCAGGAGTGAGCACTGATTACTACCCAGGAGTGAGCACTGATTACCGACCAGGAGTGCGCACTGATTACCGACCAGGAGAGCGCACTGATTACCGACCAGGAGTGTGCACTGATTACCGACCAGGAGTGAGCACTGATTACCGACCAGGAGTGTGCACTGATTACCGACCAGGAGTGAGCACTGATTACCGACCAGGATTGAGCACTGATTACCGACCAGGAGTGCGCACTGATTACCGACCAGGAGTGCGATACTGATTACCGACCAGGAGTGAGCACTGATTACTGACCAGGAATGCGCACTGATTACCGACCAGGAGAGCGTACTGATTACCGACCAGGAGTGAGCACTGATTACCGACCAGGAGTGAGCACTGATTACCGACCAGGAGTGAGCACTGATTATCGACCAGGAGTGTGCGCTGATTACCAACCAGGAGTGTGCACTGATTCCCGACCAGGAGTGTGCACTGATTACCGACCAGGAGAGCGCACTGATTACCGACCAGGAGTGAGCACTGATTACCGACCAGGAGTGCGCACTGATTACTGACCAGGAGTGCGCACTGATTACCGACCAGGAGAGCGCACTGATTACCGACCAGGAGTGAGCACTGATTACCGACCAGGAGCGCACTGATTACCGACCAGGAGTGCGCACTGATTACCGACCAGGAGTGAGCACTGATTACCGACCAGGATTGAGCACTGATTACCGACCAGGAGTGTGCACTGATTACCGACCAGGAGTGAGCACTGATTACTGACCAGGAATGCGCACTGATTACCGACCAGGAGATCGTACTGATTACCGACCAGGAGTGAGCACTGATTACCGACCAGGAGTGAGCACTGATTACCGACCAGGAGTGTGCATTGATTACCGACCAGGAGTGAGCACTGATTACCGACCAGGATTGAGCACTGATTACCGACCAGGAGTGCGCACTGATTACCGACCAGGAGTGCGATACTGATTACCGACCAGGAGTGAGCACTGATTACTGACCAGGAATGCGCACTGATTACCGACCAGGAGAGCGTACTGATTACCGACCAGGAGTGAGCACTGATTACCGACCAGGAGTGAGCACTGTTCACCAACCAGGAGAGCGCACTGATTACCGACCAAGAGTGTGCACTGATTACCGTCCAGGAGTGAGCACTGATTACCGACCAGTAGTGAGCACTGATTACCGACCAGGAGTGAGCACTGATTACCGACCAGGAGTGAGCACTGATTACCGACCAGGAGAGCGCACTGATTACCGACCAGGAGTGTGCACTGATTACCGACCAGGAGTGTGCACTGATTCCCGACCAGGAGTGAGCACTGATTACCGACCAGGAGTGAGCACTGATTACCGACCAGGAGTGCGCACTGATTACCGACCAGGAGTGTGCACTGATTACCGACCAGGAGTGAGCACTGATTATCGACCAGGAGTGTGCACTGATAACCGACCAGGAGTGAGCACTGATTACCGACCAGGAGTGAGCACTGATTACCGACCAGGAGAGCGCACTGATTACCGACCAGGAGTGAGCACTGATTACCGACCAGGAGTGAGCACTGATTACCGACCAGGAGTGAGCACTGATTGCCGACCAGGTGTGTGCACTGATTGCCGACCAGGAGTGTGCACTGATTACCGACCAGGGGTGAGCACTGATTACCGACCAGGAGTGAGCACTGATTACCGGCCAGGACTGTGCACTGATTACCGACCAGGAGTGTGCACTGATTACCGACCAGGAGTGAGCACTGATTACCGACCAGGAGTGAGCACTGATTACCGACCAGGAGTGTGCACTGATTACCGACCAGGAGTGAGCACTGATTACCGACCAGGAGAGCGCACTGATTACCGACCAGGAGAGAGCACTGATTACCGACCAGGAGTGAGCACTGATTACCGACCAGGAGTGAGCACTGATCACCGACCAGGAGTGAGCACTGATCACCGACCAGGAGAGCGCACTGATTACCGACCAGGAGTGTGCACTGATTCCCGACCAGGAGTGAGCACTGATTACCGACCAGGAGTGAGCACTGATTACCGACCAGGAGTGCGCACTGATTACCGACCAGGAGTGTGCACAGATTACCGACCAGGAGTGAGCACTGATTACCGACCAGGAGTGTGCACTGATTACCGACCAGGAGTGTGCACTGATTACCGACCAGGAGTGAGCACTGATTACCGACCAGGAGTGTGCACTGCTCACCGACCAGGAGTGAGCACTGATCACCGACCAGGAGAGCGCACTGATTACCGACCAGGAGTGAGCACTGATTACCGACCAGGAGTGAGCACTGATTACCGACCAGGAGTGTGCACTGATCACCGACCAGTAGTGAGCACTGATCACCGACCAGGAGAGCGCACTGATTACCGACCAGGAGTGTGCACTGATTACCGACCAGTAGTGAGCACTGATTACCGACCAGGAGTGAGCACTGATTACCGACCAGGAGTGCGCACTGATTACCGACCAGGAGAGCGCACTGATTACCGACCAGGAGTGAGCACTGATTACTGACCAGGAATGCGCACTGATTACCGACCAGGAGAGCGTACTGATTACCGACCAGGAGTGAGCACTGATTACCAACCAGGAATGAGCACTGATTACCGACCAGGAGTGTGCACAGATTACCGACCAGGAGTGAGCACTGATTACGGACCAGGAGTGAGCACTGATTACCGACCAGGAGTGAGCACTGATTACCGACCAGGAGTGAGCACTGATTACCGACCAGGAGTGTGCACTGATTCCCGACCAGGAGTGAGCACTGATGACCGACCAGGAGTGCGCACTGATTACCGACCAGGAGTGTGCACTGATGACCGACCAGGAGTGAGCACTGATTACCGACCAGGAGTGTGCACTGATGACCGACCAGGAGTGAGCACTGATTACCGACCAGGAGTGTGCACTGATTACCGACTAGGAATAAGCACTGATTACCGACCAGGAGTGCGCACTGATTACCGACCAGGCGTGAGCACTGATTACCGACCAGGAGTGAGCACTGATTACCGACCAGGAGTGCGCACTGATTACTGACCAGGAGTGCGCACTGATTTCCGACCAGGAGTGAGCACTGATTACCGACCAGGAGTGTGCACTGATTACCGACCAGGAGTGAGCACTGATTACCGACCAGGAGTGAGCACTGATTACCGACCAGGAGTGCGATACTGATTACAGACCAGGAGTGAGCACTGATTACTGACCAGGAATGCGCACTGATTACCGACCAGGAGATCGTACTGATTACCGACCAGGAGTGAGCACTGATTGCCGACCAGGAGTGAGCACTGATTACCGACCAGGAGTGTGCACTGATTCCCGACCAGGAGTGAGCACTGATTACTACCCAGGAGTGAGCACTGATTACTACCCAGGAGTGAGCACTGATTACCGACCAGGAGTGCGCACTGATTACCGACCAGGAGTGTGCACTGATGACCGACCAGGAGTGAGCACTGATTACCGACCAGGAGTGTGCACTGATGACCGACCAGGAGTGAGCACTGATTACCGACCAGGAGTGTGCACTGATTACCGACTAGGAATAAGCACTGATTACCGACCAGGAGTGCGCACTGATTACCGACCAGGCGTGAGCACTGATTACCGACCAGGAGTGAGCACTGATTACCGACCAGGAGTGCGCACTGATTACTGACCAGGAGTGCGCACTGATTTCCGACCAGGAGTGAGCACTGATTACCGACCAGGAGTGTGCACTGATTACCGACCAGGAGTGAGCACTGATTACCGACCAGGAGTGAGCACTGATTACCGACCAGGAGTGCGATACTGATTACAGACCAGGAGTGAGCACTGATTACTGACCAGGAATGCGCACTGATTACCGACCAGGAGATCGTACTGATTACCGACCAGGAGTGAGCACTGATTGCCGACCAGGAGTGAGCACTGATTACCGACCAGGAGTGTGCACTGATTCCCGACCAGGAGTGAGCACTGATTACTACCCAGGAGTGAGCACTGATTACTACCCAGGAGTGAGCACTGATTACCGACCAGGAGTGCGCACTGATTACCGACCAGGAGAGCGCACTGATTACCGACCAGGAGTGTGCACTGATTACCGACCAGGAGTGAGCACTGATTACCGACCAGGAGTGTGCACTGATTACCGACCAGGAGTGAGCACTGATTACCGACCAGGATTGAGCACTGATTACCGACCAGGAGTGCGCACTGATTACCGACCAGGAGTGCGATACTGATTACCGACCAGGAGTGAGCACTGATTACTGACCAGGAATGCGCACTGATTACCGACCAGGAGAGCGTACTGATTACCGACCAGGAGTGAGCACTGATTACCGACCAGGAGTGAGCACTGATTACCGACCAGGAGTGAGCACTGATTATCGACCAGGAGTGTGCGCTGATTACCAACCAGGAGTGTGCACTGATTCCCGACCAGGAGTGAGCACTGATTACCGACCAGGAGTGTGCACTGATTACCGACCAGGAGTGAGCACTGATTACCGACCAGGAGTGTGCACTGATTACCGACCAGGAGTGTGCACTGATTGCCGACCAGGAGTGAGCACTGATTGCCGACCAGGAGTGTGCACTGATTACCGACCAGGAGTGTGCACTGATTACCGACCAGGAGTGTGCACTGATTACCGACCAGGAGTGAGCACTGATTACCGACCAGGAGTGTGCACTGATTACCGACCAGGAGTGAGCACTGATTACCGACCAGGAGTGAGCACTGATCACCGACCAGGAGTGAGCACTGATCACCGACCAGGAGTGAGCACTGATTACTGACCAGGAGTGTGCACTGATGACCGACCAGGAGTGTGCACTGATGACCGACCAGGAGTGTGCACTGATGACCGACCAGGAGTGAGCACTGATTACCGACCAGGAGTGTGCACTGATGACCGACCAGGAGTGAGCACTGATTACCGACCAGGAGTGTGCACTGATTACCGACCAGGAATGAGTACTGATTACCGACCAGGAGTGCGCACTGATTACCGACCAGGAGTGCGCACTGATTACCGACCAGGAGTGTGCACTGATTACCGACCAGGAGTGCGCACTGATTACCGACCAGGAGTGAGCACTGATTACTGACCAGGAATGCGCACTGATTACCGACCAGGAGAGCGTACTGATTACCGACCAGGAGTGAGCACTGATTACCAACCAGGAATGAGCACTGATTACCGACCAGGAGTGTGCACAGATTACCGACCAGGAGTGAGCACTGATTACTGACCAGGAGTGAGCACTGATTACCGACCAGGAGTGAGCACTGATTACCGACCAGGAGTGAGCACTGATTACCGACCAGGAGTGTGCACTGATTCCCGACCAGGAGTGAGCACTGATGACCGACCAGGAGTGCGCACTGATTACCGACCAGGAGTGTGCACTGATGACCGACCAGGAGTGAGCACTGATTACCGACCAGGAGTGTGCACTGATGACCGACCAGGAGTGAGCACTGATTACCGACCAGGAGTGTGCACTGATTACCGACTAGGAATAAGCACTGATTACCGACCAGGAGTGCGCACTGATTACCGACCAGGCGTGAGCACTGATTACCGACCAGGAGTGAGCACTGATTCCCGACCAGGAGTGCGCACTGATTACTGACCAGGAGTGCGCACTGATTTCCGACCAGGAGTGAGCACTGATTACCGACCAGGAGTGTGCACTGATTACCGACCAGGAGTGAGCACTGATTACCGACCAGGAGTGAGCACTGATTACCGACCAGGAGTGCGATACTGATTACAGACCAGGAGTGAGCACTGATTACTGACCAGGAATGCGCACTGATTACCGACCAGGAGATCGTACTGATTACCGACCAGGAGTGAGCACTGATTGCCGACCAGGAGTGAGCACTGATTACCGACCAGGAGTGTGCACTGATTCCCGACCAGGAGTGAGCACTGATTACTACCCAGGAGTGAGCACTGATTACTACCCAGGAGTGAGCACTGATTACCGACCAGGAGTGCGCACTGATTACCGACCAGGAGAGCGCACTGATTACCGACCAGGAGTGTGCACTGATTACCGACCAGGAGTGAGCACTGATTACCGACCAGGAGTGTGCACTGATTACCGACCAGGAGTGAGCACTGATTACCGACCAGGATTGAGCACTGATTACCGACCAGGAGTGCGCACTGATTACCGACCAGGAGTGCGATACTGATTACCGACCAGGAGTGAGCACTGACTACTGACCAGGAATGCGCACTGATTACCGACCAGGAGAGCGTACTGATTACCGACCAGGAGTGAGCACTGATTACCGACCAGGAGTGAGCACTGATTACCGACCAGGAGTGAGCACTGATTATCGACCAGGAGTGTGCGCTGATTACCAACCAGGAGTGTGCACTGATTCCCGACCAGGAGTGAGCACTGATTACCGACCAGGAGTGTGCACTGATTACCGACCAGGAGAGCGCACTGATTACCGACCAGGAGTGAGCACTGATTACCGACCAGGAGTGCGCACTGATTACTGACCAGGAGTGCGCACTGATTACCGACCAGGAGAGCGCACTGATTACCGACCAGGAGTGAGCACTGATTACCGACCAGGAGTGCGCACTGATTACCGACCAGGAGTGCGCACTGATTACCGACCAGGAGTGAGCACTGATTACCGACCAGGATTGAGCACTGATTACCGACCAGGAGTGTGCACTGATTACCGACCAGGAGTGAGCACTGATTACTGACCAGGAATGCGCACTGATTACCGACCAGGAGATCGTACTGATTACCGACCAGGAGTGAGCACTGATTACCGACCAGGAGTGAGCACTGATTACCGACCAGGAGTGTGCATTGATTACCGACCAGGAGTGAGCACTGATTACCGACCAGGATTGAGCACTGATTACCGACCAGGAGTGCGCACTGATTACCGACCAGGAGTGCGATACTGATTACCGACCAGGAGTGAGCACTGATTACTGACCAGGAATGCGCACTGATTACCGACCAGGAGAGCGTACTGATTACCGACCAGGAGTGAGCACTGATTACCGACCAGGAGTGAGCACTGTTCACCAACCAGGAGAGCGCACTGATTACCGACCAAGAGTGTGCACTGATTACCGTCCAGGAGTGAGCACTGATTACCGACCAGTAGTGAGCACTGATTACCGACCAGGAGTGAGCACTGATTACCGACCAGGAGTGAGCACTGATTACCGACCAGGAGAGCGCACTGATTACCGACCAGGAGTGTGCACTGATTACCGACCAGGAGTGTGCACTGATTCCCGACCAGGAGTGAGCACTGATTACCGACCAGGAGTGAGCACTGATTACCGACCAGGAGTGCGCACTGATTACCGACCAGGAGTGTGCACTGATTACCGACCAGGAGTGAGCACTGATTATCGACCAGGAGTGTGCACTGATAACCGACCAGGAGTGAGCACTGATTACCGACCAGGAGTGAGCACTGATTACCGACCAGGAGAGCGCACTGATTACCGACCAGGAGTGAGCACTGATTACCGACCAGGAGTGAGCACTGATTACCGACCAGGAGTGAGCACTGATTGCCGACCAGGTGTGTGCACTGATTGCCGACCAGGAGTGTGCACTGATTACCGACCAGGGGTGAGCACTGATTACCGACCAGGAGTGAGCACTGATTACCGGCCAGGACTGTGCACTGATTACCGACCAGGAGTGTGCACTGATTACCGACCAGGAGTGAGCACTGATTACCGACCAGGAGTGAGCACTGATTACCGACCAGGAGTGTGCACTGATTACCGACCAGGAGTGAGCACTGATTACCGACCAGGAGAGCGCACTGATTACCGACCAGGAGAGAGCACTGATTACCGACCAGGAGTGAGCACTGATTACCGACCAGGAGTGAGCACTGATCACCGACCAGGAGTGAGCACTGATCACCGACCAGGAGAGCGCAAGGATTACCGACCAGGAGTGTGCACTGATTCCCGACCAGGAGTGAGCACTGATTACCGACCAGGAGTGAGCACTGATTACCGACCAGGAGTGCGCACTGATTACCGACCAGGAGTGTGCACAGATTACCGACCAGGAGTGAGCACTGATTACCGACCAGGAGTGTGCACTGATTACCGACCAGGAGTGTGCACTGATTACCGACCAGGAGTGAGCACTGATTACCGACCAGGAGTGTGCACTGCTCACCGACCAGGAGTGAGCACTGATCACCGACCAGGAGAGCGCACTGATTACCGACCAGGAGTGAGCACTGATTACCGACCAGGAGTGAGCACTGATTACCGACCAGGAGTGTGCACTGATCACCGACCAGTAGTGAGCACTGATCACCGACCAGGAGAGCGCACTGATTACCGACCAGGAGTGTGCACTGATTACCGACCAGTAGTGAGCACTGATTACCGACCAGGAGTGAGCACTGATTACCGACCAGGAGTGCGCACTGATTACCGACCAGGAGAGCGCACTGATTACCGACCAGGAGTGAGCACTGATTACTGACCAGGAATGCGCACTGATTACCGACCAGGAGAG